>NC_138998.1:117424534-117759020 GCF_964374135.1 Grampus griseus | reverse complement strand
CCACCTTTGAGAAGTCTGGCATCTGCTTAGGGAGAGGAGACAGATACATGAAGACAGGTGACCCTCAGCTTCCTCTGAGGTTACAATCTCAAGAAGGGAGAAGTTAGGAGAACATCTTAGAAAGGATTAGGATTACGTGGTCAGAAAAGGGGTAAGCCCATAAACAGAGTCAAAGAAAAAGGATAACCTGGCAAAAGAAAAGAAAAAGGGGGGGGTGTATTTCATATCACAAAGGGCTAATTTTATTAACATTTAAGAGCTCCTCCGAATTAGCAGAATTGTAATATAAAGAAAAATGGGCAAAGCATATGAACATAGTTCTCAAAACACAAATGGTTTTTAAACATAGGAAAAGATGCTCAACTGACCAAACAGAAATAGACTTTTAAACCATGACAAAGTTTTCTTCTCAGAGATCAGGAAAGATAAAAAAGTCAGATAAGAGTATTGGTGAGGATTTGGGTGGAGATAAGCACTCTTATCCACTACAAGCATAAGCTGCTACACTTATTAAGAAGATATTGTAATAATAGCTGTCAAAATACTCTTACTCGGGCTTCCCTGGTGGCGCAGTGGTTGGGAGTCCGCCTGCCGATGCGGGGCACATGGGTTCGTGCCCTGATCCGGGAGGACCCCACGTGCCGCGGAGCGGCTGGGCCTGTGAGCCATGGCCGCTGAGCCTGCGTGTCTGGAGCCTGTGCTCCGCAACGGGAGAGGCCACAACACTGAGAGGACCGCGTACCGCAAAAAAAAAAAAAAAAAAAAAAATACTCTTTACTCAGTACCTCCCCTTCTAGAAATTTAAGGATATGTTTGCACATATGAAAAATGATGTATATACAAATATACTACTTATAATTCATTATATCAAAAAGATGGGATCAACTTAAATGGTCAATTGGAGATTGGCTAAGTTACAGTGTAGCAAGTTGATGTATTATACAGTTTTGAAAACAAATAAGGTTGTTTTAGATAGGTAGATATATAAATGAGATAATACATATATACAGAATGATCTGAGGATTTGCTAAATTAAAAAAACAAGTGTGTATAAAACCTTATTTAAAAAAAAATATATATATATACGTATATATATGCAAGTGTAAGCACAGAGTCAGTGTTGTAATGGAGGGCTAGCCATGAAGTCAAAAGCTAGGCTAGAGTTTAGACTTTTGAGTTAGAGGTCCAGGAAAGCTTTCAAGCAAGGGAGTGAACCTAAAGCTTTAAGAAAATTAACTTCGAATTGGAGAGTTTTAATCAACTCTTGTCTAGGAAAAAGATAACTGTAGAGAAATGGTCATCTACTTGCTTCTATTGTCAGGTAGGTCATTTCTTTCTAAAGTGGTCCATCACCTCTTCATGTCTTCCTGAGATTAGATGCTTCCAAGTCCTCTCCAAGCAGTAGTAAATGAATGGGAAATAATGTTTCTTTTTATAAAAGCAGCAGAACTGAAACGAATCATAATTTCATACAAGCACGCTTTCACTGAATACTTAATTTTAGTCAGCTACAGTACCAGATGCTAAACAGGCCAGGCATACAGTCATGATCCAAGCCTCATCTGCCCTCTCAGGACCATTCAGGGTTCCTTTCTGTGTGTTAGCTTCTTCTCTCCCATGCTGCACCCGAAATTTCCTAGTTTCACCTCTTCCCTCAGTCCTCTTACTACCTAGCTACCTGCCCCCCATGTTCCTAGAGTATGACCTCACCCCTACTTCCTGGAGGAAAGTGAGATCATTTAATTATATCCCGTCCACACAACCACAAACCTATTAAATCTGCCCCCAACCTCACTGACTTTCCCCTCAACCTCTGGGGAAGATGTTCTCCTTGCCCTCTTCAAGTTAATCCCGCCCACATTCCGTTTTGGCTCCTTCCTCTTTTCCAGGCCCCTTCTCCACAGCCTCAAGTCTCTCCCATCCTCACAAAACAAGCTAACCTTTGCCCTACTCTAGTTGCTGTTTCCTCTGGCTTCCTCCTTCCCTTCATGGCCAAGAATATTGAAAGAATAGTCTAGTATAGTTTTCAAATTGCGTCTTGTGAATCAGACATCTCAAGAGCTGGTGGGAATCTTATGGGGAGACAAACAATAGCCATTTCATCTTTTATATAATTTGGACTCTGTAGGATTTAATCTCAGCGAGGCATGTTTTGCATACTATGTTTCTAGATCTTCCTTAGCTCTCATCCGCACTTCAATCTATGGAACTAAGGACTGGCACAACTGTTCACCAGAACTGGTCTGCATCATGAGTGACTTCATTCCGAGAATGGTTTCTTTCTGTCTTTTGTGACCCAGAGGGCTGACTGGGGTCCTCTTCTCATTCTAAACACTCTTTCCTGAGTGATCGCACTATCGCACTCTCTTTTGTAGATTTAACATATTAATTCACATGCCTTTGGCTTAAAAAGGCCAGAACTTCACTTTTTCTCTTTACCAGTCTCCTCAAATTGTAGTTTAGAGATCACTGCATCCACAAAAAGTAGCTTGTGAAATGTTGTGTATGTAAGAAACAACTTCATAGTGCTTTCACTTAAATCCCACAACTTAATCTGCCCTAACAACCCACTGCTTTAATACCTGTGCTCTGAAATACCTCAAAAGAATGGGAAAAAAACTCTAGGAAGCAATATTACCATATAATAGAAAATTGGAAGCCTCTAGGTCCACAAATAAGAAAAAAATGAATTATGGAACATCAACTTAATAAAACATCTTGCAGCTATTAAAATGGATATATACAAATACTTCTAACAATTGCTAAGATACATATACAAGTATGATTCAACACCAAGTTGATAAAAGAAACTAACAGAGGACATTCACTTTAAAAATAATACGTATACTTAAATATACTATAAGAGAAACAAAACAGAAAGGTTTTTGGTAGTGATGTCATTTGGGTGAAATATTTTACTTTCTTCATGCCAAGTACTAGATCACTACGACTCTATAAACACCCAAAGTTAGGGTAACCACAGATCTTACTGTCCAATCTGAGCCACTCTAGAGCCAAAGGTCTATTGCTGTTGTAATTACAGTGAGATAACAGGCATAAGACAGAACTGTCTTGGGAAACTGGGATATAGTCCCTAATCCTGTAAGATATGAGGCAAATATTGCTATTATAACACAATAACAATGATGATGATGACAGCAACCAGTGCTTACAGAGCACTGACATGTGCCAGCCTAAGTGCTTGACATGTTATTACTTTATCATTCCCAGAACCATTCCATGGGATAGATGCTATTATCCTCATTTTACTGTTATGGAGAAGGAGTATAGAGGTTAATATTTGAAACATTAAAAAAAAAACATTCATTTCACAAATATTATATAAACAATTTGAAATACAGACCTTTAAAAACTGTTTCCCTGGAAAAATAGTTTCATCTTTTCAGCAAGATTCTTAAGAAGACAATCCATAATCATTTCATCAACTACTTTTTCACTTGACAAGCAGATGTGAGGTTAATAGTGTATTATGGTCACTGCATATTTGAAATAACAATAGTATACTCCTGAGGGTAAGGATGGGGGAGACTGAGAACCATGAAATAACTATATTGGCATAGTTACTCAGGTGCTGCTATTTTTATTGTACCAACTAAGCAAAAAAACCTCTTTGGGAATGTATTCCATACTAACTTTCTCTGTTTTATTTATTAGTCCTGCTTCACAGTTTCCATCATCATTTCTGTTATGGATTGAATTGTGTGTACCCAAATTCCTATGCTGCAGTTCTAATCTCCAGTATCTGAGAACGTAACCTTATTTGGAAATAGGGTTGTTGAAGATACAATTAGTTAAAATGAGGTCATTAGGGTGGGTCCTCGTCCAATATGACTGGTGTCCTTATAAAAAGGGAAAATAGGACACAGAGATAGACACACAATGAGGGAAGGTGACATGAAGTGACACAGAGAGAAGACAGCCATCTACAAGCCAAGGAGAGAGAACTTCCCTCACAACGCTCAGAAGGAACCACCCCCTCCACCAAAAAAACTACTAGAACTAATAAATAAATTCACTAAAGTTGCAGGATACAAGATTAATATCAGAAATCTGTTGTTTTTCTATACACTAACAATGAACTATCACAAAGAGAATTCAAGAAAACAATTCCATTTACAACTGCATCAAAAAGAATAAGATACCTGGAAATAAACTTAACCAAGGAGATGAAAGACCTATACTCTGAAAACTGTAAGACAATGATGAAGGAAATTGAAAATAATACAATTAAATGAAAAGAAATTCCATGTTCATGGATTGGAAAAATTAATATTGTTAAAATGTCCATACTACCCAAGGCAATCTACCAGTTCAGTGCAATACCTATCAAAATACCCATGATATTTTTTTACAGAACTAGAACAAATAATCTGAAAATTTATATGGAACCACAAAAGATCCCAATAGCCAAAGCAACCTTGAGGGAAAGGAACAAAGCTGCAGGAATCATGCTCACTGATTTTAGACTATACTACAAAGCTACAGTAATCAAAACAGTATGGCACTGGCATAAAAACAGATACATAGATCAATGAACAGGATAGAAAGCCCAGAAATAAACACACACACCTATGGTCAATTACTCTGTGACAAAGGAGGCAAGAATACACAATGGAGAAAAGACAGTCTCTTCCAGAAGTGGTGCTGGGAAAACTGGACAGCTACATGTAAAAGAAGGAAACTAGAACATTTTCTCACACCATATACAAAACTAAACTAAAAATGGATTAGAGACCTAAATATAAGACCAGAAACCATTAAATTCCTAAACATAGGCAGAACACTCTTTGACACAAATTGTAGCAGTATTTTGTTGGATCTATCACCTAAGGCAAAGGAAACAAAAATAAAAATAAACAAATGGGACCTAATTAAACTTAAAAGCTTTTGCACAGCAAAGAAAACCACTGACAAAACAAAAAGACATCCTACTAAATGGGAGAAACACTTGCAAACAGTAAGAAGAATAAGGAGTTAATATCCAAAATATATAAATAGTTCATACAACTCGATATCAAAAAGACAAACAATCTGATTAAAAAATAGGCAGAAAACCTGAATAGGCACTTTTCCAAAGACATACAAATGGCCAAAAGTGCGCATGAAAAAATGGTCATCACCAATCATCAGAAATGCAAATCACAACCAGAACATCTCTTCACACCTGTCAGAACGGCTATCATTGAAAAGTCTACAAATTAATGTTGGGCAGGATGTGGAGAAGAGGGAACCCTCTTGCACTGTTGGTGGGAGTGTAAATTGATGCAGCTACTATGGAGAACAGTATGGAGGCTCCTCAAAAGACTAAAAATAGAATTACCATATGATCCAGCAATTCCACTCCTGGGTATACAGCCAGAAAAAATGAAAACACTAATTTGAAAAGATAAATGTACCCCAATGTTCACAGTAGCACTATTACAATAGCCAAGAAATGGAAGCAACCCAAGTGCCCATCAACAGATGATTGGATTAAGATGTGATATACATACATATATATATATATATAGCATCTATATAACACACACACACACACACATATATAATGGAATACTGCTCATCCATAAAAAAGAGTGAAATTCTGCCATTTGCAGCAAAGTGGATGGACCTAGAGAATATTATGCTTGGTGAGGTAAGTCAGAGGAAGACAAACACTGTATGATATCACTTATATGTGGAATCAAAAAATAATACAAATGAATGTATATGCAAAACAAAAACAGACTCACAAATATAGAAAGCAAACTTGTAGTTACCAGTGGAGAGAGGGACAACGGGAAGATAGGGGTATGGGATTGAGAGGTACCAACTACTATGTACAAAATAAGCTACGAGTATATATTGCACAGCACAGGGAAATATAGCCATTATTTTATAACAACTTTAAATGGAGTATAATCTATAAAAATATGAATCACTATGTTGTACACCTGAAACTAATATTGTAAATCAACTGACTACACTTCAATTAAAAAAAAAAAAAGGAACCAACCCTACCATCACCTTGATCTCAGATCTTCAGCCTCCAGAACTGTGAGACAGTAAATTTTTTTTTTTTTTTTTTTTTTGCGGTATGCGGGCCTCTCACTGTTGTGGCCTCTCACTGTTGTGGCCTCTCCCGTTGCGGAGCACAGGCTCCAGACGTGCAGGCTCAGCGGCGATGGCTCACGGGCCCAGCCACTCCACAGCATGCGGCATCTTCCCGGACCGGGGTACGAACCCGTCTCCCCTGCATCGGCAGGTGGACTCTCAACCACTGAGCCACCAAAGAAGCCCTGAATTTGTTTTTTAAACCACCCAATTTGTGGTACTTTGTTATGGTAGCCCTAGCAAACTAATACAATTATACACAGAATTAATTATAAATGACTAGTCTCTTCAGGAGACTAATCATTTTAAAAGACTTGAAAACAACTGACATTATGTCATTTTTTAAAAATTAAAATCTTCCAAGATATGGTGTTTTATCTATCAAAGCAGGTCTCCCTAAAAATTCTGAAATATTACTATATACAAATTAGGCAATGATATCTAAGCATGTAAGTTTTTTGGCCTCACTAAAGGTGTACTCAAATATTTCTGAAAGTTTGTGAGGTCCAAGAAAAAACATTCTACCTACTAGTGACTTAGCATGGACACCAGTCGTCTACACAGGGTTTCCTAAACAATTCAGAGGTTCCCAAGTTTAGATGATTATTGAAATAACCTGGGAGAGAAACACTGATCTTACCCCAAACCTACTCAGAATCTCTGAGGAGGATTTTAGAAGCTTATTTCTCCAATGTTTCTCCACTTCTCTAGGTTTGCATAATAATTAGGTTGTTTCTGTGTTGGGTCCTATTGAGTCAGGTCACCCAGTCTTTATTTGTGCAAGTTAACTTTTTAAGCCCTGTGCAGAATTTTCCCTTAACACCCATACACACTCACCCTTTTTCTCTTGATACTGCCTTCTTGGAAGAAAGCAGGCCCGTTGTCTTGCAGAACACATGACACACACTTGATAAATGCACACTTGCTCCTGATGCCCATAACGTCCCTTCTAAAAATTCATTCAGCATTTACTGAGCAATATGCAAGTCAGAGTTAGGAACTGGGGATAAAGGTGAATGAACCAGCTTCAAACTCATCAAGGAGGTCAATTAAGAATGTTAAACAATTAGAATGCAAAACGTTTTTGTGCCATAAAGACCCATACAATGTAGAGGGCCCAAATGCACCCCTAATTTAACTTGAGTGAGGGGCGGGGGTGAGAATAGGAAAAATGATTCCAAGGAGACAGAGTTTGGACTGACACCTGCAGGGCACTGGTCAGGTAAACAAGGATGGGTTCCTCTCTGGCTGAGGAAATTGCATGTTCACAAAGGTAGGAGACCACAGCCCCTTAGCTATGGAGTATGGCTATCACAAAGGTGCACCTAGAGGTGTGTAAAAAATAAACCACAGGGCTTCCCTGGTGGCGCAGTGGTTGGGAGTCTGCCTGCCGATGCAGGGGACGTGGGTTCGCGCCCCGGTCCGGGAGGATCCCACATGCCGCGGAGAGGCTGGGCCCGTGAGCCATGGCCGCTGGGCCTGCGCGTCCGGAGCCTGTGCTCCACAACGGGAGAGGCCACAACAGTGAGAGGCCCGCGTACCGCAAAAAAAATAAAAATAAATAAAAAAATAAACCACAGAGAAATAGAATGGTCATCAGAGACCTTCTGTGTCAGGTTAAGATGATCTGGTTTTTAATATGATCAGATTTACATTTTAAAACAACTAATCCACTGGGACTGTGGACAATGAATGACTTGGGGAAAGACAAGATCACGACTGCTTCTAGCACTTTGTTGAGGGCTGACATCAGGTTTTTCCCTCTGTAATTTCCTGTATCTCCTCCCACCTCTCTCATTCTCCATTAGCGTTAGAATTTCCTAGCTCAGCAGTGAAACGAGAAGCATACTGATCAAGCCCTTGATTAACTAGACTGAAATTTATTTCTCAGTTCTTCATTAACTTCAGAAATTCTTTTTCTGCAGTTACCTTAGGACAATTTTTTCTCCTATAAACAGTTATAAAATTTAGAAACATCATTTAAGTAACAAAACAACAAATCCCCTTTGATTTATACTGCAGAAATATCAGCAAGAAATATTGAGCTGAATTCCTAGCACTGGCTTCCTGATCTTTTCAGCTGCCTTTACTGCATTTAGAAACTACATTTGTTTAGGACATAGACTTAAAACCATTTTTTAATCAATATTTAACAACAGATTGTTTTATATTCAATTTTGACTCAATTTCAACAGTTTTGTCATTTGGTACTTAATTAACCAGAAATATCTGGCCTTTAGAACTTCATGATTAAAATATGATCTAAATTAAAGGCATTAAATTATACTTAGTAGTTTGTTAGCATATTTTATTGTAATCTTGATTCTTTGAAAATCTGTGTACCACTATCAGCATCCCAGCAAACAGGGACAAATGCAAAGAATTTTCATTATATCAATTCTATCTCTTTAAAATCCTCCAACATCCCCTGTGATGTGGGTATTTTTATCCCCATTTCAAGCACCAGGAAACCGAAGCTAAGTAAAGCATCTAGTAATAAGTGGTATTCAGATATGTCTGACTCCAAAGCCTATGCTCTTCTTTTAACCTCCGAGTAGAAAACTTCACATTAGTATAAACCACTGGTTCTCAACTAGGGGCAGTTTTGCCCCCCACCCCAGTGGCTATTTGGCAACACTGGAGACATTTTTGGTTGTCACATCTGGAGGAAGGAGGGCAAGAACTACTGGCACCTAGTAGGTAAAGGCCAGCGATGCTACTAAACATCCTGCAATGCACAGGATGTCTCCCACAACCAAGAATCATCCATCCCAAAATGTTAAAAGTGCCAAGGTTGAGAAACTGTAGTGTAAACAAAATATTTCTCAAAATACCTTCTTACAAAAGCACTGCTAACCCCATCCTGTTTTTTTTTCTGAAATCAACACTTAGAGTCAATGAAAATAGCTTTAAAGTATAACTAGATGTGTGTATTTAATACATATAAGTACGCACATTTTTAATTCATCTGAAAAACTCTTGAATTTACGCTGTAAATTGTGACACGATAACTTTGGAGGTTTCAACCCCAGATACATTATGTTATTTACTGTCATATAGATGCACAGGACTGGAGAAATTTCTATAAATATGTTTGATATGTTTTCATTGATGTCATTGTTCTGATCTTTACTTTGTTTAATAAAAGATGCAAAGGAGAGGGGAGAAGGAAACCCTGGCTCAGAAAAGCAGGGAGGAAGAGTATAATGAAGCTTATGAAGCCACACCATGAGGCAGAAAACTACTTTCTTGATTTTATTTTTTTTAAAGGTACACAAGGTCACAAAACCAGAGCAAGTTTTTGGCTTTTTTTAAAACCAAATTTTGTTCTTACAAATGTCAAAATCTGCACCATTGGATATTTAAGCCAGAAACTCGAAATACAAAAAATCATTTTTGAAACTGACACTATCAATTCTCTACTTGCATATATGAAGTGTCAAAATATTACTTCTCAGTAGTATAAGTGTATTTGTCACAGAAATCCACAGTTAGGGATGAAAATCAGTGAATTGTGGTTCTCTTAACACTTGTGTCATTAAGTTAGTAGAAAACAGAGTTCTTTGGAGCTTTTAGTGTTCAGTGCCAAAACCAAATCCAACCGATATTCACACCACACTCTGAAATTACAAAATAGGGTATTTTATAAAACTGGATTTTAATGAACAGTGAGAAGCCAGATGTAGCCAATATTCGCTGGTGTTACCATCCATAAGATAAACAGAACCACAATTCATCAGTTTATTTATTATTCTTTCCTGCTTCTATTAGGTAGAATTTGTGCTCAGTTATAGACCATTTTAGTGTCAAATGAGTAAAAAAAATCTAACTACAGAACACGTTGCCTGTATTGCAAGAATATCCAAAGGCATTTGAAATATGAAAACTTGCCCAGAACATTTATACTACTAAACACAGGAATATTATAAAGATATATATACATATATATAATATATAATGTCACAAGCCACTAAAAAGTTAAAAGTATGCCAACATTTTCTACAAACTACTCCTTACATGACACATCAAAGCAGTAACCACAAAAAAATAAGGACTTTTTCTGTTCACACTGGAATAAGGCATCTGAAAGCCCTAAATACTGTGGAGATGGAACAAGATTAGAAAAAAAAACTTTAAACGTTCATATAACTTCAGATTTACATGCTGCACGCACACAGAAAGACAGAGAATAGTTAAGAAGCCAAACATTACAGAATTTGACATCCAACTTCATGCAGTGAGTTCTTTTCATATTTAATCAAAATGTTTATTTGCCCCTTCACTTGCTCCAAATTTCCAGAACTCAATCCTAAAAATTATCTTTTCAATAAAAACCAGGTATTAATTCATACCAATAATCTAATTGTGTTTCTTGAATTAACCTCCCCCTAAGACACAGTCTGTGTTTCCATTGTAACAACTTCCCGGCAGATAGCCCAAATTTAAAAAAGTAATTTGGCCCGTTTATCAATAAGGTTTTTGTTTTTGGCCTTCTAACAGGGAAATATTAGTAAGGTTGCCATAAGAAAAAGAAACCTGTAATCTACATATGCAAAGCACAGAATTACGTCCTCTATGATATTTCTTTTGAAGTTATCCTGCATAACTCAGAAAGATGGTGTCAAGTCTCTTAGGTATAAAGTAGAATGGAAGAGTTTTGCTTTGAAGGTTCAGTGCCGTCCTTGACTGATGTTTGGCTACTAGTGGAAATGCTTGAATAATGATTTTTTGTTGACTTGCTTGATGATTACCAATAGTAATTCTAGAACAAATACTTGATCTCTAGTTCACCAGAAACTACCACTGAGAATTATTTAGAAAGTTATCAGTGCTATTTGACTTTTGGATTCACTGAAATTTACAATGAGTAGCTGGAGACATAAGCCTAAAACTGAGTTCTGTCCTCTAAACTCAACCACATCCAGTAGGTCTCTTCAGGTCACAACAGTAGTTTTTTTTCCAAGCTTGTTTCTCAGGCTGTAGCTGGTAATGACCCTGACCTGGAAGGAAGCATTTCTGGAAGAGATTCCAATTTACTTATAACCAAATCCTAGACTAACTATGAAGTCTAAGGAAAGGAAAGCCTTACATATGTCCACCTTTTGTAGTAATTTCTACTTAGATTGATAGCATAATTTTCATTATATGAAAACTGGGACTAGAAAGGACCAAAATTTTTATTAGTAATGTCTGTGCTCTGCTGTTTATTTTTATAATATCATAAATTTTATTCATATGAAACAGACCAGAGGCCTGGTATTCAAAAACAGTTATTATAAAATCAGAAACACAGTCAAAAGAGTGTAGGGGATGCTGAAATTTTAAAAACTTTATGAGTCACACAATCAGTTAACTTGCATCCAGAAAGATCAGAAAAGAGGCAAGACTGAAAGTATGAGGATAGAAAGGTATCACAGTGATGCATTTTTAGGAACAGTACCTTCACCTCTAAGCACCTTTCAGGCGATAGCTAGCTCATAGGCACCAGAAATTCATAATAAAAACTAAATTACCCAAAAGGCACAGATGAAAACGTTAACACAAGAGTAAAAGCAATATTATGTAATGTTAAAAACCTATTTTTAAAATGCTTCCAAATATGTAAAACTATACACGAATCCATTACACATTCAGCTTCAATTTACCATTAAAAAGTGTATACAATACTCTGCCTAAGAATAAATTCATGCCAACATTAATTTATAATGTAGCATTTACCACCACAGCACCCAAAGAGATGAAAAGAAACCAACTCCCTACTAAAATCTAGGGAAAAGGTATCAGAGCTAGTGAAATAAGTTACTGCAGACCGTATTACTATAAAGAAACTGCTGGCTCATTCTACTCAATCCACACTCCCTCACAATCTTAAGGAAAGTACAATAAATTCACTTTCATCTACTAAAACAGTACTTAACACATTTGGCAGGTAGGAGTATTCCTTTTATTCCTTTTCATTTCTCTCTTTTTTTTTTTTTTCTTTTTTTTTCTTTTTTTTTAAGATTAAGTCACTTCCACAAAACTAAGACAAACTTTTCAAAGCTCAGCTTGATTTTCTGCAACTACACAAGACATGCTGGCCATACAATAGCAACTGTACATCCTCCCAAGTCTGAAACAGAATTGATAGAAGACACTTACTAGTTTAAAGTGTATTCTAAGTCTATGAAGAAAGTATCCTCCAGGAACTGCATTCAAGAGGGTAATTTAAGATTACATTTCTAGAACATATAATGTACAACACCATCACAAAAACAAAACACTGAACCAGGAAAAAAAAATTAAAATTTAGAACCAATAATTACGGAATTACAATCTGTAATTGTCAAATAATAAATGAGTTATAATTTTTTCTTTTTAGAAAAATATCACCTAAAGTTGAGGACGAGCATTTACTTGGGAATTGCAAAATACTACACTTCCTTGATAGCAGGTCACTGTTCTGAAGACCACCACAGGCCTCAGGGCATTGGAACATTAATCAACAAAATTCATCCTCACAACTGCACCACTAGTGTCATCGCTATATGTAGCTGACAGCAAATTTTCTAAATGAATCAGATAAATGCTCCTTTATTTTAGCATACAAAAGAGCTTACTACGTCCCTGCTGCCCACAGCAATCTAGCAATTAAATACTTAAGTCATTTCATATACAAGGTTTATGAATTACTCAGAACTAGTGACTTCTAGTAGTGTTTTCTAGTTATTAGAGACTCGTCAAACACATTTAGACTTTTCAAAGAAGCAAAAACAAAAACAAACATAAATCTACGTGAGTATTTTTGCCATGAATCTTTCTTTACCAATTTTGGCAGGGGGTGGGGGTCATAAATTAATTGAAAAAAGCAATATAAAAATAACAGAAATTATAAAGTACCACTTTCAGATGATTCAAGTATCAACTTGGTATGCATGTAAGTTCACCAATTTATTTCTTCACCTATGATTTCATATTCAAAGTGCCACAGCTGACTTAAGTATTGATAGTCAGAAACCTATAAAGTCAAGCTCTTAAAGGAAATATTATTTAGATGGTGAATTTGTCCTTAGAACTTTAATGCCTTTACTATTTCAATATAACCAAACAAAACTTTTTGAAGTATTATTCTTACAGTTTTTGGTTAACTTTATATATATATATATATGTTTTTTTTGAGGCTGGTAGCAAAAATTAAAACAGGTGTTCACATCTCAAGAGGAGAGCACAGATGAAGGGTACAGAGGCTCTATACTATGGACCCGTCCTTGCTCTGTGCTGGAATCATCACGGGCACCGCTCCCATCCTACTGAGATTAGGGGCAGCTACCTTAGCAGTTGGGAGCGTCGCACTCTGAGGATCGCGCTCGAAGTCTTCGCTTGGCACTTGGTTATACTGAGTCTTGGAATACCCTTCCATGTTGGAAGGGGACATGGATCCCAGGGATGAATGATTGCTGCCGAGGTAGCTTCTGGCAGTGGACGTACGGCTCTTTGGAGGAGGCACGTCTTCCCTAGAAATAAAGATCCCAATACACGTTCAAAGAACAAATTTCTAAAAACCTACAATATGTAAGCTATGAATCATGGGTAGGGAAGAGCCTCTATTTAAGCATTAAGTACATAAAATCGTGTGTGACACACAAAAAACAAGCACAATAAGGCATAATGTCATAACTGTGTATCTGTGCCAAATTTGTCATTTACAGTTTCTATCTTCACAGTGAAATGTGTTTTTTACAAAAATGTGCTATTCTATAATGCTGTCTTGCAAAGAACAAACTTCAAATATTTTCATGTTCTAGTATCACTAATCAAGATAACCTGGTTACAGTCATGTAACACTCTATAATCAATAAAGCCCTAACACCTGCAGATATTTCTACCAAAAAAAGAACAAGACAAAATATCCTTTTTATTATGAAAGTTATTCATCTAAGACTTTAGCTGAAAACTTAGCAGACTGAAGTTTGCAAAAACTGAGAATTAGGCATAAGAATTTTCACACTAAGCACTGACACAGAACATATATCTGAGTTACTTCTGTGCATTTAAAAAATAAAAGTGCCCAGACCCACCAAATGTCAATTTTCTGGGTGTTACTTTGGTCATATGTTATTTTTACAAGTTCTATAATCCAATGTGTACTTCTAGTTAAGATCTACTGGTTTAGAATATTTAAAAAATAAAAGAAAATCACATTACCCATAGTTCTATTAACTACCTATGTCACTTGATACAATCAGATCTTTAAAAAAAAAAACCCAGGGCTTCCCTGGTGGCGCAGTGGTTGAGAGTCCGCCTGCCGATGCAGGGGACGCGGGTTCGTGCCCCGGTCCGGGAAGATCCCACATGCCGCGGAGCGGCTGGGCCCATGAGCCATGGCCGCTGAGCCTGCGCGTCCGGAGCCTGTGCTCCGCAACGGGAGAGGCCGCAACGGTGAGAGGCCCGCGTACTGCAAAAAAATAAATAAATAAATAACAATCCCATGCTCTGTAGATTAGCTGTATAGAGAAATCAAACCTTAACATCTCCATTTTCTTTTTTTTTTCTTTGTGGTACGCGGGCCTCTCACCGTTGCGGCCTCTCCCGTTGCGGAGCACAGGCTCCGGACGCGCAGGCTCAGCGGCCATGGCTCATGGGCCCAGCCGCTCCGCGGCATGTGGGATCTTCCCGGACCGGGGCACGAACCCGCGTCCCCTGCATCGGCAGGCGGACTCTCAACCACTGCGCCACCAGGGAAGCCCAACAGCTCCATTTTTTGAAAACTTTATGCCTGTACTTTTTTTCCTTTCACATCTTTATTGGAGTATAATTGTTTTACAACGTTATGTTAGTTTCTGCTGTACAACAAAGGGAATCAGCTATATGTATACATATATCCCCATATCCTCTTCCTCTTGAGCCTCCCTCCCACTCTCCCTGTCCCACCCGTCTAGGTGGTCACAAAGCTTTCAGCTGATCTCCCTGTGCCATGCAGCTGTTTCCTACTAGCTATCTTGTATTTGGTAGTGTATATATGCCCATGCTACTCTCTCACTTCCTCTCAGCTTACCCTTCCCCCTCCGTGTCCTCAAGTCCATTCTCTACATCTGCGTCTTTATTCCTGTCCTGCCCCTAGGTTCATCAGAACCTTTTGTTGTTGTTGTTCCACATATATGTGTTAGCATACAGTATTTGTTTTTCTCTTTCTGACTTACTTCACTCTGTATGACAGACTCTAGGTCCATCCACCTCACTACAAATAACTCAATTTCGTTTCTTTTTATGGCTGAGTAATATTCCGTTGTATACATGTGCCACATCTTCTTTATCCATCCATCTGTTGATGGACACTTAGGTTGCTTCCATGTCCTGGCTATTGTAAAGAGAGCTGCAATTAATATTTTGGTACATGACTCCTTTTGAATTATGGTTTTCTCAGGGTATATCCCCAGTAGTGGGATTGCTGGGTCATATGGTAGTTCTATTTTTAGTTTTTTAAGGACCCTCCATACTGTTCTCCATAGTGGCTATATCAATTTACATTCCCACCAGCAGTGCAAGAGGGTTCCCTTTTCTCCACACCTTCTCCAGCATTTATTGTTTATAGGTTTTTTTTGATGATGGCCATTCTGACCAGTGTGAGGTGATACCTCATTGTGGTTTTGATTTGCATTTCTCTAATGATTTGTGATGTTGAGCATCTTTTCATGTGTTTCTTGGCCATCTGTATGTCTTTGGAGAAATGTCTATTTAGGTCTTCCGCCTATTTCTGGATTGGGCTGTTTGTTTTTTTGATATTGAGCTGCATGAGCTATTTGTATATTTTGGAGATTAATCTTTTGTTAGTTGCTTCATTTGCAAATATTTTCTACCATACTGAGGGTTGTCTTTTCATCTTGTTTATGGTTTCCTTTGCTGTTTCATGCCTGTACTTTATTGGGAGAAGGTAGACAGTCTTGAGAAAAGCATTTTGCAATGGTTCTTAATGTAGAGCCCAAAACGGGGAGGAGGGCACAGTGTAGGTTGGTTGGCTCCACACACTTGAAATAAGTAAAAGCTTTCAAATATGTTGAGGGGAAGAGCTATAGCTTTCATCCAATTCTCATAGGGGCAAATGCTTCAGATGGTTAAGAGAATTAATGCTTTAGTGACATAATAGAGTATACATCAGTCAACTCCTGTGTCACTTAATTACCTGATATCATGATGAACTTCCTTTTCGTATTTTTCTTCTCTGCGCTTTTTATGACAGCAAAAGATGATAAGACCAATGAGGACTAGTGCAAGCAAAGTTCCTATAACAGCTCCTGCAATTGTCCCAGCTCTATTTGAAGCTAGAATAAAATGTTAATAAGAAAATAATTAATATTAAAAAACGCAAAACAAACAAACAAAAAAACTTCCATCTAGTCATTTTGAAGGTAAGGATACACAATGACATTGATTTCATCGCATATACTAACGTTAAGAGACAAATTAGTTAGCTTTTTTTCTGGTCTAGGGGAAAATCCACTAAAAGAACTTTCTTCTGAACTGTGTAAGCTATTTCAAGGATAAAAGAATGAAACCACTCTAGAGGATTTTAATATTCACAGCTATCTTGGTTGGCATATAAGAATGTTCTAAAAAGCTTGTCGTCACTGACATTGGCTAAATATGGTACAAGAGTCAATTTGACAACTCTTGCCTCTTTAATGTCACTACAATAATAAAGAAGGTTTTATTAATAAAATGTAGTACTTTTTTTCTTTCCATGACTTAGAAAAGCTAGCAACCAAGCCACAGGGTGCTTTGCTCAAAGTTAGCATCCCCTTGCCCTTAATACCCACACTCACTGATGGAACCAAAGGAGGCTGTATAAAGATAACACTAACAGAGCAGAAAGAAGATAACTTACGAGGAACAACATCCAGGCGTAGCAGGCATTGATCAGAGCCCACTCTGTTTTTGACTGTACAACTGTATGTCCCAGAGTATTCGGTAGTGGCATTTTTTACAGATATAACAGGTGAAGTCATTTCTATGAGAAGAAAGGGGGTAAGGGAGCAAAACCCATTCTTATAGTAACATATTGCTGAGTTTTTAGTAAAAGCAAACTCTACTTGGTTGACAATCCAGGTAAAAGTGAGACAAACTGAAGCTACATACAGAACAAACTTGGCAAGACACGTGCATGTCTCCGGGATGCAAACGACTGTGCCTCTAGTTCATTTATGTCAAAGCCAAGGTAATCATGACCCCTTCAGCCAGGCACAGAGAGTCTCTGCTGAAGCAGAGCCACGTTGACTATAAAAAACATTCTGTGCCACAAAGGCTCTTAGGTGCAGCAGTAAGATTTACAAAATGTATGTCATCCCCCCAGACAGAAGAAACATGAAAGAAAGTGAGAGGGGGTCGTATTGTTCAGCCTCTTAGTTTGAAAAACAGAGGTGGAGAGAGATCCTGCTTAAAAGCGGGGTGGGGTGGGAGGGAGGAGGGTGGAGCATGGTAACCAGTTTGAATAACAGGTTAATTATAACATACAGATGAATAATCAGATTTAACCAATTTGAATCTTGTTGGTTAGTCACAGCTGTTGTTTTGTTGTTTTAACAGACATGATGGTTAAATAACCATATCTTCAACATGAACCCAGGCAAAACACTCAAGATCCAACTCTTGCTGTAACTTAACCACTAATTTATGATAATGAACAGTTTCCATCAATATTACCATCAATTAAAAAATATACAACAGGGGCTTCCCTGGTGGCGCAGTGGTTGAGAGTCCGCCTGCCGATGCAGGGGACACGGGTTCGTGCCCCGGTCCGGGAAGATCCCACATGCCGCGGAGCGGCTGGGCCCGTGAGCCATGGCCGCTGAGCCTGCGCGTCCGGAGCCTGTGCTCCGCAACGGGAGAGGCCACAACAGTGAGAGGCCCGCCTACCGCAAAACAAAAAAAAAATATATACAACAAAGAAACCAATTATAATATCCTAAATGGTGATCATTATAAAAATATCTCTTCACTTATACTACATGACACCAAGTTGTCATTATAAAACACTGACTAATTCCCACAGAATCCTGATTGCTCTGTCTAGAAAAGGGAAGGTATCTGGGGATTAAAAAATATACACTTACATGCACAAACCCTGCTAGACTTAAGTCTAAATCAATGGCACACGATTCAAAGTGCATAATCAGCAGTACCTGGTAACCATGAGGTTGGCAGTTTCTGTGAGTTGGACAATTTTTGCCATTCATATCGTAATGGGAGTGAACCTTCTTTCGGTTCACATTTTAGTTTAAAGTCACTTCCAATTTCTTCTGATCCATCAATGTAACATCTTGTACCTGAAGGCTTAACTGAGAAAAGAAAATAAGTTATAACTTTATACAAGAGAACGGAATGTGTGTTTCTAATGATTACTTAAACACACAGCATGTCACACAACCACTAACTCAATAGCAGGGGGTCCTGGGTTCAGAGTGGACAAGACTGAAAGACTACAATAGGTTGCCAACGCCAGTTTACTCAGCTTGATCCAGCACAAAACAGGCAAGAATGAGCTCAGGCAAGCAGCCACTGCACAAGGCCAGGCAGCATCTCAGGTGCGGCTCTGCGCCCCTCCATCCCATGGGGCACATGTGAAAAAAGCAAGGATGATGCGGGCTGGGCTACTTCAGACCCAAGGAAGCTTCTTCCCCCCACCCCCAATTCCCAACCTATTCTTCTACTTGGAGCGTGACGTGTAGCCCTCTGGGAGTATATGCATTGTCACAACCCTCTCTGTGTGCTGTTAACCCAACAATCAGGGGGTTGACGATAAATTATGCTGATAGGAGGGACAATTCACTTAGTACAGGAAGGACCAATTATTTTCCACATTTACAGCGATCCAAAACCACCCAGAGAGCAGTGTTATAAAAAGGCAGATCTGAGGTTATATTCCAGGTCTAACTCCATTATGTGAAACCCACCTGAACACTAGGTTAACACCCTGGCAGTTCAGACTCTCTTGCTGAACTGCATTAAGGCATAATACACATACAATAAAATGAACACATTTTAATCATGCGAGCTGATCACTTTCAACACTAAGCACCACTCCAATCCTCTCCCAAGCAATTTCCCTCAAGGTGACTGCAGTTGATCTCACTGCACAAACGGGTCCCAGACAGCCGCTGATCAGATTTCTATTGCTATAGATTAGTTCTGCTGCTTCGTGAGTCCTATAAATGGAAAAATACAGTATGCGCTTTTGCTTCTTTTATTCATCGTAAGGCTTTTTTATGACTGATCCAATTGATCTATGTTGTTGTATATATATATATATATCAGTGGTCTGTTCTTTCTTACTACCGAGTTGTATCCTATTGCTTGTTCATTCAGGTATTGATGCACACTGTTTCCTGTCTTGGGGCTACTGTTAAAGCCTAATTAGCTAAACTGGCCAGGAGCAGGTGTGAAGTCTGTGGAAATCAGACTGACTGGCGAGGAGGTGCTATGAGGAGCTGGGACAAGGGAGAGAGGGATTCTGAAGGTTCTGAGAAGAGTCTTCTAGAGGCAGAGATCAGTTCTGAATCTGATGCCATTTCTGAGGCAGGATTAGGAGAAGCAGGGATTAAACTGGAGACGAGGGTCATTTAGCAACCTGAGTACCCCCAGTAAAGGATGAGTAGCGCAAAGCGGGTCTGGGGGCAGCAATGAGGAGACAGCAGTAGGCTATAGTTTCCCAGCATCCCACGACCTTGGAGAGCAACATTCCCCATAAACCCTGTACCTGGCTCTATTTGCATCTCTCTTCCCAACCTGATAAATGGCAGGACTGCTTTTCTTCTGTTTTTCTGATTTTCATTCTTTCAAGTCCTGAGTGGGCTTTTATTCTTTCACTACTAAGAATAAATGTGAATGGGTTTTACAGTTTGGCACTACGTGAACAGTTTGAACAACACTGCTTGTAAATAGTGGTATATGTTTTCCTTTTTCATACCAGGTAAGTAAATGTTTATCTCTATAAGAAAGTGTCAAACTGTTTTCCAAATCTGGCTGACACGGTCTGTCATACGCAGTGGGGCATCTTTACCTAAGGTTGTCAATCATGATCTCACTTCACACATTTCCTGGTAATTCTTAAATTTAATTGGATTTCTCCCCTTTGTTACTACTTATACTTTTTAGTAAGGATCAACAGATGCATTTAACTTCGTTGTTGACTTTCCTAAGCAAATCTCTTTCTTTTGCAGACTGATCAGTTGCCCTGGACATTACACCAACTGGACTTTTGAATCAGTTTTGCGCATTACCTCATCCTCTGAGTCTTCAACAAAATGAGCCTTGTTCTCCATTTCTTCAACCTACCAATAAATCCTTTATTACACAAACTAGCAGTAGGTGAGATACTGAAGCAATGCTTTGGACATCAAACTTCTATTGGTAATACAGCGTTCTAACCCTAAACCTTCTTCTTTTCTACTGAAAAATGTCCCCTCCCCAGACATATCCAATAACAGGCAGTTGTTTAAAGTGGCTGCTCAGGAAATCACGTCCCACTGAGTTTGAGATTTCAACACACTCTATGCACAGCAGAACGAGATTTTTACCAGCACTGGTTCTGAGCGGTGCTTAGGGCCGGCTGCCTGCTTTCCACTGGGTGGAGAAAGTGCAAGTCTTTTACATACCAGCCCCAGCATTACAAAGCCAGGAAGACAAACTGCTAATCCACGGCACTTAGCTGAATTGAAAGAAAGATGAAACCACAAAAGGAACAAAAATAAAGTCTCACCCACTAAGGTTTCTTTGGTCTGGGGCTCCAGGATATCTAGCTATTGTCCTCAGAACATGTGCCACCATGATCATTAGCAGAGCTAATAAAAAGTCATTCTCAGTTAAGGGTACATGGCCGTCAACTCGTATTCGGTCAGTGTCCCACCGATTTAGCAATGCTGTGCTCCATCTATGTATTGTATCATCATCCCTCCATGCTAGTGGCTCACTGCCTCAGTCTATAGGAAACACTCTAAATCTCTATTTGGGACAGAATATGCTTTGATCATCATGTCATCCATATAGGAATATTTTTGCTTAGTTCAAAATACCTTGACTCCTGGCAAAATCCGTGCATAGATGGTAAAAATCAATGGTCAAAAGTTTGAGGAGAAACAAGATATTTGCATAGTCTCAAAGTGGTTCCCCCACTGGGATTTTTTTTTTTTTAAAAAAACATCTTTACTGGAGTATAATTGCTTTACAATGTTGTGTTAGTTTCTGTGGTAGAACAAAGTGAATCAGCTATATGTATACATATATCCCATATCTCTTCCCTCTTGCGTCTCCCTCCCACCCTCCCTATCTCACCGCTCTAGGTGGTCACAAAGCACCGAGCTGATCTCCCTGTGCTATGCAGCTGCTTCCCACTAGCTATCTATTTTACATTCGGTAGTGTATATATGTCCATGTTACTCTCTCACTTCGTCCCAGCTCACCCTTCCCCCTCCCCGTGTCCTCAAGTCCATTCTCTATGCGTCTTTATTCCTGTCCTATCCCTAGGTTCATCAGAACCATTTCTCTTTTTTTTTAGATTCTATATATATGTGTTAGCATACGGTATGTTTTTCTCTTTCTGAGTTACTTCACTCTGTATGACAGTCCCTAGGTCCATCCACCTCATACAAATAACTCAATTTCGTTTCTTTTTATGGCCAAGTAATATTCCACTGTATATATGTGCCACATTTTCTTTATCCATTCATCTGTTGATGGACACTTAGGTTGCTTCCATGTCCTGGCTATTGTAAATAGTGCTGCAATGAACCCTGTGGTACATGACTCTTTTTGAATTATGGTTTTCTCAGGGTATATATATGCCCAGTAGTGGGATTGCTGGGTCGTATGGTGGTTCTATTTTTAGTTTTCTAAGGAACCTCCATACTGTTCTCCATAGTGGTTGTATCAATTTACATTCCCACCAACATGCGATTATTTTTTAATCCCAGAGGGAAAAGTAGTAATTTTTTTTTAAAGTAGTAATTTTATAGCAGAGAAACCTATCAGATAAAACTGAAACCAAGTGATCATGGTTAACAATAGACAGGACATCATGTGCCCCCTGACATTAACTGGAGACTACAGATGTCAATGCAGCAGGGATCTTAGATTTGACCCCAGCACAAAAACGCATTAACAGGAAGCTGTGGAATTCAAATTAGGCCTGTAGTTTAGTTAATATTATTGTCCCAACATTAATCTCTTGCTTTTGGTAGTTGTACTATGCTTTTATAAAATGTTAACATTAGGAAAAATTAGGTTATGGGTATACTCTCAGGAACTTTCTGGTATTTTTGCAACTTTTCTATAAAACTAAAATTATTTCAGAATAAAAAGTTGAAAAAAAAATCCCAGTGTTGATTGAGTTCCCACACATGCTGTTGCCACGTGTTCTTGTGATGTGGGTGCAGTCTGAGCGCACCATATACACACACGAAGGAAAGTTAACCTGTGCGTGCTCTCCTCTGCAAAACAACCCAGTCTATTTATACCGAAAGGTCTCAATAATAGGCTTTTTCAGAGTTCTCAGGGAAGGTGCTGGTAATGTGTGGTCACCATATTAACCCTCTGTCAATTCCCTTTGTTATCATCACCCCGTCCAGTTTCTTTCCTGAGTTGCATCCACATATACGTCTGGTGTATCTGAAAGAGCAGGGTGGGCCTCAGCAATGGAGCGAGGGATAGCAACATACCACCCCTCACACCGAGGCAGCTAACGGTCCACACAGCACCCACGGCTCACCGAACGAGCTTTCATTACTCCGTGAACACCATGGTGGCATCTTCAGGTTTCCCACAAACGAATCAAAGTATCAGGCAGAGCCTCTGACAGTGAACCAAGCAAGAGCTCCACTGGACTGCCATTCAGTCTGGTCCCTAGAGGGGACTTTATTTAATCTTTCCTCCAGATTGTCTAAGCAGAATTTTCAGAAAAAAGTGAGCAAATTAGGCTTCTGTCCAGCTCTCACTTTCAAGAGAAACTTCTAATGTTTTCTGTCACAGTGGTCATGACTCACCTGGAAACATGGAAGAGATAAAGAAATTCTCCTCTGGCTCTGAGACAGCCTCGCCAGGTCAGAGGATTAGTCATCCCCACTTCCCTTCAGCAACCACCGCCCCCATTCTCCCCTACCCCACATTTTAATCCCTCTCTCCCTCCCTGATTTGACTTCAGGGTTTGCTTGGCCACGGTGATGCCCCACGGAGCTAACAAAAGGAGTTACTGTCTCAATGCTTCCCACAGATCTAGGCTGAGGAATAAGATGTGAGGGGGGGGCTTCCCTGGTGGCACAATGGTTGAGAGTCCGCCTGCCGATGCAGGGGACACGGGTTCGTGCCCGGGTCCGGGAGGATCCCACGTGCCGCGGAGCGGCTGGGCCCGTGAGCCATGGCCGCTGAGCCTGCGCGTCCGGAGCCTGTGCTCCGCAACGGGAGAGGCCACAACAGTGAGAGGCCCGCGTACCGCAAAAAAAAAAAAAGATGTGAGGGGTGTGAGGTTTAATGTAAAAGGCCATCCCTCCTGCCCAACAGCCATGGCTGCTGCCTCAGCGTGCCCGGCCAGAGCCTGTTCCTAAGGGATCTCTCTCTTTCCCTCTCACACACACTCACACACACACACTCACACACACAGTGCCCGTCCACACCTCTTCCGGGAACATGTGCCAATCACATTCCTCCCAGTGTACCTGTCCCCCTCAGACAGGGATTTCACAATAAATAATTCTGATAAATATGTATAGTCTGCTTGGTACAGCATGAACTAGTTAAATTTTCATATATATCCTAACTCAATGCTTCCTGGAGAGCAGTGCTTAAAGAAGATATACTCAGGGTTATAATTCCAGGTATGCCTGGGCTAAGCGTTCAGACAAATTATTAAACTTTACCTGCTTTCATATTTATAAAAAAGAAAGGCAACTCCATGTTCGCTGAATGTAGACACAAAAGGCTAGAATTTCCAATGTTACCATATTCCTTTTTCTGGTTCCTTGTTCAGGTTCACTTGCTTTCATATCACAGACATATTCTGAATGAGCTCCATTTAGCATGGAGTGCCCTTTACCAGGACCCCCTTGTGTGCCCCCTTCAGTGATGTCGCCAGAAGACTGCCTTACCAACCAAGACAACCCCTGGAGTTGCCATTGGGGTGCAAAGAAATCCGCATTCTTATTCCTAATCTCTACCTGCTCTGATATTCATTCTTTAGAAAAGTATGCTACTCAGGATGAGTCTGGAACCCAACAGACTTAAGCTCTCTGCTCAGTTTCTAAAACAAAAGGAACGAAAGGTAGAAGTTGAGGTGGGGGCGGGGGGCCGGCGGGGGAATTGTCCAGATTAGTTATTTCCAGGAGTATGGCAGGTGATTCCAGCAACCAGCATTTCCTACATAAAGTGGGTGCCCAAGTGTCCCCCAAACCTGGCACCTTAGGTCGCAGGGGAATTTACTGTCACTGAATAGTGATAGACAGTTGAGATTTTCTACATGGCAGCCATTGTACTTTTGGGTAAAGCCTACCACGATAAGATTTTAGAAGTATATTTATGAATGGTACCTTTCAGAGTTTCTCAGTTTGCAGCGGTAAAGAGTGCTTGTGCATGACCACAGAATCTAGAGGAGGATAACAAACTCTGTGGGCCTTGACTGTTTATAAAGCAGTTTATACATATCTCCTTCTAAACTATCCTGGAGAGCTGCATCTTAGTGGCCACCTGTCTAATCTCCTCACTTTAAGGATGAAAAACAGTGATGCTCATGGAGGTTAAAGGACTATCTAAGGTCTAAAGGCCTTACACCAATTCAATATTCCAGCTACCATGTTCCATCTCCTCTGTTCTAAATACTCCAATTATTCATCATAGAAACCTCATTTATTCTTTGGGAAATGCAGTTCGAAAAAGCTTAAGGCACACGTCACAATTGTGAGCTGAATAAGACTGCAAAGAGATTTAATGATAATTATTTTTATGTTTCGAAAATATAGGCTGAGGCCCAGGAAATGAAGAGGTTCTATTTAATTCTCAGGGCAAACCTGAGAACAATGGGAAAAGCCTGGATCCCCTAACTCCTGCTTTAGGGTTCTTCTCCCATATCACATAACTCCTTCGTTTACTTTCAAATGCTTTCATGAACCTCACAAAGAAGTTGGTCGCTTATTTTTCCTACCCAAAGGAAAAACAAAAAGGTAGCTTTATGTTTTATGCTATTAGAGGACATTAGAATTATGTCAAGTATTTAAAATTATTACTCTAAAAACCTAAGCTTTGTCTCACATAAATGCTGCTACTATAGTACTGTGACCACTCACCCTGTTACTAAGTAACATTATTACAAATAACTTACCAAGAACTGTCAGCTGAATCTTCTTATTTCCAACACCGGGAGCTTTTTTCACTTTGCACTGGTATGTGCCAATATCTGACAACTGTAAATTTGTTACATTTATTGACGCATCACCAGATTTGAGATCAGTACTTGTAAAATGTACTCGTCCCTTGAGATCTTGATAGTAGTCGTCATAAATTTTGTCTCCAGAATATAAAATAATCTAAAAGAAAGCCAAGATAAGACAAGGAAAAAACAAACAAGCAAGCAAACTCTCTGTCTCATTAAAGGAGCTCTGGATACACCATGGTACTGTAGGATCCAAAAAAAGAATAAGAACACGGTATCATGAGGAATCTACAAGTATTCAAATCACAGGTTAAGAAAACAGAAAGAAACCACAATACGATCCCTAAGTATGGTCACACACTGTCATTGTAAATGGGGAAACCAAGCCCACCACATGATTAAGTAATGTAGCCCTCTATCAGAGCCATTCGGTGAGACTCCACGAGAGCATGGATTTGTGAATTCTGATACACTCTATTTTCAGCTGCCTCAGA
Organism: Grampus griseus; assembly: GCF_964374135.1. NCBI lineage: Eukaryota > Metazoa > Chordata > Mammalia > Artiodactyla > Delphinidae > Grampus > Grampus griseus. Next base: position 117,733,031 of record NC_138998.1, on the reverse strand, counting down.
GGATGCAGTATGCCAATCAACTGTATAAAATCAGGTACAAACCACCACTACTGCCCAAAAGGGGCTTATGATAATTTACCCGTGGAACTTAAAAACAAAAAAAGACATTTTTTGTCTTAATATACTAAGTTGGAGGCACTCGAAGGTTCCAGACTCTAATAGATAAAATAATAAAATAAACCTGTTAAGATGTGTGTGCCCAGCCAGGTTAACAGGACCTTCCAATTAATCTGTGACTAAGAGCAAAGACCTTTCCTAATTCCACTAAGTTTTCTGAACCACTGTTATAGGCTTTGATGGAAATAACTAAAGGCTAGATTTAGAGGGAAAATAAGTTCTGCTAAACTTGACTTGGAAGATAACTGATAATAGTCATCTCTAACTATCACTAAAATTAATGGAACACACTTTATAATTTTTCATTCGCTAATAAAATCCTTCATTCTGGCCATCTGAGACCCAAGAGCCAAAGAGCAGTGGTACCAAAGTCAAATAATAATCAGAAAAGACAACTACAGTCTACATCCTGCAAATAATTTTTTATCTGAGATGTTTATTATGAACAATAAGATCAGAATCAGTGCCATCTGTAGGAATTTCTCCAGGACACAGACTTGGGTTCTTCTATTATCACCTCCCCTACCATGATGACCCCACCCCCAATTCACTAAAGATCTTTTGCTTGTATAAAGTGTCTGCACTGCAGACACACTCAATACCGGTTTGCTAAGCAGTCTAAGGGTCCACAGCTGACTTACTCTGTAAAACAAGCCATCACTTTGTTTGTTCCATCTTCTCCCCACACCCAATTGAGAACAGCAACACTGAGAACTCCTCGAATGAGACAGTGTCTCTTCCTCTATATTAAACTGTGGACTCTCCTGAGCCACAAAGTTCAGTCCCTCATTTTGCTACACACACGCTTCAGTAGTCTTTCAAGGAGGGCCTGACAAATAAAATGTGTCTCCAACTGTCAGTCATTTTTGTAAACTAACTCAATGTTTTCCCATGAAAACAGTCTTATAAACAGTAGTTAAGAAACCGGGAAGTAACCTTTACCAGGCAATTTTGATTCCTCTTTACAACCCAGCAGCGATGGAGACACTATCCACATTTAACTTTTAACCTGAGGAAAGCAGGGGCAGTCACAGACCTTCTCTCCCAAAGTCACACAGCTGAGATGCAAACCAGATCCATTTGGCCTGCCACTGTATACTGACTGACTTTATAAACATTTCTTTATGACTTACAGGCTTACGAAATGCTAATGCATATTGTATTTCAGAGAATTCTTACCACAACCCCGAGGCAGGTGTACTTGGTCCTATTTTACACATGAGGAAACAGAGGAGGCAGTACACGTTAGTGCAGAGGATAATCAAATGCGGGCTGGGGGGTGGCGGGCAGGGCAGGGCAGGGTCAGAGAGACTGGGGTTCAGACCCCCAGCTGTGTCTGTTGCCAGCGCCGTGACCCTGGGCATGTTCCTTCAAATCCCTGGGCCTCACTTCCCTCCTCCTCACAGGAAATGATCCTCATTCCGGGATGCTGTTTTAAGGCTTAAAAATAAGTATATATAATTAAAGTATATAAAATGCTGCCCAGCACACAGTAAGTGCACAGTACATGGTAACTGTTTGCTGACTAAAGAGATCACACAGGGAATGATGGAAATTCCTCCAGCCCAGTCCCCCACCGCACTGCCTGCTAGCTTAAAAATATTAAAATAAGGATTTGGCGAGCATTATAATGTAGCTGAAATTCTATGTAAGCATCCTCTTCTGCATCAATCTCTCCCTAGGCCCTTCTTTCTTTTGGTCTTCCTTTACTGTGTTTTAGATTAGAGGCTAGGCTTTGCCAAATTTGCCAGAATTGCCCAGAAATGGACACTTCAACCCAGTTCCTAGTTTCACACGTGTCTCACAAGTCCTGCAGGCAGCAAGGTTGGGCCTCCCACTCAGCACAGAAGTCCTTGTCTCCTTACATGAATAGAAATGCAAGGCTATAGGGCACGCTGGACTTCTTGGTCTCGAGACGTACCTGGTCACAGGGCTTCACCCGTGAGTCTTAAGCCAGAAGCATTTATGACCTGTGCTCTTCATTCATGCATCTTAACCACGGAACCAGAGTCCTGGACTCTAAAGGGGGATGGCCACTGCACTGGCGAGGGAGTCTGGGGTGTGTAGGACCTCAGGTAGAAGCTTGCACTCAGGGTGCTGGCACTGCCATGGAAAGCGGAGAGGGGATGGGGCTCCCCTGGTGGCGCAGTGGTTGAGAGTCTGCCTGCCAATGCAGGGGACACAGGTTTGTGCCCAGGTCCGGGAAGATCCCACATGCCGCGGAGCGGCTGGGCCCGTGAGCCACGGCCGCTGAGCCTGCGCATCCGGAGCCTGTGCTCCGCAATGGGAGAGGCCACAACAGTGAGAGGCCCGCATACCGCAAAAAAAAAAAAAAAAAGAGAGAGAGGGGATGAAGAGCAAGATGAAAGGGGACAGGGTATCTGGGCTGAGTATACAGGATGAGTCAGGCTCAACTTATTTTGCTTAGGGGGAGAGAAGGAAGTTCTAGTACCAGAATCAGGGCAGAGATATATCCTTGGAGGGGGTGGCCCTAGACATTTACAACTTGGGAAAGCACCTTATTTTTTTCTTCACAAATACATCATGGACAGACTGCTTGTATTTGCCAAAAATAGTTAATTACCTAACTGCACTGATTCAGCCATTAAACGGCTGGATAACCCCTTCTTTAATATGGACCATAAGTAAAAATTTCCCTTCCAAATATATTATATATAATATTCCTCCAAATACTCGAACTTCTTTTTCTCTCCCTGGTTTAATATAATTTATTAACACTGATTTTTTTTAAATTAAACATATCAGGCAAAGCTAATATGAGGCACTCTAAATTAGTGGAATATTCTGGTACCATTAAAAGGCAAAGCGTGGGCTTCCCTGGTGGCGCAGTGGTTGAGAGTCCGCCTGCCAATGCAGGGGACACTGGTTCGTGCCCCGGTCCGGGAGGATCCCACATGCCATGGAGCGGCTGGGCCCGTGAGCCATGGCCGCTGAGCCTGCGCGTCCGGAGCCTGTGCTCTGCAATGGGAAAGGCCACAACAGTGAGAGGCCCACGTACCAAAAAAAAAAAAAAAAGGCAAAGCGTGATATGTGTATTTGGAGATGAGGTTGAAATCGTGCCCCAAAGGGTTAACAGAAACTGGTGACTAACAGGAATTCTTGAGCTTGTCTTAGAGAACAGCACATAAAAGCATGGCTTGTTCAAAACCCCTCCACTTGTACCCTACCTTCTCTGACCCAGCTCGCCTTAATTATTTTTTAACTCCTTAACCACCTTTATAGACAATGCTGATGTATGGGTCACACAGTGATGGGGGGGCTTAAGTTGTTTTCCAGGAACTGGGAGTTGGCTTCTGTCCAGTTCAAGCCGGCTAAGGTTGGTTGGGACCACCGACCCTAAAACTGAGTCTGGGCAGGTGTCCATTGAATGGCCTTTTGACGTCAGAGGGCTGAAAACTCCACCTTCAATCATGCTAAGTGTCCCCATTTCTGAACATGAATCTCAAGAAAAAGCATGTAACTAAGCTATATCTGCACAGAACACTGATGACCTCACCTTTTCCTAACTCCAAACACCTTTCCCCATGCCTAAGACCACCCTGCTTCTTTATCTCATAAATATGTCAAGCCCCTTGCCTTCAGGGAGGCAGATCTGAGATTTGTTCTGTCTCCTCACTTGGCTGCCTTGTGAGTAACTCTTTCTCAGCTGCAAACTTTGGCATCTCAGCTCTTGTCTTTCAGCATTTGTCTTGCTGCAAGTCAGGCAAGGGAACCTGGTTTAATAACAAGGTTATTGGGCAATTTTTCTCCTTTGTGCTACTTTTGGTTTTTCAAGTTTTCTACATTAGACTCTTATTAATTTGTAATTAGAAAAAATTCTATAATAATACAGTCATCCCGGGGCTTCCCTGGTGGCACAGTGGTTAAGAATCCGCCTGCCAATGCAGGGGACACGGGTTCGAGCCCTGGTCCGGGAAGATCCCACATGCCGCGGAGCAACTAAGCCCGCGCACCACAACTGCTAAGCCTGAGCTCTAGAGCCCGCGAACCACCACTACTGAAGCCCGCGTGCCTGGAGCCCGTGCTCCACAACAAGAGAAGCCACCGCAATGAGAAGCCCGCACGCCACAACGAAGAGTAGCCCCCGCTCGCTGCAACTAGAGAAAGCCCGCGTGCAGCAACAAAGACCCAATGCAGCCAAAAATAAATTAAAATGAATAAATTAAAAAAAGAAACTAGATCTTAATTATAAAAAAATTTAAAATAAAAAAATAATAATACAGACATTCCTCTGTACCCCCGGTGGGGGTGGGGATGGGGGTGGTCCAGGACCTCCTTCCCCCTCCCCTCCTCACATGCCAAAATCCGCAGATGCTCAGGCCCCTCATACAAGATCGCGTACTTACGAGATGATTTAAAGTATATGCACCCTCCCATATACTTTAACTCATCTCTAGATTACCAACAATACCTAATACAATGTAAATGCTATGTAAATTGTTGCTGGCATGTGGGAAATTCAAGTTTTGCTTTCTGGAAGTTTCTGGATTTTTTTTTTCCCGAATATTTTCAATCCATGAATGGTTGAATCCACAGATGGGGAACCCACAGATATGAAGGGCCAACTGCTGTTTTGATTTTTAAGGAATTCAATGTATAGGATATTTAACTTGCAAAAATATGGAAAGCAGACTGTAATAATACAGTCTGTAATAATAATACAGTGTACGTTCATTACACTGTTAGACTTGACCCTTACACTGGTAATGGAATCCTTCTGTGAAATGTAAAAATTCAATTCTACCTAACCTTTCACAAAGCCTAGTTTACCAGGCATCTCCTAACACGTTATGCACATTCCTGCTGCACTGTCATACCCGCTCCATATACGCCTCCCCTGCTCCCTGGCTCACATATACTTCCAAGTCCAGATTTTCAGGACGTTCCCAAGTTCCTCTCCTTCCTTGCAGCCTTCTCTAAGAAGTCTGGTGACCTTTTCTTCCTCTTGAAATCGGAGGTCACTTATTATCCACTTCACTCCATTACATAAGTGTCCTCAATTTCCACAGCATGTGCCTTCCTCACCTACACCATAAGCTATGACTTTCTTCATAGCTCCCCAGGTCCCCCCACACGTTATCAGCACAGTGACAGACACCGAAGACCAGTTCCCCGGCATCTGCCGAGTAAGCAACACATACCACTTGATCCACCTTCTGATTATCAGCTGGTGATAGCAGCCACTCGATGTCCAGAGGTCCCTGGTCTTCTGGACTGAGGGTAAATTTGCATGGCAAATAGGCAGTTTCCCCTTTGGCCTTTTCAATCATCTGTTCAGGAGTAGTGATACTCAAACTTCTGGCGAAATCTAGAATATGAAACATGTATATCGACTGAGCATCTGCTCTCAGGCTGGCAGCACACTCAGCACACCTCAGTTCTTCAGAGGGAGCACAGGATGTGGGAGAAACAGGATTTTATTTGGGACCACAGTAATGAAATTCCAACTCAGTGGTCCCCAGTTTTTAAGTCTGTGCTTCTGTAGAAATAGAATGACAAATATTAATATCCATCTTATTCAATGCAATTTCCTTTCAGAACACTGGGAAGTTCCCAACATTATATGGAATACCAGCATTCTCATATGAATCATAAGAACCTAGTAAAGGATTTCTATTATCCAAGCAGATGTTTAAAACTGAACCTGGCTAGAGTCTCTGAAAGGGCAATTACGTCATACTAATTCAAGGCCATATTAATTCACGCTTCCACGGTGCCAGGGACACACTTGGAACTCCCATCACTGGGGCACATGCTGATGAATTTTGACACGTTTCCTGCCAAGGCTTCTGTAATTCCAAATTTTTATTAAATTTGATTCTGTAACTTTTATCGAATGCTTAAAAATATTTCTAAGTAATAAATTTTGATGACAATTCAAAAAGAGAAGAAAACTGTCAATTTATATACTTTTAAATGCACCAAATAATTGACCTCAATATTATCTTTAAGACATTTCTTACTGTTCGTCCCTTCTTATTTCCCTTCTGAAAAAGTCAGACATATTTATTATATCATTTTTTAAAAGACATCATAAAATTCCATAACCTATTCTCAAATTTGTATTCTATGAAACTTCCACTTAGATCACACTAATGCTGGATGGCAATATTTGAAAACTCTATAAAAGCAAAAATAGATGTCCTGAGCCCCAAACAAAAATTCCAACATAGTTTCTTCCAACTGAGTTTGTGAGAGATGGCTAAAACCCACTGTAACCCCATAAGAATTGAAAAAAAAGTCTCCTCCTTGTGGCTAATGACTTACTGTAACAAAATCAGTATCTTTTACATGCAAAATAGATGGAAATTAACTACGAGCAAAATGATGCTATTTCTTACCAATAAGGGAAAAAATACCAGGTTTAATTCACACATAGATCTGTTCACTACTTATGTCTTGCAATAAAGATTACAGTTTGAGCAACCAACAACTTAATATAAAATGCAAATTTAGTCTGTAAATGAACTATCACACAAAACTTTTTTTTTTTTTTTTTTACTATTTATACTATAAAAGTTTGAACCACACTAGTCTGTCACTGTATGTTTTTCTTGTGATAACCTAACATTTTCTTATAGGTAAAGTCAAATGTGTAACGTATGCAGATCTGAAGTTTCAAATGAATACACTGGTTTCCGTTCAGCAGCTCTACAACGTGGGCCTGACTTTCCGGGCTGGATGACGACCTGGAAGAGGCCCCAAGCACAAAGATTATGATACATGGGGCTTTCCTCTCTCCCCCACTTCCCATACCCCTGCTCACACCATAAAAATAAACACGGAGCAAAATTAAAAGTAAATCCAAGTCCTAATTCTCCATAATGATGATTTTGTTGCCGGTTTTCAAATGACGCATTCTAACAGAACAAACCAAAATGAAGAATTATATTATTATCCATCACATGAAGCTTTCCATTAGCTCGTAGAAGAGGCTTAATACACACGGACTATCAGTTGTAATGAAATGTTAGTAAGGTTGTAGCCAATAGATTGAGAAGGAAAGAAAAGTCAGGTTACATTCAAGACCATTTATATTCAGGCACCATCCTAGGCTTTTAGCACATTTAAGTGCACTCATCAAACAGCAAATTAAATTTGGACACAGACTCTCTGCAGGCCCTCCCCTAAATCAGAGGTGGTCTTGTTTTGGCCAATAGAAAGTAGCCTGAGTACTGCTGAGCCAGTCCCAAGGCTAGGCTTCAAGAGGCGTTGCTGCTCCACATAGAGAGAACTGAGGTGTCAGACCAACAGCTGTAAGTACCCAACCTGCAGCCACCCTAAAACACCAGCCCAGTCCACACCAGCTGCCTGCAGCTCCAGGAGTGACCCTAGACAGGATCATGAACTAATACACGATTGTTCTTTTAAAGCCTCTAAAGTTTGGGTTGGTTTGTTAAACAGCAAAGATTGATATGCCATCCAAAACCACTGATTCAGCCCAAATGGACCACTTACCATCCCCCCAGAAGTCCATACTACTCCATTCTCCATTTCATGTGCACATTTCTATTTTAGATGGTATGATTTGCTAGGTGTCTGTATAATCGCAACTATTTCTCCTGATTAATATTCAATCCTCTGAATAAATACTTTCTATCATTTCTAATAAACTCAATTCCATTCCCATCTCATTCACTCAGGCACTCCGCTACCTCTCCAGCCTACAATGATTTTTCCTCTGGCTTCCTAGTAATGCTCACAGTACTTTACTTTCTGCTCTCCATTATCACCCATTTGGCACTCAGCGAATACTATCTTCTTTCTTTTTTTTTTCCTTTTATAAACTCAGGCTCCATGGTTTTTGTCCCATCTTCTAGATATCAATGAGCTTATCTTCCCGTACTACCTTGTAATTTTAAGTGAATTTTTTAAATGCATGCCCTGATTCACCATTAGCTCCATCAGGGTCAGCAGAAATTGTGGATACCTTTATCCTCTGTTGCATTCCTTGCACATTAGTAGAAAATAACTGGTGACTGGATAAGTTTGATGAGTTTCAGAAATGCTGAAAAATAGCATTAATCTGCCAGAAGGTCCTGCTACTTGAAGATCTCCTGTCTATAGCTCCTACAATTGTCTGCATTTGTCTGGGTATGAATACCATATGTATGATGTAAGATAGGAACGATCTAAGTACAGTCCAGGATGAGAATTCCATTTCAAACAAATCAAGACACAGCCCAAACATATGGAGGCAAAAATATATAAGTAAGAATGAAAATTTGCTATAAAAAAAACAATTAAAACTTCCTGGTTACTCTGTGCTTCTAGAGCTTTTATTTTATAAAACATCAAATGAAAAGTTTAGAGGCATCAATTAGATATCTAAATGAGTAAAAGTTTAAATTCTCCCAATTCATGCTCTCAGTACTTATACTACAGTCATTAGAATGAAATGTAACTTCGTTTTCATGATAGTATCATCCATTCTTTCTTCTTTGATACATAAAAATTACTTTTCTTTTAAAGAGTATCTTAGAAAACAGTTACATGTGTATAAGAATGATCTGGATAGATATCAAACTGTTAGTTATTTTTCACAACTGAGATTTTAAGAAAGGTGAGCTTTATAATGAGATTTCCTTAATATGTATACTGCTAAAAGAAATTTTAAACAGACTCTTAAGTGGCTTTCAGCATTTCTTTTTCCAAAAAAACGTTTAAAACATTCAACTGCTCTTCATTGTGTTGCACTAGAAATGAATTAAAATCTCAAGATGGTAGAAAACAGTTATTGGGTTTCCTAGCAACACTGAAGGGGCCTCTCTGCACGAGGGCATAGTTTTTCAAGCACTGACGTATGCGTCAGTCACAAATTGTAGAAGACAAAAGGCAGACACTTGGTCTCAGGCAGTGTCTCTGGATATTCTTAACACCGCCCAATTCTATTTATGCAGCAAATTGAGTGATAATTTAACTTGCAAACTACTTGTAAGTTCAAACATGGTCTCAAAACTAAGTCAAATAACAAATCTTCTTATAATTTTATTCAAACATATTCAGAATGTGATGAAATACGCAGCACACGATCAACTAAAAGTACTTGGAGGGTCCTGTTAATAAGTGCTCAGCACTGGATTATGTAAATAAACAGACTGAATCATGTCCCTTTTTGGCAGTGACTGAAATAACATCTCCCAGTTTTCTGCTTGCTTTTTCTAATCTCCAAATTCCAAATCACTTGAGTCTGTGGAACCTCTCTTCTGCCCAGTCTGACTTCTATCTGAGCATCAAAATGACATGAATTCATCAGAGTATTTTTCATCTTTGATGTTGTCATCTTCTGCCAAGGCCTTCGATCTTGTTTCCACCATCAGAAAGGAGCAGAACTGGAGAGCATGGCAGGCAGTACTCCTCTAGAAGGCAGGCAACGTTTGCAACTGAAAACCTGCCTTATTTCTTTCATTTCTTTTCAAGTTTAAGGTACATGTTAACCTGGATGGTCTTCAGCTATCTTTTCCTTCTGTCAATCTTAAAATCATAAGAAGTTGGAACGTGCTCATGAAACTTTACAGTTGATTAACAAAAAAATGAAGTAAATGTGTGAGAATTTTCGATAATGTTTTGACTGAGGAAAGTCTTAAAGAAAACTAGAGAACACAAAACAGAGAACACAAAAGCTATGAAGAAAAACACATAAATTTAACTATATTAAAAATCTTAGGTTAAAAAAAATCACCATTTAGCTTTCAACAAAACTTGCTGAACGAAGGAAGGTTTTCTGCTATTCTATCACTGAGGAAATGAGACAAAAGGAAGGATCTGAAACATGTTTTCCACATATTTATCTATACAAGCAAGACACTAAATGTGGAGTCTGACCAAAGATGGCATATGCACAGGAATCTTTCAAGCAGTGACGGGTGAGGTGTTTTCACCTGGGTGGAGACAGGGGCTCCTACATAAGCTGTCTAGAGATCTAAGCAATCAATGAAATGCTTCATTACAACAGAATCAAATGGCATTCAAGAAATTCTGGATGCCCAAGGTAAGCAGGTCACAATACACTGGGGACAGCACAGGAAAGCAAACTCACAGGCCCAAGTACCTTTGTATAAGACAATGGAAACAGAAAGAGCCAAGCTAGGCAAAAGTGTTGGAAATATTGCAGCACCCATGGAGGGCGAGTCCAACTTACTGGACCAACACCTACAGGAGGCCTGTGAAATACAAACGCGCAAACCCACTTTGAGGAATTGAGGCTGAACTCACAAGACCTAATACGTGCAAGCATGTATCTGAAAACAACCCCAATGTCCAACGAAAGGCAGCATCCGAAAACAACCTAGACGCCTAATAACAGGCTGCAGAATTAGGGTAAGAAATCCAAGCTCTCCTACCTGAGACAAAGAACTAGAGCAAACACACTAGGCCAGAACGAGCCCGCTCCAGCCAAAGGACCTGACTAAAATATGGCTTTCAGGTAGTAAAATCGAGTCCCACTTATATTAATGGAAGTTCGACTAAACACTGCCACCACCAGGTTTAATTCCATTTACCTGACAGCAAAGGTAGTTATCTAATCAAATTAGATCTTTCAAAAAGAATATAACCTTTAACATACACGTTTAATAATAAATATACAAGTATAATAATACTCTGGGGGGAGTGTGCTAGCGACTGAATCGTGTCCCGTCATAGTTCTTAGGAAAGGCTTAACGAATCCCCCATGTGACTGTGTTGGAGACAGGGCCTTTACGGAGGTGATTATGTTACATTCGGTCGAAGGGCAGAGCCCTAATTCGATAAGAACTGGTACCTCCTTAACGTAACTTTGATGTTCTGATTTGTAATACATATATATTTGGTCTGTGTCCCAGTGCCTGGCACAGAGCTCCTAGGCGCGATCAAGGTGTCTTTTGTTATGATAACGGGACTTTTAGAGAATGCCTAAGGAACGTAAGGACGGGCTGGTTGCCAGGGGAGGTGAGCATGTGATGAGAGGATTAGAACTACCAGTCCCACCCCCAACCCTGGGAGGGGGAGGGGCTGGAGATTAAGTTCATTCACCAGAGCCAATGATTTGATCCATCATGCCTCTGTAATGAAGACTATAAAAACCCAAGAGGACAGTATTAGGATAAACTGGGTTGTTAAACACATGGAGGTGCTCAGAGAGCAGGGAAGCGCCAAGCCTCTCCCCATATCCTGCCCTAGGCATCTTCCATTTGGCTGTATATCCTTTTTATAATAAACTGATGATCTAGTAAGTAAAAATTTCTCTGAGTTCTGTGAGCCGCTCTAGTAAACTGAGCTAAGGAGAGGGTGGTGGGAACCCCAGATCTATAGCGGGCTGGTCAGAAGCATAGCTGACAACCTGAACGCGCAACTGGCGTCTGAGGTGTGTGTGCGCATGAGGGGGGGTGGCAAGCTCGCAGGACCGAGCCCTTATGAACCTGTGGGTCTGACGCTACCTCCGCGTGGATGATGTCAGAACACCCAGCTGGTGTCAAAGTATTCCTTGGTGGATGTGGGGGGACCCCCCCCCCACAGACAGCAGAATTGGTGTCAAATTAAAATATCCCAAATGCAACCATTTTTCTCTATGTCCAGGCCACTACCATCTCTCCCACAGGCGGGCCGCAGCACTGAGCACCCACACACTTTATAACACTGCCTTCCTTGCTCCAGCCCACCTTTTGGACTCACTTCTATTACTTTGGTCTCGGCTCAGGCACTTCCCCAGAAAGCATTCTTTCTTTGTGCCCAAATACGGACTGAATCCAATGGACTCCTCAGCCAGCTGATAAGGCCTCCATCACAAGTACTTACCCTGTTTTACTGAGGTTGCTTCTTCACTGTGTGTCCTTCCTACCCTATACCCTCAGTGAATATTTCGCATTTGATTTAGAAGCCAAATCTTCTTGATTATCATTGATTGCCTAGCAAAATTTCTGGTGCTCAGCTTAAAAATAAAAAAAAAAAAAAAGGAAAAGGAAAACTCACAGGCACAAGTAGTACCTTTGTGTAAGAGAAGGGAAACTGAGGGTCTACCAGAAATGAAAGATGTTTCATTTCAAAATAGTGGGGAAAAATTAACAAAATGTAATGTGGCTAAAAGTAGGTGAAAATATGTTAAGACTTTTCTCGATTAAAGATGGAACCACAACAATGAAAGTATCCTGGTCTGGAGCCAATCACAGAAGGAAAGCAAAGAAATCAGAGGAAGCACCAAGGGGAGAAAGATGAGTTAAGCGCACACTTGCGGAGCACCTGTGTTTGTGCACGTTTCCCTCGTCTGAAAGGCCCAGTTTCTCCCACTGAAAGCACCGGTAGCCATTCAAAGTACCTCTCACCTGTGACCTCCTCCGAAGTTTTCCCAGATCCACACAGGCAGTGTTAATTGCTTCCTAATCTCAATTACACAACCCGCACCTCTACTGAAGGTAGTTGTTTACATGTCCCTACCCTTAAGCACATACTTTCACTTGCTTAACAGGGGGCCAGGGTTTCATCTCTGGAGGGCATGTTCCAAGCCTTAATTCAACAAGACCCCAGACCTGCCTTGGACGAAACTGCTCAGTTCCAGTGGAGGGCGGGAGCTCAGAGCAGAGGGAAGGTGAAGGAGCTATTTGAAAGAGGAGTGGTGATGGGAGAGAGGACCATGAAACCTTTCGGGGAAAAGTATGGGAAGGAGAGCCACGGGAAGACTGCGCATCCAGGGGAGTAAAGGAAAGGAACAGTGAAGTCACTGGAGATACACGGAGCTCAGAGGGAGCTGAACAAGCCTGGTCGTATGCTAACAGGAGCAAAGACAGTTGCTTATTACTTTAATATTCACATTACAAGAAATGTTAGCAAATGTGGTAAGAAATTAATGTGTATGCAACTTTATGTTTAGTTATATATATATATTTTAAAGCAGCCTACCTGATCAGTCACTCATTTTTTAAAATATTTACCTATTTATTTATCTATTTATTTATTTATTTGGCTGCACCAGGTCTTAGTTGCAGCATGCAAACTCTTAGTTGCAGCACATGGGATCTAGTTCCCTGACCATGGATCCGAACCCAGGTCCCACGCATTGGGAGCGTGGAGTCTTAGCCACTGGACCACCAGGGAAGTCCCTAAGTATAGTTATATTAACATGAAAGAAATATGACATTAAGAAAAACTTTTATTCATGAATATTCTAAAATCACAACTAGGAATGAAGAAAAGTTGCTTGTCTATCTATCTCTAGAACAGCATGAAGCAAAATGAGAAAAATGTTACACAACAATGTGTGGTTTCTCAGAATATGTGGAGTTGGACTTCCCTGGTGGCGCAGTGGTTAAGAATCTGCCTGCCAATTCAGGGGACATGGGTTCGAACCCTGATCCGGGAAGATTCCACACGCCGCAGAGCAGCTAAGCCTGTGCACCACATCTACTGAGCCCACACACCGCAGCTACTGAAGCCCGCGTGTCTAGAGCCCGTGCTCCGCAACAAAGAAGCCACCGCATTGAGAAGCTCATGAACCGCAATGAAGAGTAACCCCAACACAGCCAAAAATTAAAAAAAAAAAAAAGAAAGAAAGAAAATCTGGAGTCATTCCAAAGATATTAACAAAAAAGAAAAACTAGTAATAAGAATAATTTAACTTCACATTCCAGAAGTCTTGCATATTTCTTTGGTTTCTTGAAAAGGGGTATGTTATGATGACCTTCATGTCAATTGTTACAAAGAACGTATTTGATATTGCCTTTTGTGAGAAATGTCAAAGTATGTCATAGAGGTTACTATTTTAAATAGAGAAGATGTTCAATTGTGCTGCTTAATTCAGAATACAGAATTCAGGAAACTTACATAAAAATACAGTAACATTCAGGGCTTCCCTGGTGGCGCAGTGGTTGAGGGTCCGCCTGTCAATGCTGGGGACACGGGTTCGTGCCCCGGTCTGGGGGGATCCCGCATGCCGCGGAGCGGCTGCGCCCGTGAGCCACGGCCGCTGAGCCTGCGTGTCCGGAGCCTGTGCTCCGCAGTGGGAGAGGCCGCAACAGTGAGAGGCCCGCGTACAGCAAAAAAAAAAAAAAAAAAAAAAAAAAAATACAGTAACATTCAATAATAATTCATGAGAACAATGTTAAAAAATAAACTGGGAAAATCAGGAAGTGGTATGTTTAAGGGATTGATCATGACAAGTATAATTTTGTTGTGTGTTTGATAACAAATACTACACATCAGATGTCTGGGTTAGCAAGTAAGTCACTGGGATACTTTAAACCCTGTTTTAAATGTTGCAAAAATGCAACTGCCAAGCTATTTAGGCCATTTCCTTGACCCTAAGGCCAATGTGCCAATTTCCTTCTCACCAGGGAGTTGTTTTGGGATTAGCAATGTTTAAAATTCACCTAAATAGGGCTTCCCTGGTGGCACGGTGGTTGAGAGTCCGCCTGCCTATTCAGGGGACACGGGTTCGTGCCCCGGTCCGGGAAGATCCCACATGCCGCGGAGCAGCTGGGCCCATGAGCCATGGCCGCTGAGCCTGCGCGTCCGGAGCCTGTGCTCCGCAGCGGGAGAGGCCACAACAGTGAGAGGCCTGCGTACCGCAAAAAAAAAAAAAAAAAAAAAAAAAAAAAAAAAAAAAATTCACCTAAATAGTGTTTCTTTCTAGAAAAGAAAAAGAAAAACACTTTAAGTATGTTAACACTAGTTAACTACCCCAACTGGCCTTTAAATATTGCTGGGGAAGAGAAGAAAACACCACAAGGTAGATAGAAATTACACTCTTTGCTGTCTAGGAGTTTTTGTTTAATTCCCATGTGTTACTCAATACAGGATGTTAATATGTACTTAGAGCTAAGAAAATAATACTTACAGTCAGATAATAACAATGAGAAATGACATTAATGAGAAATGACAATCAGTATGACATTAAGTATACTTACTTAATGCTGTTTTTTTCTATGCTGTTTTTTAAAATTCTCAGGTCCCCACCCGCAATGAGAAATCAAAAAGCAAGTGCCCAGGAAATAAACTGAGATGGAAATGAGGAAACCATCATCTTAACCATAAATAGTAACTAACAGTGACTGAGTACCTATTATGTGCCAGGCACGTTTCAAAATATTTTACACATATTAACTCTTTCAAGCCTCATAACGACTGAGAGAGGTACTAATATCATCCCGATTTTACAATGAAGAAACAGAGACAGTGAGAGGTATCTAAGCTACTATGGGAGCAAGATACAAATCTAGGCAGATTGGCTCCCAAGCCACACTCGTCCTGCAAGAAGTCCACCAGTCAACAACCCCAGACATAAGACATTTCCTTTTAAAAGTCACTACAAAGTAATACAGTGAGTAAGTTATTAGACCCCATTGCAATCACCTTGGTGGAAGGAGGGTTCAGGATTTACACTATTCCTCTCCTATACTAGATTTCCAAGAAGACAGCATTTTAGATAGCACAGGGTTCAGGAGTTTGGGTGGACCCTTTTTTTAAACAGAGAAATAAATACCAGACCAGGATCTGTTGTCAAGTTTGTCACAAAAAAGCTCTATCACTTTGGACATGTTGTTTCTCTAGGGCTCAAACATAAATAAACGGTGTTAGTAAATTATCTGTTTCAGATCTAAATATGTCCTACATATGACCATCAATCAAGCAACCAACAAGAAGTCTTCCCTCAACATCCATCCCCTCCCCTCCTTGCACAACTCAAAGGCAGTAGCGACAGTTCTCTGAGTTCACCTCACAGCAAGTGCAGACATTTCTGACATATGAGCAGACTGACTTATGCAAGCAGTTCTGCCCACAAATAGCATCGGCTCTGAAGTCGGATCTGCATTCAAATTCAAACGGAGCTTACCAAATGCTTAGCCAGGGCAAGTTTCTAGCCTTTTAAAGTATTAACGTTGGGGCTTCCCTGGTGAATCAGTGGCTGAGAATCCGCCTGCCAATGCGGGAGACACGGGTTTGAGCCCTGGTCTGGGAAGATCCCACATGCCACGGAGCAACTAAGCCCGTGTGCCACAACTACTGAGCCTGCGCTCTTAGAGCCTGCGACCCCCATGCTCCACAATGAGAAGCCACGGCAATGAGAAGCCCGCGCACTGCAAAGAAGAGTAGCCACTGCTCACCACAACTAGAGAAAGCCCACATGAAGCAACGAAGAGCCAATGCCGCCAAAAATAAATAATTAATTTTAAAAATAAATAAAGTCTTAACTTTTTTTCTGTAAAATGGGAATTAGTAGTAACAATGCTTACTTCTTTATAGGGATTAAATAAAACAATGCATGTAAAGCTCTTAGAACAGTTCCAGCACAACTTGGTATCATCCTTTCAATAAGCAGTATCCAGGACCCTCTGGCCTTCTGAGATGGCCCACACTCTGTCCGTAGAGTGTGCTTCTCTCTAAATAAATCCACTTCTTACCTGTCACTTTGTCTCTCACTGAATTCTTTCTGCGATGAGACATCAAGAACCTGAGGTTCATTAAGTCCTGAGACCAGATACTGAAACCCCTACCAGGTAGAAGTTGTTAACTGTGTGCTGCATACAAGCAGACCAGTTGGAACCCGGTCGATGATGCTGACTCCCAATTACCTCACTACCAACCAATCAGAAGAATGTCCATGAGCTGACCATGCCCTCCTCTTTGAACCGTTACTATAAAGCTCCTCATTACCTCCTCCAGGTGGGGATACATAGTTTTGAGGGCATTAGTCCGCTGTGGTCCCCTTTGCCTGGCAAAGCAATAAAACTATTCTTTTCTACTTCACCCCAAAATAAATAAATAAAATAGACAGTATCCAGTATGAAAACTGACTGTCATCTTCCAAGCCTGTCATTCCTACTAGGAAATAAATTCGTGTAGCGTTGGGAAGGTGTCGTTTAATCTTTTATCCCTCACACTAAGCAGAGCCTTTCATATAGGAAGAACTCAAAATCTGTTATATAAATAAAGGACACTGACATGTATCTACTAGGTTTGGCAATCAGAACCTCATTGGTGACCTAGGCCAAATCTGATTTATTGAAGGCTCGGGGTCAGGGGAGGGTGCAATGGGATATTTCTAACTACAGAGGTGGAAATATGTGAGCAGAGACAGGAAATGACTGCTCTTTTGAGGAACACGGCTCCCAAGAGTAGGAGATAGAAGTGTGCCGTGTGGTCAAGGAAAGGCTGTTTCGAAATGAGAAATGTAGAGCATGTTTATAACTCAAGAGGAAAGAGCAAATAGAATGGGAGGTTAAAATACATAGAACAGAACACTCAGAGAGTGAAAGGTCAAGATCCCAGGAGACAACAAGACCTAGAAAACAGGGGATAAGACAACTTTAAATAAGATTCGAGGGAAGGACATTTCCTCTGTAACAAAGGAGGCACAGAGTATTTACTAAGAATAAAAGAGGCAGAAAAAAATGTGGGTAGGGGGTTTTTGGAGACTGGTTGAAGTCTGAACGATGTGAAGAGGAAGGGGAGAAGAATCGAAGGACCACGAGTGGCACGACGAGTCCAACAGAGATGAGCTGATAGCTGATGAAGCTGAGCAAAGATATATGGTTTATCATCCCTTTTTTTCTAGTTTTATATTTATTCGAAATTTTCCATAATAAAAATGTTTGAAAAAGAAAACTACAATGATGTGGCACTACACACCCACCAGAGCAGACAAAATGAGAAAAGGCTATGTTGAGCATGTGCAGCAACTCTCATCTCTATTGATGGGAGTGTCAACTGGTACAATTAACTCTCTCTGTGTGTGTGTGTGTGTGTTTATTTCCTTTTTGTTTGTTTTGTTTTTTTTTGTTTTGTTTTTTTTGTTTGTTTATTTTCTTTATTTTTTTGGCTGCGTTGGGTCGTCATTGCTGCGTCCAGGCTTTCTCTAGTTGTGGCAAGTGGGGGCTACTCTTCGTTGCGGTGTGTGGGCTTCTCGTTGCGGCGGCTTCTCTTATTGCAGAGGACGCACTCTAGGCGTGTGGGCGCAGTAGTCGCGGCGCACAGGCTTAGTTGCTCCGTGGCATGTGGGATCTTCCCAGACCAGGGCTCGAACCCGTGTCCCCTGCACTGGCAATCATATTCTTAACCACTGCGCCACCAGGGAAGTCCTACAATTAACTTTTGAAAATGTTTGGCAGCATCAACTAAAACTACACAGATGTATAATCTATAAGACCCCAGAAAGCCAGTCATAGTTAGAGAACTGTATGTACGTGTGCACTAAAACAAATGTCTGAGGATGTCACAGCCACATTTTTCACAACAGCAGAAAACTGGAGGGAAAAAATGTCATTCAACAGTAGAATGGGTAAATCAACTGTGATACAGTCACACAATGCAATAACATATAGCAAAGCAAATGAATAAACTAGAGCTACACAATGGGAATAATTGTACAAGCATGATAGGAAGCTTAGGGAGAAAAACTTATACTGTATAACATTTATATAAAGTGCCAACAATAATCCATGCTGTGAGAAATCAGAAGACAGTGAAGGAAGTGACTGCAGGGGGCATGAGGGGACTTCTGAGTTGCAGGTTATGTAATATACCTTGATCTGAGTGATAACTGTATAGATGGGTCTGCTTTGTAATAATGTTCTAAGCTGTGAACTGGTAAATAATGTTTTAAACTGAATGCTATTCTATGTATGAATGTCATACTTCAAATAGAAGGTCTATTTTATTTTATTATTTTTTTCTTCTGTCAGTACGCGGGCCTCTCACTGTTGTGGCCTCTCTCGCTGCGGAGCACAGGCTCCGGACGCGCAGGCTCAGCGGCCAAGGCTCACGGGCCCAGCTGCTCCGCGGCACGAGGGATCCTCCCGGACCAGGGCAGGAACCCGCGTCCCCTGCATCGGCAGGTGGACTCTCAACCACTGCGCCACCAGGGAAGCCCAGAAGATCTATTTTAAAATGAATTTAAAAAGAACTGAAGGAGTTAAAGGCAGAAAAGTTATTTTTTTTGTTAAAAATATGATGTTCTGGGAATTCCCTGGTGGTCTAGTGGTTAGGACTCGGCACTCCCACTCCGGGATCTGGGTTCAATCCCTGGTCAGGGAACTAAGACCCTGGAAGCTGCGCTGTGCATCCATAAAGTAAATAAATAAATATGTGTGTGTGTGTGTGTGTGTGTGTAATATATATATAACGTTCTGATGTTTTATAAATGTAATTGAAAAAAAAAGTCTAGCCAAATGGCTAGCCAAAAAGTCTAGCCAACAGTCTCCCTAATGTATGCAGCTATGCATGTGCACTTTTTCTCCAGATGTGCACCCCAGTCCATGAGCAGAAGCAAAGAAACTGGCCTGTAGCATTGATCCACACCAGGAATGCGAGCTGAAATCTATGGGATGCAGGATTAGTTAAGAAATTCTGGTTTTAAAGTAACTGGAAGACTAGAAGCAGGGTGGAAGTGGGTAAGGGCCTGGAGATCTCAATGACAGCAAGGTGTGAGGATAATTTGACAAAGCTGGGAAATAGTGACAATAGAGTTTAAGATTTCAAAGGAAGAACTAAGTGTAAGGAGAGGACTGACTGCCTAAGTGAAATGCACAGAAAATCACTGTGTTTGAGGGATCAAGGAACTGTGGTGTAGAGATGTTTGAAAAGCAAACCGTAGGACGAAAATCCTAAAATACCAAGATAATGCTATGATGGGGGGGGGGGGGTGAGTATGAGGCAGGGCATTTCATGGTCAGTGTGAGGAAGCAACCAGAAGTTTGGCATAAACAGTGGGCTGAAGGGTTGGTACACAAGGTGAAGGGGGGAAATGATCTGCAGAAGCCAGTGGGTCCCCAAGAGAATAATGAGAAAAACATATGGTTTTACATCACATAACACATCTGCTCAAATCAGTACCCTGCTCTGCCTTATTTATTTACTTATTTATTTGTTTCATTTTACTCGAGAATAAGTGTCAGTCTCCCTCCTCCAGATTGAAGTGTGTCAATAGTACTGGAATGGCATCTTCCTCATACCTCCTGAAGCACCTATTACAATGTCTCACCCACTTGTACGGATTATATATTTACCCCCCAAACTTCTTCCACAGGGATTGAGATTTTTGTACGAGAAATTTAACATATAACTTAATCAGGACCAGGGAAAGTGTAAATTATAATGTAAAACCAAACGGGGGAGTTAAGAATGTGAGCGTACAGATAGATTTTCTGTAAGTATCTGTTGAATTGGATTGTGACCCACCCATTCCCCCCTGCCCCTCACAAACACACAGAAATACTCGGCGCAGGAAAGCATTCAGATTTCATTTCTGATTAAAATTAAGTCTCAACCACAGGGCAGACAGCAGAAGCAAAAAGAACTACAATCCTGCAGGCTGTGGAACGAAATCACAATCACAGAAAGATAGACAAGATGAAAAGGCAGAGGGCTATGTACCAAATGAAGGAATAAGATAAAACCCCAGAAAAACAACTAAAGGAAATGGAGATAGGCAACCTTCCAGAAAAAAGACTTCAGAATAATGATAGTGAAGATGATCCAGGACCTCGGAAAAAGAATGGAGGCAAAGATCGAGAAGATGCAAGAAATGATTAACAAAGACCTAGAAGAATTAAAGAACAAACAAACAGAGATGAACAATACAATAACTGAAATGAAAAATACACTAGAAGGAATCAATAGCAGAATAACTGAGACAGAACAACGGATAAGAGACTTGGAAGACAGAACAGTGGAAATCACTGCCGTGGAACAGAATAAAGAAAAAAAGAATGAAATGAAGACAGCATAAGAGACCTCTGGGACAAAATTAAACGCAACAACATTTGCATTATAGGGGTCCCAGAAGGAGAAGAGAGAGAGAAAGGACCCGAGAAAATAGTTGAAGAGATTATAGTGGAAAACTTCCCTAACATGTGAAAGGAAATAGCCACCAAAGTCCAGGAAGCGCAGAGTCCCAGGCAGCATAAACACAAGGAGAAACACGCCAGGACACACAGTAATCAAACTGACAAAAATTACTGACAAAGAAAAATTATTAAAAGCAACAAGGGAAAAATGACAAATAACATAAAAGGGGACTCCCATAAGGTTAACAGCTGATTTCTCAGAAGAAACTCTACAGCAGAAGGGAGTGGCATGATATATTTAACGTGATGAAAGGGAAGAACGTACAATCAAGGCTACTCTCCCGGGCAAGGATCTCATTCAGATTCAAGGAGAAAATCAAAAGCTTTACAGACAAGCAAAAACGAGAATTGAGGACCACAAAACCAGCTCTACAACAAATGCTAAAGGAATTTTTATAGGCGGGAAACACAAGAAGGAAAAGACCTACAATAACAAACCCAAAACAATTAAGAAAATGGTAATAGGAACATACATATAGATAATTACCTTAAATGTGAATAGATTAAATGCTCCAACCAAAAGACACAGGCTCGCTGAATGGATACAAAAACAAGACCCATATATATGCTGTCTACAAGAGACCCACTTCAGACCTAGGGACACATACAGACTGAAAGGGAGGGGATGGAAAAAGATATTCCATGCAAATGGAAATCAAAAGAAAGCTGAAGTAGCAGTTCTCATATCAGACAATATAGACTTTAAAATAAAGACTATTACAAGAGACAAAGAAGGACACTAAATAATGATCAAGGGATCAATCCAAGAAGATGTAACAATTATACATACATATGCACCCAGCATAGGAGGACCTCAATACATAAGGCAACTGCTAACAGCTATAAAAGAGGAAATTGACAGTAACACAGTAACAGTGGGGGACTTTAACACCTCACTTACACCAATGGACAGATCATCGAGAGAAAATTAATAAGGAAACACATGCTTTAAATGACACAATAGACCAGCTAGATTTAATTGACATTTATAGGACATTCCATCCGAAAAGAGCAGACTACACTTTCTTCTGAAGTGCACACAGAACATTCTCGAGGATAGATCACATCTTGGGTCACAAATCAAGCCTTGGTAAATTTAAGAAAACAAATATCAAGCATCTTTTCCGACTACCACACTATGAGATTAAAAATCATTTACAGGGGGCTTCCCTGGTGGTGAAGTGGTTGGGAGTCCGCCTGCCAATGCAGGGGACACGGGTTCGTGCCCCGGTCCGGGAGGGTCGCATGCTGCAGAGCGGCTGGTCCCGTGAGCCATGGCCGCTGAGCCTGCACGTCCGAGGCCTGTGCTCCGCGACGGCAGAGGCCACGGCAGTGAGAGGCCCACGTTCCTCAAAAAAAAAAAAAAAAAGGGGGCTTCCCTGGTGGCGCAGTTGTTGAGAGTCCGCCTGCCGATGCATGGGACACGGGTTCCTGCCCGGGTCCGGGAAGATCCCACATGCTGTGGAGCGGCTGGGCCCGTAAGCCATGGCCGCTGAGCCTGCACTTCTGGAGCCTGTGCTCCGCAACGGGAGAGGTCACAACAGTGAGAGGCCCGCGTACCGCAAAAAAAAAAAAAAATCATTTACCAGGAAAGAACCGTAAAAACCACAAACACATGAAGGCTAAACAATACATTACTAAATAACCAAGAGATCACTGAAGAAATCAAAGAGGAAATCAAAAAATACCTAGAAACAAATGACAATGAAAACAAGACGATCCAAAACCTACGGGATGCAGCAAAAGCAGTTCCAAGACGGAAGTTTATAGCAATACAATCCTACCTCCAGAAACAAGAAAACTCTCAAATAAATAATCTAACCTTACACCTAAAGCAGCTAGAGAAAGAACAAACAAAACCCAAAGTTAGTAGAAGGAAAGAAATCATAATGATCAGAGCAGAAATAAATCAAAGAGAAACAAAGAAAACAATAGCAAAGATCAATAAAACTAAAAGCTGGTTCTTTAAGAATATAAACAAAATTGATAAACCTTTAGCCAGACTGATCAAGAAAAAGAGGGAAAGGACTCAAATCAATAAAATTAGAAATGAAAAAGGAGAAGTTACAATGGGCACTACAGAAATACAAAGCATCTTACTACTACTACAAGCAACTCTATGCCAATAAAATGGACACCTGGAAGAAACAGACAGATTCTTAGAAAGGTATAACCTTCCAAGACTGAACCTGGAAGAAATAGAAAATATGAACAGACCAATCACAAGTAATGAAATTGAAACTGTGATTTAAAATCTTCCAACAAACAAAAGTCCAGGACCACATGGCTTCACAGGCAAATTCTAGCAAACATTTAGAGAGGAGCTAACACCCATCCTTCTCAAACTCTTCCAAAAATTGCAGAGGAAGGAACACTCCCGAACTCATTCTACGAGGCCACCATCACCCTGATACCAAAACCAGACAGAGATGCTACAAAAAAAGACACTTACAGACCAATATCACTGATGAATATAGATGCAAAAATCCTCAACAAAATACTAGCAAACAGAATCCAACAGCACATTAAAAGGTTCATACACCATGATCAAGTGGGATTTATCCCAGGGATGCAAGGACTCTTCAAAATACACAAATCAATGTGATACACCATATTAACAAATTGAAGAAGAAAAACCATATGATATCTCAATAGATGCAGAAAAAGCTTCTGACAAAATTCAACACCCATTTATGATAAAAACTCTCCAGAAAGTGGGCATAGAAGGAACCTAATAAAGGCCATATATATGACAAACCCACAGCAAACATCATTCTCAATGGTGAAAAACTGAAAGCATTTCCTCTAACATTAGGAACAAGACAAGGATGTCCACTCTCACCACTATTAGTCAACATAGTTTTGGAAGTCCTAGCCATGGCAATCAGAGAAGAAAAAGAAATAAAAGGAATACAAATTGGAAAAGAAGAATTAAAACTGTCACTGTTTGCAGATGACATGATACTATATGTAGAGAATCCTAAAGATGCCACCAGAAAACTACTAGAGCTAATCAATGCATTTCATAAAGTTTCAGGATACAAAATTAATGCACAAAAATCTCTTGCATTCCTATACACTAACAATGAAAGATCAGAAAGAGAAATTAAGGAAACAATCCCATTCACCACTGCAACAAAAAGAATAAAATACCTAGGAATAGGGGCTTCCCTGGTGGCGCAGCAGTTGAGAGCCCGCCTGCCAATGCAGGGGACACGGGTTCGTGCCCCGGTCCGGGAAGATCCCACATGCCGCGGAGCGGCTGGGCCCGTGAGCCATGGCCGCTGAGCCTGCCCGTCCGGAGCCTGTGCTCCGCAGCGGGAGAGGCCACAGCAGTGAGAGGCCCACGTACCACAAAAAAAAAAAAAAAAAAATACCTAGGAATAAACCTACCTAAGGAGGTAAAAGACCTGGACTCAGAAAACTATAAGACACTGGTGAAAGAAATCAAAGATGACAGAAACAGATGGAGATATACCATGTTCTTGGATTGGAAGATGACTATACTACCCAAAGCAATCAACAGATTCAATGCAATCCCTATCAAATTTCCAATGGCAGTTTTTTACAGAACTAGAACAAAAAAAATCTTAAAATTTATATGGAGACACAAAAGACCCCAAATAGCCTAAGCAGTCTTGAGGGAAAAAAACAGAGCTGGAGGAATCAGACTCCCTGACTTCAGACTATACTACAAAGCTACAGTAATCGACAATATGGTACTGGCACATAAACAGAAACATAGATCAATGGAACAAGATAGAAAGCCCAGAGATAAACCCACGCACCTATGGTAAAGTAATCTATGACAAAGGAGGCAAGGATATACAATGGAGTAAAGACAGTCTGTTCAAAAAGTGGTGCTGGGAAAACTGGACAGCTACATGTAAAAGAATGAAATTAGAACACTCCCCTAACACCACACACAAAAATAAACTCAAAATGGATTAAAGACCTAAATGTAAGGCCAGACACTATAAAACTCTTATAGGAAAACATAGGAAGAACACTCTTTGACATAAATCACAGCAAGATCTTTTTTGACTCACCTCCTAGAGTAATGGAAATAAAAACAAACAAATTGGACCTTTGCACAGGGCTTCCCTGATGGTGCAGTGGTTAAGAATCCGCCTGCGAATGCAGGGGGCATGGGTTCGAGCCCTGGTCCGGGAAGATCCCACATGCCACGGAGCAACTAAGCCCGTGTGTCACAACTATTGAGCCTGTGCTCCTAGAGACCATGAGCCCCATCTACTGAGCCCGTGTGCCACAACTACTGAAGCCCATGCACTTAGAGCCCGTGCTCTGCAATGAGAAGCCACCACAATGAGAAGCCCACGCACCACAACGAAGAGTAGCCCCCACTCACCGCAACTAGAGAAAGCCTGCATGCAGAATGAAGACCCACCACAGCCAAAAATAAATAAATAAATTTATTTTTTAAAAAATATTAAAAAACAAACAACCCAGTCAAAAAATGGGCCAAAGAATACATACAGATGGCCAAGGGGCACATGAAAAGCTGTTCAACATCACTCATTATTAGAGAAATGCAAATCAAAACTACAATGAGGTAGCACCTCACAATGGTTAGAACGGCCACCATCAAAAAAATCTACAAACAACAAATGCTGGAGAGGGTGTGGCGAAAAGGGAACCCTCTCACACTGTAGGTGTGAATGTAAATTGATACAGCCACTATGGAGAAAGTATGGAGGTGCTTTAAAAAACTAAAAATAGAATTACCATATGACCCAGCAATCCCACTACTGGGCATATACCCAGAGAAAACCATAATTCAAAAAGACACATGCACCCCAACGTTCATTGCAGCACTATTTACAATAGCCAGGTCATGGAAGCAACCTAAATGCCCATCGACAGATGGAATGGATAAAGATGTGGTAAATATATACAATGGAATATTACTCAGCCATAAAAAGGAACGAAACTGGGTCATCTGTAGAGATGTGGATGGTCCTAGAGTCTGTCATACAGAGTGAAGTAAGTCAGAATGGAATTTCTATATTCCATTAACGTGGAATCTAGAAAAATGGTACAGATGAACCAATTTGCAAGGCAGAAATAGAGACATAGATGTAGAGAACACACGTATGGACACCAAGGGGGGAAAGCGGGGTGGGGGGTTGGGGGGGAATGAATTGGGAGGTAGGGATTGACATACATACACTAATATGTATAAAATAGATAACTAATTTAAAAAAATGAAAACCCTTCCATAAATAAATAAATAAAATTAATTCTCAGTGAATTGAGGGGAAAGGAGTAAGCCACATTTCTGTTCAACTCCAGTCTGAAGTTAAGAGGTCTAAAGAAAGAGCAAAGCACACATAATGGAATCCAACTCTTCGCGGGTATCAAAAATGGAATTTTCTTATACAACCTATCTGTTCAAATTAGCATGCAATCATTTCAGCCTTTCTAAATAAAAGTTTTTTTTAAACCTTAAAAAAAAAATTAAGTCTCAGCCTGTTTTCAATCTATGTAGTGTATTATTTTCCCCATGTTCTCTAATACAGAGATGCTAATTTCAGAAGTCTCTGGCAAAACAAATGCAAATAGGGTATTTTGCATTATGGGTAAAGCAGATCCGTTGCCATAGTGAATATTTTCATCACCTTCGTAAAATAACATGTATTGCTTCATTTTAAGAAATCTGCCTTTGCCTCCTTGTTCAAAAACGACCTCAGGCTCTCTTTTCTTCCTTTAATTAACATGAAACAGGAAAAGTGAGTACCTGGCCAAAAAAACAACAACAAAAAAAGCAAAGAAACTGAGGTGAAGTGTCTTATAAAGATGAGATCACAGGAAAAAAAAAGCAAAGAGACATAACAGCAAAACAAGCAAATGTTACCTACTTACGGAAAATACTGAAGTTAATAAAGAAAAGGTTAGTTACAATTTAAAAAAAACCCTGTTGTAAGCATGTCTAACTGTTGTAAGACTGCCTCAATCTTGGCATGACTTCCTTTCTAATATCCCAAAATAAATTCAAATTTCCTAGCAACCATCACCAGGGACCACTCTATACTTTCAATCTCTCCATAAATGAATTTATTCCCCCCATAGGCAAGCTAAAAATATTATTTTGTCCATATATTTGTTTCTTCTACCTTATACCTAAAATATAGATGCATATAACTACCAAAAAAGGACAGCTGATATAATTTTGTGTGCAACAAATGCTCTGATGTTTACAAGAAACTAAATAACAAGAGACATTATTTAACTTGCTGTCAACGGGAATACTGTGATACAAATAATTATTTTAGATAAAATCTCATGAGAGCAGTTCCAAAGACACTTTCCATTTGACAAAGCTGTTGTGATGGCACACCACACCCATGCTATTTTAGTTAGTGGAATGTTCTGAAACTAAATGTGGTGGAAGGTGACTGGGAACTAAAGCTCCAAGTTCTAGACCTGTGCTGACCAAAAGGGTATCTGCTAGCCACACACAGCTACTGAGCACGTGAAATGTGGCCAGTGCAAACTGAGATGTGCTGTACGTAAAATACCAGATTTTGAAGGCTTAATATAAAAAAAAAAAAATCTTACTGATGTTCAACTTGACTACATATGGAATTAATATTTTGTATATATTGGGTTAAACAAAATATATACAAATTGATTTCACCTTTTCCTTTTCACTTTTAAATGTGACTACCAGAACATTTTAAATGACATATGTTTCTACTAGGACAGCATTGTCTTGGACCAATGCCATAATTTATTGAACTTAAGGCCTTGGCTTTACAACTTGATTCCTTATTTAAAAAAAAAAAATGTGTCCTTCCTACCCATAGGCTGTCAGGAGAGTGGATTCAAATGAGATGCATGTGAAACTGTCTTTAAAAACACAGTAAGATCACTTTTCTAGCCCAGAGTTACCAGCTCATTCTAAAAGTATCAGATTTCACAGTCTACAACCAAGTAGGTTAAAGAGTCTTCTCAATTCTTACTGTAGAACTATCCAGGGCACAAAACACTTGAAGTTTCTGTCTGGTCCATTAAAGAAAACCCCCATGGGAATAGTCTGGTATTCAAGAGTTCAAAGCACTCTTCACTGGGGAATCTGAGAGACTGAGGAGGGTCAACTAGAGTCACTCTAACAATTCAACAAAGATGTGGCTCAACACGTTTGATTTCACCGTATCTGCATATTCCTTGAGATTCCTTGAGAGCGTTTTTATCTGTGCAGCCAAACCATACTTCCTTTGGAGAAACCTGTAAAACTCACACAGGGACTCCCCTGGTGGCGCAGTGGTTAAGAATCCACCTGCGAATGCAGGGGACATGGGTTCGAGCCCTGGTCTGGGAAGATCCCACATGCCTCGGAGCAACTAAGCCCGTGTGCCACAACTACTGAAGCCCGCGTGCCTAGAGCCCGTGCTCCGCAACAAGAGAAGCCACCGCAATGAGAAGCCTGCGCACCGCAACAAAGAGTAGCCCTGGTGGCGCAGTGCTTGAGAGTCCGCCTGCCGATGCAGGGGACACGGGTTCGTGCCCCGGTCCGGGAAGATCCCACATGCTGCGGAGCGGCTGCGCCCGTGAGCCATGACCGCTGAGCCTGCGCGTCCGGAGCCTGTGCTCCGCAACGGGAGAGGCCACAACAGTGAGAGGCCCACGTACCGCAAAAAAAAAAGAGTAACCCCGGCTCGCAGCAACTAGAGAAAGCCCGCGTGCAGCAACAAAGACCCAAGGCAGCCATAAATAAATAAATAAATAAATAAATACTCACACAGAACACACAGTTACACGATAGGGAAGTGAAAAAGTAATCATGATTAGTTATGTTGCTTCTTCCAGAAATCTAAAGTTTCATTTCTTAGAAGTAAATGAAACAGCATTCCCATTCCAACCTGTAAAGTATCTTTGAAAGAATGAAAGTGATTTAATAGTCTGTAAAGAAATTTGCATTGTCTCAGTATGTACAAACATTGGTTAATGTGACGATTAATCCTTTTCTCACCAACTATCAAAGGACAAACTGAACCCTGCCATTGATCTCACACCTACCCTAAAAATAGACTGTTACTATCTCCTTCCCTTATCCTACCTTCCCTTTGTCAACAGAGCAGGCAATAACCTTTTCTTCTACCAGCACCCTGCCAATTAAAATAAACCGTAAATACTGCTGAGTCAAGCTAAGGCCTTTAAGGCTTAAACTTTAATTGGCTAGCTCATTATTAGAAACCAGAAAGGGTGAGTCAATGAGGGGAGGGAAAGCCTACAGAAAAGACCAGTGGGAAAGCACAAAAGAGGTAAATGTTCCTTTAAGTCACCATTTTGCCACTGAATACAGAAACATTTTCAACTTCCTTCCCATTTTCTTTTACCTGGAGACAGTAATGGATTCAACAAAGTGAACAAATTACAAAGAATATCAATAAATGAGCCCCAAGAGATCACCAAACCATAAACTACCAGCTTCCTGTACAGACCACTTCACTGTGCCAAGGTGAAGTTCTCCCATCCCCCTCACACTCCACCATTTGTAATTTCAGCCCCACTGAAGAAATTAAGTAGAAAATAAAGGAGCCAGGGCCATAAAAGGTTACTGCTCTTTACTTCCACTTAGCATCATATTCTTAATAGAAACCAACCTAATTCCAAAACCAATCTAACAATTATTCTAGAACATTAGGTTTGTTTTCTTTAAAAAATGCAAGGAAGGCACTTCCTTGATGATCCAGTGGCTAAGGCTCTGAGCTCCCAATGCAGCGGGCCTGGGTTCCATCCCTGGCCGGGGAACTAGATCCCGCATGTGCGCCGCAACTAAAGATCCCACGTGCCACAACTTAGACTGGCGCAGCTGAAATACATACATAAATAAAAATAAAAATGCTACGTAGATGACAGTAAGATAAAGCCATAAGCTCATTTCAGTTAGATAATTTTTAATTATTTTCCAGGTTACCTTAATAATTAATTGAATAATTTTAAAATTATTTTAACGTTCACATCCATTACTTGCTGCCCACCAAATGAAGCAAATCAAAAGCTCCCAGTCTCAATTCTTGCCTTTACTTAGTTACACCTGATAATGATTTGAGTACGAGAGAGGAAAGGCAGAAACGAAGGGAGAGGGGAGAACAGGCTGCAAGCAGGGGATTAAAATGAGACTGGAGTGGTAACATAAATTCACTCCAATACTGAATGCATGGCAGGGCTGACACACACAGAGCTGGCCTGTGCAGGACACCGAGCCCAGCCCTGCTCACCTCTTCAATGATATACCTATTCTTAATCTTCAAATACTCTTTCCTTTCCAGGTCTTTTCTCAAGCCAACAAACAGAAA
Source organism: Grampus griseus (assembly GCF_964374135.1). Lineage (NCBI taxonomy): Eukaryota > Metazoa > Chordata > Mammalia > Artiodactyla > Delphinidae > Grampus > Grampus griseus. Next base: position 117,702,757 of record NC_138998.1, on the reverse strand, counting down.
TTCCTGCCTAGTACATCTTTCCCCATTTATTTCCTCACTCAATGAAAAACCAATTATGAAGCTACTTCAACCATCTTAAGAGAATGGTGGTATACACTGAGGTACGCTGTATCCCTCCAGGAGTGGCCGGAGGGATACAAGTGACTTAGAAACTGGGTGTAAGCTGGGGAGAGAATACGAAAAGTCAAGTAAGGTATGCAGATTTTTGCCTGGGCATTTTGGTGGCTGAAAATGCCATTTAATGCGAGAGAGAACAGTGGTTTGGAGACAGGTTCAACTGGTGGTACCTGTGGGAAGTCTAAGCAGAGCTGTCAAGTGAGTGGTTTGACATTATGGGCAAAGCTTTGGGAGAGTGAGACAGGAAACAGACTGGAGGCTGTAAGGACATAAATGGTAACTGAAGCCAGAAACTGACATTTAAGTAGAGGGAGGAAAGTGGGCCCACAAAGCAGAATGAGGAACAGCTCAAGGAGGAAAGAGATTAGTCAATAGAGCCATTCTCGCTAAGAGGTTTAAGAGGTTGAAGGTGTGACATGTCCACTGGATGCAGCCACAGCGGCCACTGCAGTTTCACAGGAGTAGAGTGGGGTGAAAATCAGATTGCAAAGGGTGGAAGAATTGATGGATATGAAGGAAAATAATGGAGTCAACAAATCCACTCCTTCAAGAAATCCGGTGGAGAAAAGGAGAGACAGGCAGTGCTGAAAGAGGGATATAAGGGTTGAAGCCATGTCCGGAGGGATATTTAAGTTTTTTTAAAGTTGATGGGATCCCTACATAAGAGATGGGATGAGACAGTGACATCCCCTGGGAAGCCAAAGGGTTCAGAGTCCCGGAATGAGTGTAAAGAGGAATACACTGTTTTAAAGAAGAATGATCATGTGAGCAAGGTTCTATGTCTGGGAGGTTGGGAAGTGAAGAGTTCTAGATAAACAATGAAGACCTACTGTATAGCACGGGGAACTGTATTCGGTACCTTGTAATAACCTATAATGTAAAAGAATCTGAGAAAGTGTGTGTGTGCGTATATATACACACACACACACTGAATCACTTTGCTGTACACCTGAAACATTGTTAATCAACTAAACTTCAATAAACACACACACACACACACAGAAGTTAGAGTTCTTATCTTCTGGCTTCTACCTTCTCCCATGGAGTCTGCTCCTGTCCCCTGGAATGAAGGCCATACGTGCAACATGCACTAAACCAGCTGCAAGTGCAAAGCAATCTCTTATTCTCTACTTACCTGATGCCCTCTCCTCAATCTCTTAAAATCTAGCTTTACTCTCAGTACAGGTACTGTCCTCCCTCTGGATTCGATCACTTCCAAAATGTTCTCAATAATCTCCTAATGTAAGACCCACTGGCCTCATTTCTTCGTCAGTTTCTGGGACACCCTCATCCTCTAGTTCCCCTGCACTCTCCATCACTCCTTACTGTCCCCGGTTCCTCACCTCCTGATTACTTATTAGATGTTGATGTTCCCCAGTATCACATTTCACCTTCTTTTCTAGTCCTACCTGCTTTTCCTGGTTAACCAGACACAGATGCCACCTATCAGCAGTGATGCTCAATTCTGTATCACCCATCTTTGCCTCTCTCCTGAGATCCAGTCCTTTGCTTAAGTCTTCCTACTGGGTATTTTTCACTTCCATTCCCCTCAAGCACCACAAATACAACTTGTCCAAAGCTCACTGTCATCTCCCTAAAACTTGCTTCTCCTTTCTTTACTCCCTATAGATTAGCGACATGATCATTCACTCAAGCCAGAAATCTTACTGGCTCCCTCCAACTTTTTCTTGCCACTCATTCAATCAACCAAATACCAGGTTCCTCTGCATCTCCCTCAGAACAATTTTCAGATGAAACAGGAAGCCCAGCACCACTCTGCTGTATTTCAACAGGGACTGCTTGTGTCCAGGTCATCCCAGATGGATTAATGCGTTAGATCTATTGGTCCTACCTGCCTCCAGAACTGCTGCAGAGTTCTACACAATTCAAGAGAATAAATCTCAGTGTATAACCTCACTTCTTTAACACCTCCACAAGCTTCTCAGTGCCAGTCTTGGGGGATCGTCTCCTAAGCTCTCGGCACAGTCTCTGGGTCTCTGTCCACTCAAAGTGTACTCAGCAGTGACATCATGTGGAACCTGTTAAAATGTAAACTCTCAAGCTCCACCCCACATGCCCTCATAATGACTCAGGTGCACATCAAAAAGAGAAGTGTTAGTTAGATGCCTTATACGCACTGAACCCAAGGCACATTATACCCTTTCAGATCTCCATCTGCTGGGAACGTTCCACCAAACCTTTTGCACCTTGCAAACGCCTGCACTATTGTAGGGGCATCTAGCACAGCCATAGTATACAGTAGGCCATAGATATTTGAACGACTGGATCGTTTAATCAGTTAATTAATGGTAAGTTCAGTTGAGGACCTACAGAGTCTGAGGTACTCAAGTGCATTCAGATGGGATGCTGAACGTTAGGCAGCTGGAAATAGTGGCCCAGAATTCAAAGGAGAGGTGAGTTGGCAACATTTTTGTCACTAGCAACAATTCTGAGTGTACAGTGATGGACAGATGAAGTCACCCAGGTTTAAGATGGAGACTGAGAAGAGGGCTATGGGTTAAATCATGGGGGAGGCTGGCATTTAAGGGACCTATTGAAGAAGGTAGTGAAGGGCAGGTTAATAGGTGTCAAGGAGCTCTAAAGAAATAAATGGATTTGGCACGTGGTTATTGATACCTTTGGCAACTGAAGCAGGTGAGTGAGACAGAATAATGAGGTCAGAGATAAAGCAGAGGCTTAACTTCTAACAATGGAATGAAGTAAGGCTAGTGGAATGATCACTAGTGGAGGACCATCTTTATTGGATGAGAAGGGAAAGAGATATAACTGATGAGAGCCATATCATATACATAGGCCTATTGGCAAAGAGGCTGAAAACGTTCAGCCGTGCAACATTTGCTGAACACTTGCTGTCTGCCAGGTGCCACAAGCTAACACCGGGACTGTAACAATGAACAGCAGCACAGGTAATGCCCCTGCCCTCTGACCTAGTGCAATGAGATATATTGGGTAATTTTATGGAAACCCCCACAACAGATAGGGTAATGAGCCAATGTTGGGTGGGTTGCCTTGGAGAAGGGCAACTTTTGCCCTGGTGGTGGTATAATGACAGGAATGTATTAAGAGAGAGGCATATGGAGGGGATAAAGTTCACATCTAATAATCTTCATTTTTTCAAGTAAAGGAAAAAACACCAGGTAAAGCAAAACAATAAACATTTCCCACTATATCAACTGATATAGTGGGATTCCCGTTCTTGACACAAGCAGCAACTGAAGCACAGAGAACAGGGTCCTGCTGCCACTGCATGGCTAACAAGTGGTTTGGAGACCAGAATCACTGGCCAGTACTTTGCTTTCACTCATATTGACACTGTGAAAAGCAGAGCAGCACCCCAAACTTTAACACTGTCATCCCTAGGTGACAATGATGCTGCTGGGTCATGGGCCATTTAAGCTTACAACACCAGTCTAAGCCCTGGATCCTCGTGCTCGCAGAGAGACTGAAAATATTCAACTAAGATCAAGAAATTAAAAGGCTAATAATAAAAGCCTTCAGTACTTGGCACAGGGTCAAACCAACAGCAGGTTCTTAATAAATGACAGTAACCAGTGATACAAATTTAAGATGTCGATTAGAGGTAATCAAAGAGGAAAGTGGCAGCATAGTGATAAGAGCAGGGATTCAGAAGGAAATTTGTGACCTTGGCGAGTAAAGTTATACAACCACTTCATGCCTCAGTTTCTCCACTTGTACAGTAGGGATCATTATAATACATATATATCCTCTAGGGCTGCAAGGTACATTAAATGAGTGTATGTAAAGCCCTTAGAACAGTGCCTGGCATTTAATAACTGAGTAATCAGGGACATCCCTGTTGGCGCAGTGGTTAAGAATCCGCCTGCCAATGCAGGGGACACAGGTTCGAGCCTTGGTCCAGGAAGATCCCATATGCCGTAGAGCAACTAAGCCCGTGCGCCACAACTACTGAGCCTGCACTCTAGGGCCCGTGTGCCACAACAACTGAGCCCGCGTGCCTAGAGCCCATGCCCCGCAACAAGAGAAGCCACCGCAACGAAGAGTAGCCCCTGCTCGCCACAACTAGAGAAAGCCCGCGCGCAGCAACGAGGACCCAACGCAGCCAAAAATAAATATATTTTTTAAAAAATAACTGCATAATCAAGGCTTTATTTTTACTTCTGCTACTGCTCTACCACTACTGACACTACTATTACTAGCGGTACGACTTGCTACTAGGTAGGCAATAAAAACGCATCAAAAAATGTTCCATCATCAACCAGAGTACAACACAAAACTCTACAACCCACATAGAGACAGCTCTAGAGGAAGATCTACTAATAGCACTGCAATTTCTTCCTCTAGAGACAGCTCTAGAGGAAGATCTACTAATAGCACTGCAATTTCTTCCTCTAGAGACAGCTCTAGAGGAAGATCTACTAATAGCACTGCAATTTCTTCCTCTAGAGACAGCTCTAGAGGAAGATCTACTAATAGCACTGCAATTTCTTCCTCTAGAGACAGTTCTAGAGGAAGATCTACTAATAGCACTGCAATTTTTAATATGTAAGCCTCCACCTTGTTTTGCCAATTGTAGAATCCAATAATGTTACCACCCAAACTGAGTTCATGGCAATAAATTTCTAAGATGTCAAGAAGTATCTGAAGAAATACCCAAAGCCATACATCAATTACAGTTTTTGAGTTGTTTCCTAAGCTGGAAAATTGAAGTAAAATAGTTTAGTTGAAGCCAACAGTCCTTTAAAGAGATGTTCACTGTACCATAGTGTACAGTTTATGAGCAGAATGACTCTATATGTATCAAAATATCCTAGGATGAGATTGTGCCTACCAAAGTGAGGCATCCAGAAAAAAATGAAATCCAGACAATTATCCTGATATCCCTGGGGGTGGGGAGGAATCCTCTATATGGTTTATGTTCTTCCACTTCTCTGCTCTAGATATAGGCTAAAACATTTTTTTCCACAGAGATCACAATGTTCTCAACTTCTACTTCAATTTAGTCCTTGACCAAAACAAGGTGTAACGTTATCATGTAAAATGGTTACTGACTCTTAGCTTTTCTGGAAGCTTTACTTTGGAAATTTCAGCCATGTCTAAATGATATGTATTAAAAAGGTGGAGGTAATGCTATAGACTCATATCGAAGATTAGATTTGTTAACAGAATGTTGATCCCATGAGTAATGCTCACAGCTGGGGCATCCAACAATGGAATTAACATTTCAACAGGAAGCAGAGAGCCATCCCAACAGAAAGGGCCACTCGATCCAGCTCTAGAGCGCTTAAAAAAATTATCCTTCCGGAGGCTACACAAAGTGTGCCTCCTAGGGTCCCACCGATGGATTTTTTTGTTGTGGTGGTTGGTTTAATGAATCCTTTGGTTCTAAAATGCTTACTTTGACAAGACAATATCAGTTGGTTAAAGCACGGACATGGCAACAAATCAGTTTTTTAAAGATATCGAACGATTATGCCTTATATCCACGCAGTTTTAAATGCCCTTTTACCCCTCCCGAGAAAGGCGCAGTCGAACATGTATTACTTGGCGAATCCTTTCGAAATTCCCTGTACAAGTCATCATCAAAATGAATCAAAACATTATAAACTCAAAACCAAGGTTACTAATTTCTCCTTTGCACTTTGCCCCGCGACTGCAGAAATCAATACTGCATTTTTGCAGGAATCTACTTCTGATTTTCCACGGTCCACTTCGTCGAGTTACCGTCTAGTTAACAGCTCGTGCCTGGGCTCGCCTCTTCCATGAGACCAAGAATGCCCAGCCTACAGTTCGTTCAGCGCCTCTTTCCTAGAGGTAGGTTGGACGATCTGAGGCACTGAAAAGCTCACTGTCCATTTAATCATGGCGTTTGTAATTCGGTCTCCTGGCTTGGACTGCTCGACACCTGAAAACTCGCCGCCCAAGGCTTTTGAAACCGGGTAACCCCGATGGAAACGACACCGCGGCTAACAAGGGAAAGGGCAAGAGCAAATAAAGCAAAGCCCGCACCCGCGGCAAAGAATAGTCTGGGAGAGACGCCAGGCGCAGCCGGCACGCCGCGCCCACCCACCCGCGCCCGGGGAGCCCTCTCCACCGCCGCCCCACATCCCGGGGCTCGGTCCCCCACTCCAACGCACCCCCGGTACCCCACGGCCCCGCAGGGCTCCCCTCCCAGCGGCCCCACCCACCTTCGGGGCTCGCGCGCCCGGTCCGGCGAAATCACCCCGGTGCAATTCCGCGCGCACCTCCACCACTGCCGCAGCGCCCCCAAATCGCGCCCGCCCCCTCCCCCAAGCCTCATTGTTCCCGGGTGGCCGCAGGCAGCGAGCGCCCCAGGGTTGGCCAGGCAATAAAGACCCGAGGGACCGATCTGTCCCCCACTCACCCGCGACTCCGCACAGGAGCACGAAGCGCAGCAGAAGCGCCATGGTGGCGGCCCAGTTGTGGGCGACGACTGCAGGTAGGCGGCTCTTACCCGGGGTCTCAGTCACCCGGCTCCCCGCGCGTTACCGACCCGCTGGCTGCGGCGGCACCTCGCAGCCCGGTCCCACCCCGCCCTCGCTCGGCAGGTGAAACACGTCACTTCCGGTAGTAGCGAAGCCCCGCGGCGCGCGCCGTCCCTGCCAGGCGCGTGGGGTTGCTGTGGCAACCAGGAGCCCCCGGCGGGCTGCCCTGGGACCCACGCGAGTAAGGAACTCCTGCCAGCGGAGCTCGGGCGTTGACGTGCGCCGGCAGCCACTCGCCCCAAGCTTGAACTCGGATCCCCCCCCTCAATGCCTTCAGTTAAACTGGGTTTGTGCACGTGGGTCGGGCCAGCCCCTCTCCCCAGACGACTGAAACGGCTATCGCACCCTGGCTTAAAGGCAAGGCAAGGGAAAAATCTCGCCCACCTGCGCCCGGACCCTGAAACGCAACTAAAGCAGTCAGCCCCTCCTGCACTTACCCCACCCTCCCCTCAGGGTAGTAGGGGGTGGGAGCCTCCAGCCACGCCTCCTATCTCTGGATGTTTGCTGCTGCGGCGGGCTCTTCCACCTAAGGCCCTAGAGGAAGACAAGTGGGCAGCCCTGGCATTTGCTCCCCTCTCGTAGAGTCCTTTCAGGCTGATGTAGAAGAAGGCTAGAGAAGGCTTTTCCCCACCTCCAGTAGTGACTAAGCTAATTTGGGAAATACCCGGATTGGGCTTCCTCCCTTGTGTTTAAACGTTATTCCAGCTCTGAAATTGGCCAACAAGGACTAGTGAGGTTGAAAAGCGGGTCTCAGTAGGGACGGTTAAAGGCTTGGGGCGGGGGGCGGGCGCGGGCAGTAGCTGGGAGACCAGGGGATTAGAGATCTTGAATCTCGCAGGATCTCCCGGTCAGCCCTGCAATGTCGCTTCTGCCTCCTGGTGCCCTCCATTACTTGTTCTTCGTTGGTCTTTCCAGATAACGTTTATTTATATCTGCTGAGAGACTTTGGTGTCTTAGTGAGGAGAGAAGCAGTATTGTGCAGTGGGTAAATTCTTGAGCTCTGAAATGGGGTAGTAACTGGGCAAGTAACTTAGAAACAGCACCTACTCCAAGGGTAGCTGTGAAAATTAGAGACAATGCACAAAAGTATGCTTGGCACCGTGCCTGGCACATAGTAAGTGGTCAGTAAAGTGGAAGCTAATAAAAAATAATATTGGAAAATTCTTGTTATTTATTGAACTAGCAAAGAAAGTAAACCAGTTATCGGGAAGACCAAAATTGCCCAACTGCAATTTAGGCAGGTGATTTGCAACCCGGGTTGCACATTAAAATTATCTGGAGAACTTTTGTAAAATACAAATACCTGAACCCCTACTCCGGCGATCCTGATTTAACTTGTCTCCAGTGGGATCCTGGCTGATCTAAGGAGAGTCCAGAGTAACTGTTAGGGACTTCCTATTAGTTGAGGAAACAGGAATTCTACTGGATATAATTGAAGGTATAAAATATTTGGAACTTGAGATTTTACATACCACATTATATTTTATGAGATTAGAAGAGATTAAGTATTAAAGTTCATATCTATTTCAGACTGTTTATGAGGACTCTTCTAGTATTAATCACTTCCAAGCAGCACACATTTTGTTATCAGGTTGCTACCTTGAGTGTCTCCTTCAGTAGAAGGCCACCACCCCCAGGGGTCATCTCAGGGGTCATCTAGAGGAAATCTTTAGCAATTACCCAAAAGGATTTTCATCTTAATCCTTTTCCTTTTGGTACTTTGTTTTACACTCCTTACATTTTGCCTCCTTCTGTGGTAGGCATTTTCATACCTATCAATCACTTCTCTTACCCTGAATATTCCTAGAAGGCCAAAAGGCACATTATTCATCTTTTTTACTCTTGGGAGCACAGCCCATAGTAGGTTCTCTAGCATTTTTTGTTGAACTGAATATATTTAATTCATATATTAATAAAGTGTATGTAAATATCTGTGTAATAACTCACAAATCATTACATCTTAATATAGCTTTTTAGCAAGTAAAGGTAAATTTCACAAAATTAATGTTTTCTACTTCTTTAGATTACTGAACACAGGTTTTTCAAATGTTATCATCTCTAAGATTTACGTAACTTTGAAAGGAGCAGTTTATCTTATTTAGTGAACTATTTTTCTTTTACAAATTACATTAAAACTGGGGAAAAAAGTTATTTGAATTGAAGTCATCTTTAGACTTTGGCTTATGAGTACCTTATTTCATATAAACAGTAGCTGAAATTATGCAGTAGTCTGAAACTTCTTAATGACACCTTAAATAGTCTTTGTTGTTGTTGTCAGCTTGGAAATTATGTCTCCTGGAATCTGTAATGAGATAATCTCATTAATTCTGGAATGTACAAATTATGGATTGTTTAGTATCCTCAAACCAAGGTAACAAATAGCACGCAACCATTAAATAAATTGCCCTTTCTTAGGGACCAAGCACTCCAAGACAAGTGTTGGTTGGAAAGGAAAGGCTGCTTTATTCAGGAGGCTAGCAACCTGGGGAGAAGGTGGACCCCCAGGTGGAGTTATTCAAGAACCAACTCCAAAGACTCTGCTCGACCATGAAAGTTTTAAAGGGAAAAAGGGGGAGTTAATTGCAGTTAATCATTTGGGGAAGGTGTCAGAGTCTTTGTTATCTTCCACTGTGTGCAGATTTTCTTCTGATTGGTTAGTGATGAGGTGACAGTTTGGTACTCCAGGACTCTTGTGCTCAGCCTGGAGTTACCTTCCTCCGCCTGGGTGGGGGGGCCTTAGTTCCTGCAGAAGAACTCAAAGATATTGTTATGTATATTCCTTGAGGAGGAACCAGGATCCTGCTTTATTGCTGTGCTGTTGTTACTTGATTGCTCTTCCTTTGTTTCTGCATTCCCTCACTTTTCTGATTAGCAACTGTTTGAACCTGCCCTTTGGACTTCAGGGAAGGTCAAAGAGGCTGATTGAAACCTATTTACTACAAACAAGAAATGGGTGACACAGAAAGGATTTGTACCCTGGAGGGCCCCATGGGGTCCTGCTCGGTTTTGAAACTATTTGAAGCTTCATTTGGACCATTGCTGGCCTAGAATTCAACTTTCTTGAGTGCATTCAGTCAGTAAACTTTCATCCATCTGCTTTTTAGTTTCCAAACATTTGGTACTTCATCTTCTGTCTTCTTTGTCCTTATACCTGGAGGCCTTTTAAAGTCTATTTACTGTGATTTTAGTGAGGTTTTCTTTGGGAGAGTAGAGGCAGATGCATGTGTTTAATTCTCCATCTTTACTCAAAAATCTGCCCTCAGTTGGGGTGAAATGTTCCCATGAATATTGAAATTTTTAAAGTCTGAAGAGAATTGATATCTTTACTCTTCCCCTGAATAATACAAGGATCTTAGACTGGTTTAACCCCTATCAAATCCCTCTCCCAATTTATTGTAATCCGTTGTTTTTGTTCTGTCGACCTTATAATTATACATTGCCTTTTTTTAAAAAAAATATAGCCAGTGTCTAATTAGATTTGTCTTGTGGAAAGGGAATGTTTCCCGCCACTCCAATAAACAAAGAATGTTGCCTGCCATTCCAGTTCTACAAGGATCAAGCCATCAACCAATGCAACTGCCCTCCCCCACCCAATAGTGCACCCTGAGGAGAATTCAGGATGGAGAAAAACAGGAAGCATTCTGTACTTTGGATACCAGCCCTAGATAGTTAAGATGCATGCCTAAGGAATGATTTCAGTGAGCCCAGACTCTTGCATCTTCCCACATAGAGAAAAGCACTAAAATCACTGACGAGATATCTGGTTTTTTGTGATTAGCAGTAATACTTTGATGTTTGATGACATGTGTGTGTGTTTGTTTGTTTGTTTTTTAGCAAAAAACTCCTATGTATATCCTGGCTCCTCCCTTACCTCTTTAAAGCAGTTCCCCGTAACTATCTGAGAGACTGCTCCCCAGGCTATATCCTCATAAGGTCCACAAATAAAACTTCATTCACAACTTTTAGATTGTGTGGGGTTTTTTATTTATTTATTTTTGCTGTGTTGGGTCTTCGTTTCTGTGCGAGGGCTTTCTCTAGTTGCGTCAAGCGGGGGCCACTCTTCATCGCAGTGCGCGGGCCTCTCACTATCGCGGCCTCTCTTGTTGCGGAGCATAGGCTCCCGACGCGCAGGCTCAGTAGTTGTGGCTCACGGGCCTAGTTGTGGCTCCGCGGCATGTGGGATCTTCCCAGACCAGGGCTCGAACCCGTGTCCCCTGCATTGGCAGGCAGATTCTCAACCACTGTGCCACCAGGGAAGCCCTGTGTGTTTTTCTTTCGTCAACAGTCTACACATTCCTCACCATTTCTTCTTGTATCTCAAAACACTTCTTTTCCTTCCTCCAGAAGTATGTCCTCTACAAATTCCTTTACTGAGGGTCTCTTTAAGGTAAACTTTGTTTCTGTTTGTCTAAAAACATCTGTCTTTACTTTGCCTTCATTCTTAAAAGGTAGAGTTCTTGATATAGAATTTGGGGCTTACTGGTCTGTTCTGTCAATGTCTGTTCTTTCAAAATACTATTCCACTGTATTGTCTTCCTTTGCTGCTCTAATGAAGTCAATCTAACGGTCCTTGTAGTTAATCTGGCTGTTTTTAAGAGCTCTTTGATTTGTTATTCAATTTCATTACAATTGTGTCTAGTTTGGAGTTGCTGTTTATTTATCCAGCCAACGATTTCCTGCACCTGAGAGAATTACTGCCATCCCCCAATTCTGGAAAAATCTCAGTATTCAAAATCTTGCTGAATATTGCTTTTCCCACTTTCTTTTATCATACTCTGAGATACCCATTAGATGTATTTTACACCTCTTCATTCTAACCTTCATATCTCATTCTCATATTTTTCATATGTTTGATATTCTGAACTGAATCCCAGGTAATTTTTTCAGTTTTATCTTCAAGTTAATAACTCTGCTCTTCAGTTGTGTTGAATCTTCTGTTCAGTTCTCCGAATGGATTTTAATTTCAGCTACATTTTTCATTTATAGATATCTAATCTTTTTCATATTTGTTCCCTACTCATACTTCCAAATATCTCTTATATTTCTTTAAGCATATTAAACACATTTAATATAGATTAGGTGTACAATAATTACATTATTTGAAGTCTGTGTGTCCCATTTTATTTCTTTGTTGTTTATGCAGATTCTCGCTCATGTTAGGCTTCTTTTTTCATGTTTTATGATGATTTTTTATCATAGGCTTGTTATTTGTGGAACTTCATCTGTGTGAATCATTTGAGAGATTTAAGTGCTTTCCTTGAGAGAGGATTTGTATTAGCTTCTTCCAGGATCTTAGGGGCACTACCAATCCAGGGAAACTTAAAAAATGATTTTGGGCATTACGTTTATCAGATAACACAGTTAATATAAGTTTGGATCAGAAACTAGCATGAGGAAGGGCTTGTAGTTATAAATTCTCAACGAGGCTCATCACTCTGATCACTTCAATAACCCTTTTAGAAAAAGTAACAATCCTGGGCTTCCCTGGTGGCGCAGTGGTTGAGAATCCACCTGCCGATGCAGGGGACACGGGTTCGTGCCCCCGTCTGGGAAAATCCCTATATGCTGTGGAGCGGCTGGGCCCGTGAGCCATGGCCGCTGAGCCTGCGCGTCCGGAGCCTGTGTGTCTGGAGCCTGTGCTCCACAACGGGAAAGGCCGCAACGGTGAGAGGCCCATGTACCGCAAAACAAATAATAATAACAATTCCATCCTTTGTAGATTAGCTGTATAGAGAAATCAAACCACATCTTCCTTTGTTGATCGCCCTCCTGATTTTTTCACTTAGCTGGCTCCATTCAGTTTGTTGAATCATTTGAAAAACATTATACTTAGTGCCTTTGGTGAGATGCTCTGGTGTCTGGGTAGAAAAGTAAATCCTTGTTAAGGATTTCTTCAGCAACTTTTCTTCAAAATATCTAAGTTAGGGCATTTCTAAGGCCACGTTCTAACTTTCACAGGCCCTGGGTATTTTTGCTTTTGTGAACCTCTTCTACCAATAAAAAAAATATTTAAAATTGTCTTTTATGGCTGTGTTGATATAAAGACAAATTTAATTCAGGCTAGATCATATCATTATTTCTTCTAATTTAGAAGAGATAAAGGAGGACTTCCCTGGTGGTGCAGTGCTTAAGAATCCACCTGCCAATGAAGGGGACACGGGTTTGATCCCTGGTCTGGGAAGATCCCACATGCCGCGGAGCAACTAAGCCTCTGTGCCACAACTACTGAGCCCGTATGCTACAACTACTGAAGTCCACATACCTAGGACCCGTGCTCTGCAACAACAGAAGCCACTGCAATAAGAAGCACGCACACCACAATGAAGAGTAGCCCCTGCTCGCCACAACTAGAGAGAGCTCGTGCACAGCAACGAAGACCCAACACAGCCAAAAATAAATCAGTAAAATAAATAAATTTAAAATAAATAAATAAAAGAACTAAAAACATTTTCACAGGCCCTGGATAAGTTGGCACTGGGCATTGCTTCTCTCTCCCTGCCTCTCTCCACCTCTAATATAAGTTGTTATGAAGAGACCAATAATATTAAAGGTTTTCTTTGAAAGGAAATAAAAGGAGTCAGCTTACAAACTTCCTTCTCATCTCTGTCTCTATTTCACTTCTTTTGCCAAAAGTCCCTAACCTTATGGTTTCTTCATCTGCAGATCCTTTTCTCTACTTTTCCTCTTAGGCCAAAACAATACATAAAGTATTAAATTGCCCTATACTAAAGATAAGAAAGAGAAAAAATATTTACCTAGGGGAGAAAGTTCATTGTTCGTTTGGTTTTTTTTAAAGCTCTTCCTTCATCTCCATGTTCTATAGTTTATATTTTGGCTTTGAGGTGTTTTTGTTTGCTTGTTTGAGTGAAACCCAAGCAAACAAACAATCAACAGGACTGGCAGAATAAACCAGGAGCTTATTCCTCTTTGGAAAATTTTACCCTAACTTAGGTGGTGACCTTTAGAAAGGAATGTAAACTTTGTGAACTCTATCATAACTCTCAGGAAGAAAGAATTATAGTGGCTGTTGTTCTGAGAATAGATGACTTCATATTTGCAGAGTGCTCTGGGAATTTTAGATCAAAGATGCTGAGACTACCCAGCATTAAGCCCATTTAATGTATACCTAGATTATAAATTTAAGTATTACAGAAGTAGATGGCGCCTCATATACTTTATATTTTGCTGGTTTCTTTTTGGCTGGAGACAGCTTTCTGTCTGATAGGTAATAAGAATGCTTTATATTAATAAGCTGTATAACATCTTTCATCCAAGGAGTTCAAAGAACTCAGCAGTTATGACTCATTGTTCCTTAAAATATCTCTACAACACTTGAGACAACATACACTGAAGTAAACTGGTTATAGGCAAAGAAACTTGAGTCATGGAGCCATTAAAGTAGGAACAAGGCGTTCCAGGAGTCAGAGATGGAATTCAGAATAAGTTCCCCTCTCTTTGATTAGACCATAATGGCACAGAGTAGCACACATTCCCTCCCAACAAAGTTAGCTCTTCAAGGGCTTCCACTGTGTTTATGACAGAGATGATACATCTTAACTATGAATGGGATTAGCTCTTACCTACATTTCCAAGCTCATCTCATACTCCCTATCTCCCTGTGGCTAGAGCCACTTTGCAGAAACTGTTCTCTCTGCCTGGAATACTTGACCTTCTCAAGCGGGAGAAGTCACCCTTCCTGTTTCAGATCAAGTGTCCCTCCCTAGGAGACCTCTGGATTAAATCAAATTTCAGCTTTATAGTTTCTCAAAGTATCAGGCACCTTCCCTTCAGAGCACTTGCAGTTTTATACTTGAATATGTTATGTGATTGTTTGGTCAGTGCCTATCCCACTCTCCCTTCTGTAGGCTCCAGGAGGGCAGGGAGCATACCTGGTTTTCCTTATTTTTGTTGCCCCAGCATCAAGTTTAGTGCTTGGTGCTAAATATGGGCTCAAAACATACTTGTCGACTGAACTAATTGAGATTTTAGGGAAAGTGTTCTCTCAGAGTTTGAACAGGAAGAAAATGGTTGGCATTCTAAGTCGTTATTCTAACATATCCGAATAGGAAAATATATAGACTGTTATAACAACTTAATTCATACTAAAACCATTAAAATTCCAGTAAGATGACAAGAGACAAATCAGGAAAATGGTGAAAGGGGGAGAACACATAAAAACTGTGATTAAGAGGAGCTACCACAACTTAACCCAAAATTTATCTCTGGTCTTTGGAAATCTGAGATTAGACAAGAAAGTTAGGAGGTTATTTCTGTAGCTGGAGTCCCCACTTGAACCCAAGAAGAGGACTTCCCTCTGTATTTCCCTTTGTCTCTGTGGCCTCCAGTCATCACCTCACATTTATTTGATCGGTCAGGAGGGGCTCACGATAGAGCAAGCCTGAGAGACTAGATGCATTTGAGCTGTCTGTTCCCCGGCCTTACTGAAGGGCTCACATCTGAGCGTGCAGAGTTGCTGCCAGCAAAAGCCGTAGATGTACTGACCACTTGAGTGTAACACAGAGTGGGCAATAATCTCTCTTCGTGGTGATCATTTTGTAATGTATGGAAATACCAAATCACTTCACTGTGCGCCTGGAACTAACATAGTGTTGTAGGTCAATTATACTTCAATTTAAAAAATTATATACCTAAAAAAAAAAAAAAGAATCTTGTGAAGTCAGTGTGTGTGTATGTGTATGTGTTGTTATTGTTGTTGCTTTTGTTCTTGTTATCGCTTTTTGTTTTAAACAGGGCTTATCATAATCCTGTGTTTTGGGAAGAGGCAGTACCAAGGATGGATCTGAAGAGAGTAGAAAGAAACAAAGGAAGGAGATCATTGAAACTATTGTCGTCGTCACAGTAAAAGCTGGTGGGGTCTGAGCTCAGGTTGTGGTGGTGAGCGAGGTTTGGGAGACATTTCAGAGAAAGGACTAGCAGGATGTGAGGCTGTGAGGAACAGGAAACAAGCACAGCCATCTCAGGTTTCCAGGTCTGAGCAATCAGTGGGTAAGGTGCTATTAACTAAACAGGGAATAGAGGACAAGCAGGTTCAGTGGAGTGTAAATGTTAGGTTTTTGGCGCCTGGGAGACATCCAAGTAGAGGTGCCAGAAAGAAAGACGACCTGGCTGGTAATCCAGATTTTGAAACCTAGATTACACTCCTTTGAGGAATTAGTTTTTTTTTTATAGTGGTTGTAAATCTCAGAGCAGCCATGCTAATTTCTGAAAGCCCGCAAACATCCATTTAGACTATTATGTTCCTGATAGAGCAGATGAAATGTCATTCATAAGAATGTTTCTATGGGGACTTGCATTTACAAGGCCCACGCAGGACCCCAGTAAAGCAACTTCTCTCATTCAGACATAGAACTGGGAGTGAGACTTCTTTGCCAAAACTTATTCTGTTCGCCAGGAACAATGGAGCATAAAATGTTTAAGGGCAAATCTCGTATATTACGGTGCGGAACCAGTATTGTTTGTAGTTTTAGGGAGAAGGGACTATATTTGCATTTAAAGAAGTGAGAGGGAGAATTGGCAGATCATTCAGGTAGGAATAAGTGATCTAGCATGGATAGATGCCCTTACGGATGCTGTGGAAGTTGGAGTGAAAGACCCTGGTTAAAGTTGGAGGACTAGCAGGAGTGGTGGATTAGCAAGAATAGAAAGCCTAGGGACTTCCCTGGTGGTGCAGTGGCTAAGACTCTACACTCCCAAAGCAGGGGGCCCGGCTTCGATCCCTGCTCAGGGAACTAGATCCCATATGCATGACGCAACTAAGAGTTCGCATGCCACAACTAAGGAGCTCGTGTGCCACAACTGAGCCCACCTGCTGCAACTAAGACCCTGTGCAACCAAATAAATAAATATATATATATATTTTAATCTTAAAAAAAAAAAAGAATAGAAGGCCTGGGACCACAGATCCCAGGCAGCTTTGGTGACCTTGTTGATGAGTTTGGGAAGATAATAGCTGTGATGTTGTGATATATATTTGGTCATTCGGATGACCAAAATATATTTCTCATATATATTTGGTCTTCGTCCACAGTACCTGGCTCACAGCTCCCAAAACTCTTGGAATTTTTCTAAGCAATAAGAGCAATGGGAGCATCTGCTTCATAGTCAGTTGGTCAGAAGTACAGGTAACAACGTGGATTTATGACTGGCAACTGAAGTCTGCTCTAGGAAATTAATTTGAACCCATGGTGGAGGTGGTTGGAACCTCCAATCTATAACCAGTTCGTCAGAAGCACAGGTGATAATAAGAGCTTCCAACTGGCCTCTGAAGGTATGTGTGTGTTTTTGTGTGTGTGGGGGGGGTGCAGTCCTTGAAGGACTAAGCTCTCAACCTGTATAATCTGATGCACTATCCAGGTAGATAGTGTCAGAATTGAGTTGAATTGTAGGACACCCAAATGGTATCAGAGAATTTCTTGGTAGCGTACACACTCATTGGAGTTGGGGAACAGAACTTTTAACAGCCAGGGATTCTGCTAATCAATAGTGAAGAAGAGAAGAGAGGTGATGTGGAGGGGGCCCAGGGGCAGTGAGAATGGGCAGGGAAAGGCTGTTCTTTGGACAACCCGGTGACTCCCTGGCTAAGACAGCCATTCATAGGTATATTGGTTATTTCTAATTTCGGATTTCTAGTAGTGAGAACAAATTATCCCAATTTACACCTCAGGCTCTAAAGGACTAGGAAACTTGTCCTGGGAGGAACTTTACTATTGTGAAGACGGGCACGCTGTCAAGATGATCTCACCTGTCCCTACTTTTATAGGTTTAAAAGTAAGTTAAGGGCTTCCTTGGTGGCGCAGTGGTTGGGAGTCCGCCTGCCGATGCAAGGGACACGGGTTCGTGCCCCGGTCCGGGAAGATCCCACATGCCGCGGAGCAGCTGGGCCCGTGAGCCATGGCCGCTGTGCCTGCGCGTCCGGAGCCTGTGCTCCGCAACGGGAGAGGTCACAGCAGTGAGAGGCCCGCGTACCGCAAAAAGAAAAAAAAAAAAGTAAGCTAAGTATCCTTGATTCAAAAGCACTGGAAAGATTTAAGAAGTCCCTCTTATCATTAAAGAAAGCTTTCTTGTCAGTGCTGAGCATTGTGATTTCACTTTTATGTAAATCACTTTTATGTAAAACTTTTATGTAAAAATAAACTGGCTGACTTTAGTTTTCTGTTTGTTTATTTGTTTTCTATTTCTCTCGTGCTGCTGTTACTAAGCAAGGAAGGAATATAGGGAGAATCAGTGAAAGAAGATTAATTTTTCTTGTGTCAGAGGGTCAGACAAACTTCCGATTTGGCAGGAGATGCTGGGTAGGGATGGGGGTGGAAGTTGACCCTTTGTAGAAATTTAAAACTGAGGAAAGGACATTTAAACATATTTAATATGTACTTATTTAAAAAGTATTTAGGGAGCTCCAATTTATAGCCTTTGTTTTTGTGCTATTTTGATAGAGATTAAGTACACTCTGCTTGACCAAGTAGAAATGCATTCGGTGCATATTTTGGACTCTGTTAACATGAGAGGGATTTTCCAAACTCTCCTGTAGATGTGCTAGGTAATATCTTTTTTGAATTCTTTTCTCCATTATTATATGTTTCCTACTTGCTTGATTAAGAAAATAAATGGACTTCTGGTGAATGTCCCAGCATATCCCATATGGCTCTCAACAAATGGCTGTTGGTTTCCTGACATTCTTTTCCTGCAGATGCTCTTTCATGCACTAAAATTGCTTAATGGACAGGAGAAGAATCAAATGGACAAACATTGGCAACTCAAATAGAAACTCGGATGACAACTCAAAGTGGATAATTAGGTTTGGTCTGCAGAACTGCAAAAAACCATCTGCCAGAAGACATGCCTGTGGATTCCAGGGGCCGACCTCTTAGAATGCTACTAAGACTCCAATTAATTTCTTAAGAAGCATGAGAGCCAAGTAATGGCAGCAAGAAGGAAGAGTCTAAATTCAAGTCAAAAAACAAATAAACCAAAGTAGGTTGTAATCTTCAACAGAATGAGAAAATAAACACTTAGCGTCCTGATATCCTAGGTCAGCTCCCTTTTCACTCCTTGTATTTTTTTCCTCAGGCCCCAAAGGGCTGCTGAGAAATTTTAAGTAGTGGTGCAGGGCATAGGAGCCTAAAATTTTAGGAAGAGTAATGCATTTTCCCATACATTACCTTGTGTGGTATGGAGTGTGGTGAGATTGAATACAAAGTAGGGTCTAATGTAACCACTACAGGAGGGATTAGCAAAACGCAGGTAGGTTTCCAAAGATGGATATAGAACTAGGCCCATTCACAGGCATTCTGATTTTAGTATTGGTTGGTTGGACTACAGATGACCCAAATGACAGCCAGAATGGATTATGTATATGGGAACCAAAAGGGTAGTGGTTTGACTTGGGATGACCCTGAAGTACAGATTTGAGTGCAGGTTTTTATTTAGAAGGTGATCCCAGGACACACAAGTAGGGAAATGGGGAAGTGAGACAACCATGGAAGAAAGCCAGTAGAAGGTATGTTGATGAGCAGATTGGCTCCATGATTAATGGGTTAATCCCAATGGGAGATCCTGGAAAATTATGTAGAGTAGGTCTTTCTTGGCATTGTTCCCTATGATGGATGAAGAGATGGGGTGTTTATTTACCAGCTTGCATCTGTCAATGGCTCAAGGCTATTCCTGGAGACATTAACTCCTCAGCATTTCCCATCTGTCCTTTCAGGACCCAGCACACTCCATAACTGGAGAAGCTCTTAGGCAGTCAGTCATTCGTTCTTTTGTTTTGTTTTTTAATATTCTTTTTTTTAAATTTTTATTTATTGTATTTTTGGCTGTGTTGGGTGTTCATTGCTGCGCAGGCTTTCTCTAGTGGTGGGGAGGGGGGCTACTCTTTGTTGTGGTGCGCAGGCTTCTCACTGCGGTGGCTTCTCTTGTTGCGGAGCACCAGCTCTAGGCACGCCGGCTTCAGTGGTTGTGGTGCATGGGCTTAGTTGCTCTGTGGCATGTGGGATCTTCCCGGACCAGGGCTCCAACCTGTGTCCCCTGCACTAGAAGGCAGATTCTTAACCACCGCACCACCAGGGAAGCCCTAGTCATTGGTTATTACCCATAGGAAATATGGGAACAGTAAATGTAGGATGGGTATAGGCCAGGCACCTACAGCATGTGTTACATGGCTCTTAAGTTGTTTTGGTGGTTATCAATCACTTGGAGAATTTGATTAGAAGTCATAGATACTTTCACTAGAAAAAAGAAGTGCATATATATACATGCTTTTGCGTTCAATTTATTGGAATTGTAAAGTTCCACTTGAAATGCCAAAGAATCTCGGTCACTGGGGATCTATGCTGACCTATAGAAAATTTTTACCTTGTCTCAGCTTTCTGAAAGGTGAAGACAGAGTGGCTGAGGCCAGCTAGGGAATTATCTATCTTGGAAAGCCTTATGGGAGAAAGCATTGTGAGATCTGAATAATAGACTCCATAGTCATATTGAAACACCATGTTCTAGATGGAGGAATGGAGGGCATTATTAAGGGGATTCAGAGACATGAAGGGGGGAGGCCCAGGTGTTCCTGTAACAGGGGGCATAACTAAGGTGTTGTAAAAGTGTTGTGTCAGAGAGATACCTAGTGATTGAAGAGTAGTATTGCTATAGACTGGATGTTTGTGTTGCCTCCAAAATCATTTGTCTGTTTGTTTTCCTTTGGCTGTGCTGTGCGGCATGCAGGATCTTAGTTCCCAAACAGGGACTGAACCCTTGCCCCTGCAGTGGAAGCACACAGTCTTAACCACTGGACCACCAGGGAAGTCCCTCAAAGTCATCTGTTGAAACCCCTACCCCTAATGTGATGGTATTCAAAGGGGGAGCCTTTGGGAGATGATTGGGTCATGAGGGTTAAGCCCTCATGAATGGAATTAGTGCCCTCATAAAAGAGGCCACAGAGATCTACTTCACCCCGTCCACTATGTGAGGACACAGTGGGAGGAAGGTCGTCATTCAACTAGGAAATTGGTCCTTGCCAGACACTGAATTTGCTGGCACCTTAATCTTGGACTTCTCAGTCTCCAGAACTGTGAGATAAATATTTGTTGTTTAAGCCACTCAGTCTGTGAGTGCAGACCAAACAGACTAGGACGAGTATCTTCCACAGTGGGTGAATTTTGAGTCTTGGTTTGATTTTAGTAAGACCACCTAAAATTCCTATAAGAACAGCACAATAAGCTATTTTATTTTACAGTTTGTTGAGTGGATAATGCAATAATATAGCGCCAACTTCAGTAACTATAAAAGGATATAAAAACAAAAAACATGACTTATGCCCTGACTGCCAGTCATCTCTAATTTTTCCAGAAACAGTAACTGTTATCAGTTTCAAACATGGTAGTGTTAATAGTGCTGAGAGCCATAAGAGGGAGATTCCCAATTCCTAGGAAAATGAACCATTATTGAAACAGTGTCCACTGTTGCCATGATGTCATCATGACTTTGGAACAAAGGCAACATCACAAAACCATCACTAAATATAGCCCTCTCTGCTGGCTCCAGGTTAAGAAGATGGCTTTCAGGTTTACTGGTAAGATTTTTTTTTTCTTTTAATTTTTTTTAACATCTTTATTGGAGTATAATTGCTCTACAATGGTGTGTTAGTTTCTGCTGTATAACAAAGTGAATCAACTATACTAATACATACATCCCCATATCCCCTCCCTCTCACCCTCCCTATCCCACCCCTCTAGGTGGTCACAAAGCACCGAGCTTATCTCCCCGTGCTATGTGGCTGCTTCCCACTAGGTATCTATTTTACATTTGGTAATGTATATAGGTCAATGCCACTCTCTCACTTTGTCCCAACTTACCCTTCTCCCTCCCTGTGTCCTCAAGTCCATTCTCTACGTCTGTGTCTTTATTCCTGCCCTACCCCTAGCTTCATCAGAACCATTTTTTTTTTTTTTTTTTTTTTAGATTCCATATATATGTGTTAGCATACGGTATTTGTTTTTCTCTGTCTGACTTACTTCACTCTGTATGACAGACTCTAGGTCCATCCATACTGGTGAGATTTTGGACATGGCATAGACCTGGCATGTTGTGATGTGCATACTTTCTCTCATAGTGGTGGATCAGGGGTCACTGAATATAGCTTGTCATTGGCTTATGTCTTAAGGATTGCCTGGTCACCCATTGGTGGAGACATAGCACGTAGTTCCTGGGTTCTGATACACTTTGGGGGGGCTAGACTGGCAGCAGTCTTGTTCATTGCTGAGACAGAGACTTTCTCTTAAGTAGAAGCTGGTCAGTGTAGACATCGTAAAACAACTCTTGAAGGCATAAGAATTCTGTGTTTTTGTTTTCCAAGAGGATCTGCTGATCCAAAGGAGAGTAAATGGTGGCAACGTGTTTGAACTACATGATTTCCATGTGGTGCCTTAGTAAGTGGGAATGAGTGGTGCGGAATGGGAACTCTGGTTTATGGGCCAGGAGCTCCACTTTTGGGCTGCCAGGAATATAGGTGTTTAAGAAAATTAAGCTAGAATACACTGCAATTATTTCTATTTCTTAACTAATTTAAGTAAATGAATTATGGCCAAAAGAAGAAGGAGGTGGAGGAACAATTGCCCATGATTCAGCTTCTTGATAATCTGCCAGTGCTTGTGGTTCCTGAGAGTCTGTTTTAATCAGAGTCTGACTTCCTCTCAGTAACACCACCAAGTTCTCTAAGGCTGACCTGATGGCAAGGAGTTTCGGCCTTTGATTCTGAGTGTGTGTATACGTGTGTGTGTGTGTTTAACAAGTCTGATAATTTTGTTTTGCCTGAGTCATTTAGGAAGAAATACACACACAGGAATGAAAAGACAGATTATGGGGAATTCCCTGGCAGTCCAGTGGTTAAGACTCTGTGCTCTCACTGACAAGGGCCTGGGTTCAATTCCTGGTCAGGTTACTAAGATCCTGCAAGCCGAGGGGCACAGGAAAGGAAGGAAGGAAGGAAGGAAGAAAGGAAGGAAGGAAGGAAGGAAGGATGGAAGAAAGAAAGAAAGAAAGAAAGAAAGAAAGAAAGAAAGAAAGAAAGAAAGAAAGAAAGAAAGAAAGGGGAAAAAAGAAAGAAAAGAAAAGAAAAGAAAAGAAGGAAAGAAAAGACAGATTATGAGATTATGACCTGTGTTAGTTTGGGTCCTCCAAGAAGCAGATGTCAAGACAGGGTTAGAAGCTCACTGAATTTCTTGGGGAAAATACCTGTGAGGGAAAATGGAGAGAAATGGAATAGAGGAGGCTGAGAGAGGCCTCAGACCACTACACTGCTCTGACCCTGGTGAAGGAGAGAGGGAAGGAAGGGTGGGTAGGAAGAGTCTTGGACTGCAGTTCAAAAAGTTTTGGCAAAGTCAGTGGAGAGTCCTCAAGCCAAAGTCACCAGGTGAGGAATGAGCCTACCTTTATTTCCCTACCACACGGGGCCACTGGCTGGGAGCAGCTCATGGGCAGCTTGACTTTGGAACCCACACTGTGGTGGATTCAAAGCACAGCACCTGGGAGTGTCCCCCAGGTCCTGTGTAGTCAGGGCTGATTCTACAATTTTAAAAATATCTGTAGTAAATTTGTGTAGGAGTATTTCAGGATGGTGGGGGAGGAGAGGTGACACTTCAGGGAATAACAACAACCCTAACAACTGACATTTACATATATATGTGCACCAAATATTTGCTAAGCTCTACATGTGCATCAAATCATGTGATGCGTGCAATAACATCGTGAAGTGCTGTATTAGACAGGATTCTTGCAGTTGGAAATGACAAAACTAAAATTAACTTGGGTGAAAAAAAAGAACTTATAGAAATTTACCTGCTCACATAACCAGGTTGTCTCAGATCTGGGATTAGAGGAAGTGAGGTAGGTGATGCGAGTGCAGAGTAGGATCCTGTTTTTTATTGAAAAAGTCAATATTTTTTTCCATCATGGATTTTTTATATTAATTTTGATTTTTAAATTTGATTTTTAAAAATATTATTTTAAATACTGTTTTTTTTGATTACTGAGTTTTGTTTGCATCCTCTCAAGTTTTGCTCCTGAGATGAGCGCCTCACTTGCCTTACCCTAGTCCTGACCTGCTTCAGGCATGGCTGAATCCAGAAGTTCAAATGAACACATCATGACTTAGCTAGTTCTTTTGGCTCTGTTTTTTCTCAGTTTGGCTTTATTTTAGGTGGGCCCTTTCTACATGTGGCTTTTGACACTCATAAATCTAGAGGAAGAGAGACCTCTCCCTACATACTCCTGGATCTTTGAAAAGACTCTGCTTGAATCCATCTGAAAACTAACGCATTCTGGAAGAATTTTGATATAAGGTATACTCCAATCCAGGAAGACATTTAATTTCTGGATTCTTACTGTCTTCTTCTTGGAAATGCAATCCTTTTTTAATCATATTTTTAGTTTACAAAATTTTTTCTCACTGGAATGCAAAACCAGTTTTAACTAACTTCGCATATTGACTAGATGAGAAAACCGAAATATCTTTCATTGAGGCAGTTTTTTATGAAATAATATATCTCTCTTTGTGCAATAATAACATATCAAGAATATTTGGTTAACTGAAGAAAGCAAGATACAAAACTGTGTCTATCATGTACCACTACTTGTGTGAATGTATGTATGCATATGATTATTATTTCTGGAAAGATATAGAAAAACACTGATGATAGTTATTGCTTCTGAGGAGGGTAGTTGGCTGTCTGGGAGACCATGGGAGAAAAACTTTTCACTGTATATCATATAGTATCTTTTGAATTTCAAACTATGTGCATACATTACCTATTCAAAAAATAAATAAATCACTTTAAAATACTCTTTTTTTTTCCCTCAATAAATATGTGATGAATACTATTATATACATTAGGGATAAATTAGGGAGCAGGACAGACAAGTTTTCTGTGCTCCTGGAGTAGATTACCAGGCCTTGATTTGGTAGAAAATGCAATTCATTATAAGATCCCTTGAGTGTAATATGGTCAAAATGGTGTGATTATGTCTGAATGTTCAGTATTGATGTGGAAGGCATTTTTCATTTTTTCACTCTTGATTTCTTTTATTCAAAATGAGACCTGGGCAGAGGTGCAGACCCAGGGATGCTAGAGTTTTGACAAAGGATGTCTGAGATTAAAGGAACTAACAGAAAACCAGTGTTAGTTTATAACGGCAGTCTGTCCTGAGTAGTAAATGCAAACTGGAATTCATTACTGACCCCTACCCCTAGCAATAAATATGGGTTGTTTTGTCAGTAATATTAAGGGCTGCATGAGCCTTTATTTACTTTTTAAATTATTTTGGCTGCACCAGGTCTTAGTTGCGGCACGCAGGATCTTTGTTGCGGCATGTGGACTTCTTAGTTGTGGCATGCGTGCAGAATATAGTTCCCCGACCAGGGATCAAACCCAGGCCCCTTGCGTTGGGAGCTCAGTCTTACCCACTGGGCCACCAGGGAAGTCCCACATGAGCCTTTAATAAACATTGGTATCTAGAATTCCTGGAGCACCTGGGTATTGGGTCAAAGAGGAAGTATACTGATTTCATGAAGCTCCATGTTCTAGGGGCCAAAGAGTTAAGAGTACTTCAGGTTATCATGGTGGGAAATGATTCTCTAGCTATATCGGAGCATAGGTGTCTTCATGAATTTGTAGGGTCACTCCTTACTACTCTAGGAGGCAGTAGGTGGTCATGACAGTGATAGCAGAAGCTAGGCTAGGTGATGGCAATGTATGCTCCCTCAACTAGCAGACCTTGAGAAGCATTGGAAAAAACAGTGATTTAGTGATAATGAGTAGAATTACCTCCCGTTTACTTCTATGCTAAATCCCATTAGGTCCAGTTTCTGGGATTTATAACTTTGACTCCAGAATTTATTCAATGAATGCATCAATTTCTGGAGGAGCTCAAGGGCAAATGATAATTGACTTCTATGAACATAGTAATGGTAATACAATTTCCAGAGTCTATACCTAACTAGGTCAGAATCTGCAGTGCTTTCAAAATCAACGTCAGGAGCTGATGGAGGGATATATAGATGTGCAGGAACCACAGTACTGAGTGAAAGTCCCATTACCAAAGGTAGGAGAAGGTGCTGTCATGCTGCCAACTCATCCACCAAATAAAGAACTGCTCACCTGCTGTGTGGCTAGATTGGCTTCTTCTGGTAATTTCTTCCCTGGACCACTTCCCTTGCAAGTCTGGAAAAATCAGTTTTTCTACCTTCATCTTCATCTTTTTTTAATATCATGAACTTTGCTAATACAAAC
The DNA here is from genome assembly GCF_964374135.1 of Grampus griseus. Lineage (NCBI taxonomy): Eukaryota > Metazoa > Chordata > Mammalia > Artiodactyla > Delphinidae > Grampus > Grampus griseus. The sequence goes on along the minus strand of NC_138998.1, from coordinate 117,676,842 downwards.
ACAATTGTTGTTAGGTTGATTGTTCAAGTCTGTTTGAACTTTTTAGATGAAGTATATTTAGTTTCAGTGTTTCCTCCACTTATGGTTTTAAATCACCATAGGTTATTCTCTAACATCTATGTTACTACATCAGAAAACTTTAGACACAGAGAAAAGCCAAGAGATCAATCCATCTTGCTCATTTTGCAAATGTGGATGCTGAGGTTCAGGGGAAAAAGAGGTATTAATTTATTCCTATTCAAAGAAGAATTATTTTGCTAAAATTAGTTGACAATTTGGAAAAATACTTTTTTTTGATTTTTTTTTTGCGGTACACGGGCCTCTCACTGTTGTGGCCTCTCCCGTTGCGGAGCACAGGCTCCGGACGCTCAGGCTCAGCGGCCATGGCTCACGGGCCCAGCCGCTCTGCGCATGTGGGATCTTCCCAGACCGGGGCATGAACCCGCATCCCCTGCATCGGCAGGCGGACTCTCAACCACTGCGCCACCAGGGAAGCCCAAAAAATGTATTTAGTTAGTTCACTTTACAGCAATATACCCAAATGGATTAAAGAATTAAAAAAATAAACTAATAAAATAACCAGAAGAATATATATATCTGTGTGTGTGTGTATATACACATACATGTATAGGCTAGAAAAGATCTTTACTAGTTTTGGTAAATTTTATTGAAATATAACATAAATATGGAAAAGTGCACAAATCATAAGTGTGCTGGATAAATTTTCACGGAGTGAAAACTTCTGTGTAATTACATAAAACCAAAGGAGGAAAACATAAGGGAAATGAATGATAAAGTTGACAACACAAATCATTTAAGACATCTGTATGTCAAAAAAAATGTCAGACAAAATTACAGGTGAAAATGACAAACTGGGAAAATGCTTGCAAATATATGACAAGGATAATTACTTTAATATTTATTTTTTCAAAGTAAAAAAAAAAATTATTAAGAAATGTGAATACCCCAGATAAAAATGGTAAAGTATACACAAGAAGCAGTTAAATATATGAAAAAAAAAAAAGAATCCTCTTTAGTAACTAAAGAAATTGGCAATACTGACAAACATATAACACCCCACGATGGAAGGTGCTGGGAACAGGATTTTGTATGCATTTCTCATAAGGGCATAAATGGGCTTTCCTGTAAATGTGAGGTGTAAGGTGAGGATGATGGCTGGGCGCAATTTGCAGTAGGTATTTTGAACCAGAACGTGTATAGATACTTCTACTCAAGAATTCTACTTCTAGAATTGAAGTTGAATTATTAACTTCTACTATTCTACTACTTCTACTATAATACTACTTCCACTATTAACTGTTTGGAGTTAATAATAGTAAAACACAAGAAACAATTTTAAATGTCTAAAAATAGGAGTTGGTTAAATAGTAGAGCTATATGATATGATCTTCAGCCATTAAAAAATCACAAAGGGCTTCCCTGGTGGCTCAGTGGTTAAGAATCCGCCTGCCAATGCAGGGGACATGGGTTCGAGCTCTGGTCCGGGAAGATCTCACATGCCGCAGAGCAACTAAGCCCGTGAGCCACAACTACTGAGTCTGCGCTCTAGAGCCCGCAAGCCGCAACTACTGAGCCCATGTGCCACAACTACTGAAGCCCGCGCACCTAGAGCCAGTGCTCTGCAACAAGAGAAGCCACCGCAATGAGAAGCCTCCGCACCGCAACAAACAGTAGCCCCCGCTCACCTCAATTAGAGAAAGCCCACACGCAGCAATGAAGACCCAACACAGCCAAAAAATAAATAAATAAAATAAATATTTAAAAAATCACAAAGGAATATTAAATAGCATGAAAAAAAATTTGCAATATGTTACGTGAAGACATCAAACTGTAAAACCGAATGTATGCTCAGAGCCCAGTTTTTAAAATAAATGATATATATATGTGCTGAAAAAAATACTGGTAGATCTTACATCAAAATGTGAAGAGGTTTAAATCTGAATTTAGAAATGTGGATGACTTTTATTTTTTTCTTTGTGCTTTTCTATATCCTCCATGTTTTCAGTAGAGAGCATTAATTAATTTTGTAATCAGAAAAAATATTATAGGTAATAAAAATAATTTTAAAGTGCTCTGTAGTTAAAGTCCACATCCTAGGCAGTAAACATTTCCTTTTATGTGCTAGTTGCACGTAAAAAAAATTAAAAAACTGATTCATTTTATCTTTGTCTAAAAGTGTTAAGAAATTTCATACTCATCTTTAAAGACTAACATGTTGTGACTGCCTCTCTGTGGTGAAATCCAGGATCTTGACAAGCATTCATACAACATCAGGATGAATCAACAATAACCACTAATAAACAGCCAAGGTACTAGTCTCGACAAACAATAGAGGTATATATTCTCCTAGAACACTAACTAGATAAAATATATCGAATCACCAAATGTATCAAATTACTATGATAATATCCCAGCATTATCTGAAGGGTTTCACCAAATTAACAAGCATATAAATATTAAACTTTTATTGACTTGCCAAATGGAATTATCTGTCAAATTTATGCCCTAGAAGGGATTATATAAATATTTTCTCTCTTTTCTTACACAAAAATGTTACCACTCCCTCCTTGTACCAGTAGAGATGGAAGATCACCTCTGAGTAGATCATTATGCCTTTTGTATACTAGGAGGACATGGGTGATGCCCAGAAGAAAGGTAAAAGAAGGACTTAGTTTATTTTTTTGTGTTACTTATTTTTTTTTGCGGTACACGGGCCTCTCACTGTTGTGGCCTCTCCTGTTGTGGAGCACAGGCTACGAACTCGCAGGCCCAGCGGCCATAGCTCACGGGCCCAGCTACTCCCCGGCATGTGGGATCCTCCCGGACCGGGGCACGAACCCGCGTCCCTCTCATCGGCAGGCGGACTCTCAACCACTGCGCCACCAGGGAAGCCCAAGAAGGACTTAATTTAAAGCCAGCTGCTGAGCTGAGAAGTTGAGGGAAACCATTGGCATCAGGAGCCCAGGGGTCTTCTGGGAAGGGAGAGATAAATACTTCAATCCTTGCTCCCCAAGTTTTCTACCTGAGGCTTGATTTCAGGTAGATTCATGGCTTTGGACTAGGTTGGTCCCGACCAAGGCCCAGGTGCAAGTAATGCAGCAGGGCCTCAGATAAGAAGTAGAAACAAGGAGCTGGCTCTGACCCTAAACTAAAAAGAGAAGTAGAGCCTTGGAAGAGCTAGCCCTGCCATCTGTCCTGAGCCAGCTCTTCTGCTCCTTGAGTTGCTCTTCTTGTGAAATGAAGAACTGAAAGCTTTGAACTCTCACTTGGGATTCTGGCCTTTGAAGGAATGCCTGCCATTGAGGACCTACTGAGAATTTTAAAGGGCTCTGTTCCAGCAGCTCTAACTGTAGGAACCTCAACTTGGGTGTTCTGGACAGAAACTCTGAAGATGGAAGCAATAATCACTCCCTTGCGGTAGTTAGGCTTTTAGAACCGGGCAAGAGATACTGATGCCCTGGTCCCACACTGTAGAGGGCCACACATGTCACAAAAACATCCACCAAAAAAATGTTTAAAGAACACGTGGGTATCTGCTGTAGACTGAACATCTGTGTCCCTCCCAAATTCATATGCTCAAACCCTAACCCCTAATGTGATGGTATTTGGCATCAGGTCTTTGGGAGGTCCTCCTGAGGGTTCTGCCCTTATGATGGTGTTACTGAACTGGGTTCATTTTTGACGTGCAGCAAGCCAAAACAGCGGGATGCCACGGTTTGCAGCCAAGAGAGGATTTATTCTCAAGGTAGCCAAGTGAGGATACAGGAGAACAAGTCTCAGATCCACCTCTCCCAAGGCAGGGTGCTCGGGGTATTTATGGGGTAAAGAGTAATGAAGCAGGGCTGTCTGAGGTGTGGGGAGCACGGGGGGCATGGGGAAAGGTGATTGGAAAAGGTGATTGGAATAATCATTATTTTGCGCAGGTGTACTAAGCTACAGGCCTCTGCACATTGTGAAATGGAGGCGCTTAGCACCATCTGAGGGTGGAGTTCTGGTCCTCTGACGTCAAAAGGTCACCGAACAGACACTCGCGCTTGCCCAGTTGGAAGGTCGGCGGTCCTATCCAGTCTTAACCAGCTCAGTTCTATGTAGACACAGCTGACTTAAAGTTCCTGGAGAATAACTCCGGCTAGCATTGTATTGTTCAGGCTCTCTGCCTCTTGGAGGACGTGCAAGTCTCAAACGGACCTTGATTAGTGAAGACAGGTGAAATGGCAAGGGGATTAATGCCCTTATAAAAAGAAGAGGCGAGGGCTTCCCTGGTGGTGCAGTGGTTAAGAATCCGCCTGCCAATACAGGGGACATGGGTTTGAGCCCTGGTCTAGGAAGATCCCACATGCCGCGGAGCAACTGAGCCTGTGTGCCGCAGCTACTGAGCTTGCGCTCTAGAGCCCATGAGCCACGGCTACTGAGCCCGTGTGCCACAGCTCCTGAAGGCCGCAGACGTAGAGCCCGTGCTCCAACAGCAAGAGAAACCACCACAATGAGAGGCCCGCGCACCACGGCGACGAGTAGCCCCCACTCGCCGCAACCCGCGCGCAGCAAGGAAGACCCAATGCAGCCAAAACCAAAATAAATAAAAAGAAGAGGAGAAAGGGGAGTTCTATCTGTGCATGCACCAAGGAAGACATGGTGAGAATGTAACGAGGAGGCCCCTCACTGAGAAGCTGACTGTGCTGACACCCTTAGCTTGGATTTGTAGCCTCTAGAACTGGGAGAAATAAATGTTTGTTGTTTAAATCGCACAGTGTAAGTTATGCTGTTGTAGCAGCCTGAACTGCCTGAGACAGCACCTTTATCCTGGGCACGTGGGTCCAAGAGGCCTGTGACCCTCAGATTCACTCTGGTGGCTATCATTCAGGCCCCAGGGAAATGCTTCTCCTGCTCCTTTCCTTGAAACTAAAGACTACCCGTGACCAAATGTGAAGGCTTGGGGTCTGCTGCTGCCGGTGTCAGAAAAACACACTGCCTTACAGTGCAAGGAGGATTAGCAGAGCAGGAATGCCAGGTAAGAGAAAGGACAAATTGTCAAGTTCTTCCTTTCAGATAGCACAAATGCAGTAGATCCTTGCTTAATGGATGTGTTTTTTTCCAGTTAGTGGGGAGCTTCCAGTTTCTTGCTTCTGTTCATGTTCCCAGCTGTGAGTACCTCTCAATTTGGTGCTCACGTGGTATTTGGAATGGTGGCAAATGAGGTTGAAGAGTTCATGTTACTCTTACATGTACATATTGACGTGGGATAACGATTCTTTATGTTGGCAACTCAATGGACAGTGAAAGCTAGAATTATGCTTAGTTTAAAAAATTAATACAATGCAATTAAATTTCCAAAAGGTAAATAAAAATTCAGCACTTAAAAATCATTTTGATTTAAAATCGTGATATTGTTAAATTCTAATTTGTGTTAGAATTGTAGTTTCATTTCAATACATCTTTGAATATTTTTGAAAAATATAGAAATTTTTATTATTTGAATTTTTACCTTTAATTTCCATATTTTGATGAAAGTACTTATCCAATTTCTACACTTTGTACTTTCATCATCAAATTTTGAATACTTTGAATATAATTACATTTTTTAAATTCTTGAGATCATAATTGTCTACAAATTATGAGAGTATGTTGAGTATAATATCAAACTGCTTCATTTGGCTGCAATAAGGATGAAAAAATTGGATGAAATAAGTAGTAATGTATAAATTAAATATGTCTCTATCTGGTTCAAACATTAAGCAAAGTCTTAGGAGTACCATTATTTCTCCTTCTCTTCCCCTATCTTCTTGTATGCATAGGAAAAAAAAAAAACATAGGATAATGATGAAATTATCAGTAATTCCAAACAAGTTTTGTCCTCATTAACCAGAGGTTTCATATCAAATTAATTTTAAGAGTTTGATTTACCAAAATTACTCTGCCAATTCTCCACTTATTTACGTTCCTCTTTCCAAAATGAATATTATGGCAAAGAACAGAAAGGAAACTTAGTGTTGGAAATTCAAATAACAACTTTAGGATGCATATATGATGTGCAAGCAAAAGGAAGTAAGTTCTGTTATGCATAGGTCATCTCTTTGGTGTATTATTTTTCTTGGCACTCTTGGAACCCAGTATAATCTGCAGCAACATAAATCTGTCGACAACATTCCTGGTGGGAATGTAATGTGTGAGGCTTTGATAGAAAATGTGCAGGGTATATTCAGAACTTTATAAATAACAAGATAACAATTGGGTAGCTAACATGTTGAGTTCTTCTTATGTATCAGCACTAGTGAGAGTTTAATGTACATTTTCTCATTTAATTCTCACAATGGAAGGTACTATTATGAACTCCATTTTATAGAAAACCAAAGCCAAAGAGATTAAGTAACTTGCATAGATCCCACAGCTAGTAAATGGGTGCTCGTGAGATACAAACCCAAGCAAACTTTCACTTTTGAGGATGGAGTTAGGTCCTGGGGTTGTCTTGCTTTGTTTCCAATCCTGCCTCCACCACTTACTAATTGTGTGACTTCAGGAAAGTTATTCTCTCAACCTAGGTTTTCTTATCTGCAAAATGAGAATAGCAACAGTATTAACATTGTAGCATCACTGTAATAGCTCAAAGAGACAATATGACTCAAGTTCTTGGTAAAATGTCTTATACAGAGTAAGCTCTCAAATGTTAGTAACTATGTCATAAATTACTAAATCATGGTACCTAAAAAATATTTATGCTCATTGATCTAGTAATTCTACATTTTAGACTCTGTTCTTTTTTTCTTAAATTTACTTATGTTATTTTATTTATTTTTGGCTGAGTTGGGTCTTCGTTGCTACGCGTGGGCTTTCTCAAGTTGCCGCAAGGTGGGGCTGCACTTCGTTGTGATGCGCGGGCTTTTCATTGCTGTGGCTTCTTTTGTTGCAGAGCATGGGGCGCTAGGCACGTGAGCTTCAGTAGCTGTGGCACATGGGCTCAGTAGTTGTGGCTTGCGGGCTCTAGAGCGCAGGCTCAGTAGTTGTGGCACATGGGCTTAGTTGTTCCGCGGCATGTGGGGTCTTCCCGGACCAGGGCTTGAACCTGTGTCCCCTGCATTGGCAGGCAGATTCTTAACCACTGCGCCACCAGGGAAGCCCCCTAGACTCTGTTCTGAGGGATAATCCTCAATAGATATGCAGACAAATTTATGTACAAGGCTATTTCTTGAACTTCTATAAAAATGAGATTTTAGGAAAAATTTAACTGTGTAACAAGAGGGAAATAGTGAAATAAATGAACTCCATGTAATTGACGATGAGCAGACATAAAATGTTTTAATAAAATGTTTAGTCACATGGGGAATAGTTTATTACATATATGAAATAAATGGATAAAGAGAAATGCAAACCCATAAATATTACATTATCTCAATTTAAAACCATTTGTTAATTAAAGTAGGAAGTACTTTATTTTTTTAATTGAAGTACAGTTCATTTGTGTTGTACAATGTTGTGTTTCTGGTATACAGCAAATTGATTCATTTATACATATATATTCTTTTTCATATTCTTTTTCTTTATAGCTTATTGAATATAGTTCCCTGTGCTATACAGTAGGACCTTGTTGGTTATCTATTTTATATATACTAGTTTGCATCAGCTAATCCCAAACTCCTAATTTATCTCCCCCCCTTTGGTAACTATAAATTTGTTTTCTATGTCTGTGAGTCTATTTCTTTTTAAAAATTAATTAATTAATTAATTTTTGGCTGCGTTGGGTCTTCGTTGCTGCATGCAGGCTTCCTCTAGTTGTGGCGAGCGGGGCCTACTCTTCTTTACGGTGCGTGGGCTTCTCATTGTGGTGGCTTCTCTTGTTGCGGAGCATGGGCTCTAGGCGCTCAGGCTTCAGTAGTTGTGGCATGTGGCCTCAGTAGTTGTGGCTCGTGGGCTCTAGAGCACGGGCTCAGTAGTTGTGGCGCACGGTCTTAGTTGCTCCGCAGCATGTGAGATCTTCCCGGACCAGGGCTCGAACCCGTGTCCACTGCATTGGCAGGCAGATTCTTAACCACTGCGCCACCAGGGAAGTCCCTGTGAGTCTATCTCTGTTTTCTAAATAAGTTCGTTTGTATCATATTTTAGGTTCCACATAAAAGTGATATCATATCATATTTGTCTTTCCCTGACTTACTTCACTTACTGTGATAATCTCTAGGTCTATCCATGTTGCTGCAAATGGCATTGTTTCATTATTTTTTATGGCTGAGTAGCATTCCATTGTGTATATATACCACATCTTTTTATTTTTTAACATCTTTATTGGAGTATAATTGCTTTACAATGGTGTGTTACTTTCTGCTTTATAACAAAGTGAATCAGCCATACATATACATATATCCCCATATCTCCTCCCTCTTGGGTCTCCCTCCCACCCTCCCTATCCCACCCCTCTAGGTGGTCACAAAGCACCGAGCTGATCTCCCTGTGCTATGTGGCTGCTTCCCACGAGCTATCTATTTTACATTTGGTAGTATATATAAGTCCATGCCACTCTCTCACTTCATCCCAGCTTACCCTTCCCACTCCCCATGTCCTCAAGTCCATTCTCTACGTCTGCATCTTTTTTGTTTGTTTGTTTGTTTTTTGCCATACGTGGGCTCTCACTGCTGTGGCCTCTCCCGTTGTGGAGCACAGGCTCTGGACGCGCAGGCTCAGCGGCCATGGCTCACGGGCCCAGCCGCTCCTCGGCATGTGGGATCTTCCCGGACCGGGGCACGAACCCGTGTCCTATGCATCGGCAGGCGGACTCTCAACGCCACCAGGGAAGCCACCCATTCATCTTTTGATGGACATTTAGGTTGCTTCCATGTCTTGGCTATTGTAAATAGTGCTGCTATGAACATTGGAGTGCATGTATCTTTTTGAATTAGAGTTTTCTCTGGATATATGCCCAGGAATGGGATTGCTGGATTATATGGTAACTTGAAGTAGGAAGTATTAATTGAGTGCCACATATGTGCAGGCAGTGTTCTGGGCACAGGAGATATAGCAGTGAACAGATTGTCACTATCCTTCTCCAGGAGGACATTCCTCCCAGTGGATTATATACACAATAAGAAACCAGAAGAAAATGCTTATTTATAGAGCCTACCACTGTGTAATGGAATATAGACTGCCATGATTGTTTACATATTTTCTTTACATTTTAAAATATATTTTATATGTTGACATTTTACACTGTTCACATTTTTTAAAGAATAACCAGGTCTTCCCTGGTGGCACAGTGGTTGAGAATCTGCCTGCCAATGCGGGGGACACAGGTTCGAGCCTTAGTCCGGGGGGATTCCCACATGCCGTGGAGCAGCTGGGCCCGTGTGCCACAACTACTGAACCCTGTGCACCTGGGGCCCGCGCTCTGCAGCAGGAGAAGCCACCGCAATGAGAAGCCCCCGCACTGCAACGGGGAGGGCCCCCGCTCGCGGCAAATAGAGAGAGCCCATGCGTAGCAGTGAGGACCCAATGCAGCCAAAAAAAAAAAAGAATAACCATGTGTTACTTTTATAGTCAATAAAGCAGTAAAATGTATGTAACAGAAAATATTTCAATAATTACATGCATACTATGAAAAACCTTTTGGTTACTTGTTGCTTTTTAAAAAATCATTTTTTATTCATTCACATTTTGAAATATAGAAAAGTACAAAGAAGAAAATCACAACCATAAATGTTCCCATCATCTAGAATAAATCACGAAACACATTGTATGTGCTTCTAGTACTTTATCTTATTGTTAAAAATTACTCAGTTATTATTATAAAATCAACATATACATGTTACCAAGATTTTATGTAATGCAGAAAAGTACAAAAATGAAAGTGAAAAAAAATCATCAAATTCTGTCATTAAGAAATAACGCAGTAGTAAACCTTACTTAAAACATTTTTCAGTTAAAATAAGGAGGAAGAGTGAAAGATGAACTTCTCTACAAGTGAGGTAATATAACCCTATTTCTAAATATAATTTAATTCAAATATATAACATAAGAAAAGTAAAACTAAAGGAATTTTTGAAATTCAAAATCAGGACATTGTTGACAAATTGAAATTATAATTCAGTAGTCACAGTTCAGGCATACAAAAATGGACTTGGGCAGCCATTGAGGATCTGTTCTAGGTCACATCTCTGCACCACTGAAAACTTGAACTTTCTTTGAACTGTACCAGACCTAAGGACGCTGCCAGGCGTATTCAGAACACCTGCCAGCTGCAACCTTATAGTTTCAAGGTCTCCCCTCCTAACTATGCAACCATTCCAGACCCCAACCAACCCTTATTTAACAAGCATCCTTACTCCTTGCCAGCTTCCATTATAATTCTTGATAAACAACTCATGTAACTAACTATAACCTTGGGGCTTTTGTCTGTATAAGTCTCCTCCATTTTGTAGTCAGGCCGAAAACAATTCAAGTGCTTCTTGAATTTGTTTCTCCTGGGCTGCAGTCCTAACAAACCCCAAATAAATACCTTTTTCCTTCAATGGGGTCTCTTTCTAAGACGTTGGTTAAAAACATAGTTCTTCACTACAAGAGAGAATATTTTCTAAAAAGTTCATCTTAGCAGGGAATCTATGAAAAATACAAAGAGATTGGAGTCCTGTTTATTTTTTAATAAAATCTTTACATCTTAGCTGATAGTAATCAATATCCTGCTATTGACCTTAAAAAAAAAAAGAGCCAGAAAAATGAATTTATTCAGGAAGAGCAGAGGAATTTCATGTCAGGACAAGCAAACTGTGGCAAATCATAGGCAAGTCTGGAGAACAGAAAAGTGGGACCTGCTTTTAGAGAGGAAAGGAAGAAATTGGGGAGGGCTGTGGCGGTTCTTCATTGGCTGCAGGTGGGGGGCAGCTTGCTGTTGCTGGGGTCTGCAAGCTGGGGTGAGTCATATGCATGAGAGCTCCTCCTTCAGGGCTTCCCAACTTCATTGTAAATGAGCTTTCCTTTATTTTCATACTGCTAAGAAAGATCAAGGACCTTACCGCTCCTGCAATTCCTCCCAATGTTTTTGTTATCTACACTATTATTATTGTTGCTGTTATTATTATAGTTTATACATTGTATGATTTCTAACATTTATTTTCCAGTCTGTAGCAAGATTTCCATAGTAAGTGTCATTCCTCCATTTTCACAGAGTTAATATTCACTGTCAGTTTTTTCACCACGAGTTCTGTTTCTGAATTCTTTGCTTTAATCTCTTAACTGGCTGATTTTTTCTTAACAAGTAGTTCTTTTAATGGATCTTGCATTGCCTCTTGTTTTTCTTCTATGAATATCTACTGGTTACTTTTATTCTTGAATAACATCTTGTCAGAATAGATTGTTCTTAAGTTATCCTGTATATTATCCTTGGGTCATATTCTATTTCCCTTTTTGAGGATTGTTTTAATTATCTACTGCTGTGCAACAAATTACGTGAAATTTTAGCCATTTACAACAAGCATTTGTTTTTTTTGGGGTTTTTTTGCGGTACGCGGGCCTCTCACTGCTGTGGCCTCTCCCGCCGCTGAGCACAGGCTCCGGAGGCACAGGCCCAGCGGCCATGGCTCACGGACCTAGCCGCCCCGCGGCATGTGGGATCTTCCCGGACCGGGGCATGAACCCATGTCTCCTGCATTGGCAGGCGGACTCCCAACCACTGCGCCACCAGGGAAGCCCTAAGCCTTTGTTATCATACGCAATTTCTGAGGATCAGGAACCTGGGGGAGGCTTAGCTGTGTGGTTCGGGTTTAGGATTCATTCTGAGGATTCATTCAAGCTGTGGGCTATGGATTCATTCCATGGGGAATGGAATGAATTCATTCAAGGAGGATTCATTCATTCAAGCTGTGGGCTATGGCTGCGGGCATCTCAAGGGTTAGCGGGGCCTAGATCTGCTTCCAAGATGGCTCTCAGGTGGTTGTTGTCCGGAGACTCTTCCTTTCTAGATGGTTCTTCATCGCCGTGGCCTTTGCATAGCAGCTGGCTTACCCCAGAATGAGTCATCCAAGAGAGAGTGAGAGTGCCACCAGGGCAGAAGCCGAAGCGCCTTTTATAACCTAACCTTGGAAGTGACATGTCACCACATCTGCAGGGTTCTGTTGGGCACACTGACCAACCCTATTAAAACAAAGCAGTGGACTACATAAAGGTGTGACTACCAGGAGGCAGGGATCATCGAAGGTCTTCTTGGAGGCTCGTTAGTACTGCTGTTTTCCTTCTGGCCTTGAGTATTATCGTGGAGAAGTCAGAAGGCAACCTAAATTCTCTCCCTGCCTAGTCGTTTACCTATAAAACCTAGATGCCTGAAAAAAAAATTGTTTTTGAAGCCCATCAGTTTGTCTATGAGTTGAATGTTGTATATCAAATTTTCTTTGGAGGTGATATTTTGTTCCGCATATTCAGTCTTTGGCCATTTCAGGGACATTTCTTGAATTATATCCTTGGATAAAATTTTTCTTGCAAGGGGGAGTTCCCTGGTGGCCTAATGGTTAGGATTCCGGGCTTCCACTGCCGTGGTCCGGGTTCAGTCCCTGGTTGGGGAACTGAGATCCTGCAAGCCACGCGGTATGGCCAAAAGCAACAACAACAACAACAACAACAGCAACAAAAGAGAGAGAGAGAGACTTGAACAGAGATCTTAAAAAAAAAAAGTTAAAAAAATTTTTTTCTTACATTTTTAAGTTCTCTTCTTCAAGAACATCAATTATACTTAGATTACCTTTATCTTCCATATCTATTAGCCCCTCTCTAATTGCTTCTATCCTTGGCTTTTTCATTCTGCTTTCACTGTGATGATCTCTTTTAGTAAGGTAGTTTTTAGTTGTGGTTATCTCACCCCTTGCCATTTATTATCAATTCATTAGTTGTATCTTAATATTGTTTTGGTTCTCATTTTCTTTTTTTCCTTTAGGACTGCAATATTTCTTTCTTTTCAAAATATCATTGTTATTTGACCATTTTACCTTGAAGGTTCTTGATTTATGCATTTTATGTTTTCATTAAGCTGTTTTGTAGTTTAATTGTAAGACATTTTCTTCTTTATAATATGTGGCCCTAACAAAAGTGAGAGAATATAGAAATAATATTAAATAACTCATTGCAACATTCAGTTCTCTCAGGTCACTACAAACAAGTGATTTTTTTTCTCAGGTCTTGTGAACATGAAGAAGGAATGGATAATACTTAAATAACTATATGGCCCTACCAGTTCTGAGATGTCAGTAAGAATCTGGAGAAGACAACCTAAGGGAAGGTTTAGTAAAAGGAAATTACCATAATGTAGAGCACTTTTTCTCCCTAACAAACTCCTAGAGATTATCCAAATTCTTTCATTGGAATTTTGACATGTTAAATATTGTTTAAAATAAGCAAACCATCAGGAGGAAGTAGTGTGGGGTATCATTTTGATTCCTAAATCTTACAGATGTAATTGATTTGTCCCTTGTCTATTTTATGTCCATTCACAATTTTATGGAAATCAAAGTTGGCAAGGTATTCAATCAGAACATCTGAAACAGCTATTGCCACTGACGCCCCCATCAGTAATTTCTAAAATGTATTTCCAGAATTGTTTTATGTACATAAACCCAAACATGTATATGTCTGTTAAAATGCTCGCACATATACGTAAATGGGGACATACTAGAGACATTTTTTTGTACCTACTTTTTAAACTTATTTATATTGGAAATCTTTCCATATCAGAACATAGAGATTTAATTCAATTAAAAAAAAAACCCATGATTTAGTTAGCTTGTTCTCTGCAGGTAAATATTTATTTCCTTTCATGCATATATAAACACTGCTGCAATTAGCATCTTTTTTCATATACCTATTATACATATGAAAGTATGTCTATAGGACAAATTCCCAGGAGGAATTCATAAAATTCCTCATGTAGGATAAATATGACCCACCAGGTACCTTTCTGTAAGAAATATTTCACTTTACCTGTGTTTTTTGAGCCTGGGCAACTCAAATTTTAGAGGAGTTTATCGTATTTGGGGTCTTCCTTAAGAATGCCTGAAAGCCGCTGAAAATTGTGTTTTTTTTCCTTTTTATATGATAATTTTTAATTGGTACTTTAAAAAGAAACACATTATTATTGTACTGGAATTATGTAATGAATGAACTAGGTACAGTTTATTAAGTCTCCTGGATACTTGGTTCACCCCAGGAGTGAGTCATATCCAGGTCTGCGCAAACAGCTGTTTCTGAGTATAGTGGTGTCTGCCATTCATGTTGTTCTAGGCCAGTCTAGGTCCTAAAGTGAGGGGCTGTATATAAAGACTTAGTTAAACACGGGCAGAGCTATTTATTGCATGGAATATGCAATATGCCACGAGAGTGGCATATTCCCCTTCTTACCAATAATGACAAATATCAGTACATTGCTTAGCTCATGCTACAGACTGAATGCTTGTGTCTTCTCAATATTCCTGTGTTGAAATCCTAACCGTCAATATGATGGTAAGGTGATGCTCTTATAAAAGGGACCTCAGGGAGTTCCCTGTACCTTCCACCATGTAAGGACACAATGAGAAGCTGTTTCTCCAGAATGCAGGAAGCAGGCTCTCCACAGATACCAAATCTGTGAGCATTTTGATTTTGGACTTCCTGGCCTCAAAAACTGTGAGAAATAAATTTGTGTTGTTTATAAGCCACCCGGTCTATGGTATCCTGTTATAGCAGCCCAAACAGATTAAGACAGTTAAAATAAGCACTCAATCACATCATGCCCATTTGTTCCCTTACTGGTGATCTCATCTTGATCATTTGGGTTTAGATTCCAAGGCTTCTTTTCTTTCAACTGCACTATGCTACCCACAACCTGATTTCTGTATACTGTACTCAAACTGTCAGAATTGATACTGTCATTAAAGCAGTTGAAAATAGTATTAAATGATATTGCAATTCAAAAAAAGAGAAAAGCACTCAATAAATGTTAACGAAATGTTTTACATGCATTATGTCATCATTACCACAACTCTATCAGGTAAAGGCTGTATTTAAATAAATTTATATTATCAAATATAAATTCAAATTTATATTTGATAAACATACAAATGTTTGTCAGTATTTTTTCCTAATATTTATTTATTTGTTTGTTTATTTATTTATTTTTGGCTGCGTTGGATCTTCGCTGTTGCACAGGGGCTTTCTCTAGTTGTGGCGAGCGGGGTCTACTCTTCGTTGCCGTGCGTGGGTTTCTCATTGCAGTGGCTTCTCTTTGTTGTGGAGCACAGGCTCTAGACATGCAGGCTTCAGTAGTTGTAGCATGTGGGCTCAGTAGTTGTGGCTCGCGGGCTCTAGAGCGCAGGCTCAGTAGTTGTGACGCACAGGCATAGTTGCTCCGCAGCATGTGGGATCTTCCCGGACCAGGGCTCGAACCCGTGTCCCCTGCTTTGGCAGACGTATTCTCAACCACTGCACCACCAGGGAAGTCCTGTCAGTATTAATATATCTAGTAAATGACAAAGTTGGAATATGAACTTAGGCCATCTGACTTCATAGATTAAAGAAAGGAGATGTTGCCTTCTCCAGCAGACACTGGCACCAGAACAGCATACCTCTGAAAGTTCAACAGCAGTGGCAGCAACTTCAGCAAACATTGGCATCACAGTCGCTACTCAGCAGATTGGAAGTGACCAGATTCATATCTAGTAACTACGGTGAGTTGAAGTCAGAGAGGGAAAAAACCTGGTTCTAAGAACTAGACCAAGTTGATCATGAAAATAGTCTTTAGTGCCCCCTAGAACAATTCTGGAGGAATAGGAGAAAACTGGAGTTCTCAAATGATACATAAAGAGTAGATATGGGGAAATGCAAATTTGTGGCTGCCTTTGCCCATAGTTTGTCCCTAGGCCTGGCTTACCTAAATGTAAATACAGGTACAAATATATTGTTCCTGATACATGTGAGAACCAAGATATCTAGACCATATATGACCCCAAAGGTGTTGACTGTCAACACCTTCTCAGTAGGGTGTTGGAAAAACCTGTAACTGAAAGTAAGATAAACATCTCTGTACTTGTTCTCTTGATTGTCCTGGCTCTGATTCACCTGCTAATTCTTTCGAAACTCTCCTAGGCTGTACCATACAGATTCATGCTGGGCTGAGAACTTCCCGCTATGGGGCTAAATACAGAAACTGTATAGAATTCTCAGTCTATAACCATTCAAAATTCAGTTGGAAACACTCAGACTTTTCATCCACATCATGCTAGTTGTTCCAGATATTCCTGCTTGCTACAGTCAGCTCTGTGTACGTGGTATATGACCCTCCTTCTTCCCTCTGCAAAATGGCTTTCTTTTTGCTTCCACTGCTATTTTTTATTGATGGCCTGCTTTTGGAGGGAAGCTCCAGGTGGAGTGCCTTATGAGAACTCCCATTACTTAGAAGGAATT
This sequence comes from Grampus griseus, assembly GCF_964374135.1. Taxonomy (NCBI): domain Eukaryota; kingdom Metazoa; phylum Chordata; class Mammalia; order Artiodactyla; family Delphinidae; genus Grampus; species Grampus griseus. The sequence goes on along the minus strand of NC_138998.1, from coordinate 117,660,426 downwards.
TATTTTGGTTATTTGGGGCATTATTCAATGCCATTGCCTTACTCTCATCCCTACCCCATTATTTACAATGATTACATAACCTGAAGCAAGAAATACATTTGCATATGAAGAACAAATTAACAACGAGGGTTTGGAGTCTGCTTTAGATTCCAGGGTAGACCTTGTTCTTCCAGACTATATAACTATGGGCAAGATACTTACCCTCTCAAATCCTCAGTTTTCTTGATTGTAAAATGGCAATTCCAAAAGGCTCGGCTTCCTATTTCTTTTGCATGTTTTAAATGCTTACAAAGAGACAGTTCTATATGTTATTACTTTGAAAGATCTTTTTTATTTGGGGAAAGTAGTATTGGGAACTAACATTTTTACTTGTGGTTGTGAGAAAACTTTAGTTTCTCTAAAATTTACAGTTCTTTGTTTACCAATTGCTTCTGACAAAATTAAAAAAAAAAAATTTGCTCAGAGATTTGACTATCTATCAAGTGATGTTCAGTCTGGTAATGATTTTCTCAAGCAGAATTCTTGAATTTTTTGGAGTTTTTAAAAAAAGTGAGAATGGGAAATTTATTAAAAAGGCAGAAGATGTTGGTGAATTAAGAACTAATGGCGAAAGACACAGACCTACTGGAGAATGGACTTGAGGACATGGGGAGGGGGAAGGGTGAGCTGTGACAAAGCGAGAGAGAGGCATGGACATATATACACTAACAAACGTAAGGTAGATAGCTAGTGGGAAGCAGCCACATAGCACAGGGATATCAGCTCGGTGCTTTGTGACCGCCTGGAGGGGTGGGATAGGGAGGGTGGGAGGGAGGGAGACGCAGAAGGAAGAGATATGGGAACATATGTATATGTATAACTGATTCACTTTGTTATAAAGCAGAAACTAACACACCATTGTAAAGCAATTATACCCCAATAAAGATGTTTAAAAAAAAAAAAGAACTAATGGCAGATTTTTTGTGTGGTAAAATATATGTAACATAAAATTTGGTATTTTAACCGTATTTAAGTGTACAGTTCAGTGGCAGTAAGTACATTTACATTGTCAGGCCACCATCACCACCATCCATTTCTAGAACTTTTTCATCTTTCCTGTCGGCTGAAAAAAAACACACAACTTAAAAGTCGAGAGTTAGGGACTTCCCTGGTGGTTCAGTTGTTAGGATTCCATGCTCCCAGTGCAGGGGACTCAGGCTTGATCCCTGGTCGGGGTAAGGTCCTGCATGCCGCGCAGCATGGCCAAAAAAAAAAAAAAGTGGAGAGTTATGTTTTATTAGGGAATCTTACTGAGGACTATAGCCCAGGGAATAGCCTCTCAGATAGCTCTGAGGAACTGTTCCAAAGAGGTAAGGGAGGAGCCAGAATATTTAGGAGTTTTTACTAAAAACAAACAAGCAAAACATGTATTTGAACATCAAAAGACTACTGCTAATCACAAAAAACAGACCTCTCAAGTTAATAATTTTAGTGCTTTTCTATGTATTGGGAGATGCAAGAGTCTGGACTCATTGAAATTATTTCTTTGCCATGCATCTTAACTATCTAGGGCCAGTATCCTATTTTTCTCCATCCTGAATTCCCCTGAGGGAGCACAGTCGGGACAGCAACACTTGTTGTACTGGAATGACAGGCAACATTCTTTTGTGCACATCCCCAAATGAAACTCCGTAGCCATTAAATATTATAAGAACTCCCCATTCTCCCTTCCCTCCAGCCCTTGGCAACCACCAGGCAGATATCTGTAAGAGGAGATATTTTAAGAAGGAAAACAGATGGTGCTTCCATAGCTTGTGGCAGGCATAGCACTCTTGCCCCAGGTCTGTGGCATTTCTCAACTATCCCACTGGGTAATCTGGCTTCTCCACATCGACCTCACAGAGGAATGCCTAGTTTGACCAGAGCTCGGTGGCTCTAGGGGCAGCCCCATTCCCTCCTGCTGCTTTTGAGAAATCAGTCCTAGTCTTGATATCCTGTTTTTAAGTTTTGCTCAGCCTCTGTATCTTCCTTTCAAACCTTGAATTTCGGGCTAGGGAGTTCAGCTGGTTTGACACCCGCCTGCCAATGTCAGCTCAGTTTCTACCCCAACAGGAATTTACCATTCAGCAACCAACCCTGTTTCCTAATACTGACCTAGTAAAGGCCCTCTAGACCTCAGTGCTTATCTGTAAACTGAAGAGGGTGAATTAGGTAATCTTGAAGATATTTTGCAGTTCTAAAGTTGTTACTCTCTGGGAGTTCTCTGGTGGTCTAGTGGTTAGGATTCAGGGAACTGAAATCCCTCAAGCCGTGCTGCAGGGCAAAAAAAAAAGAAGTTATTACTCTCTAGTTAAGACAAATCCTAATGTCCTAAAGTAATAGGCTAGATGAGATTCTCCTATAGAAATTCCCTCTCATACAGGTATTAGTCATACTTTGATGTAAACAAAATGCTGAAAGCATTGATTGCTTTGAAAGTTCAGCTACTGGTCAGCAAAGGTTCACTGACTTTAGGAGAAAAGATAATCTGTTAGTTCAAAGAATTTCATATCCTGAATATAATCCTGAAAAAATTGGTCATCTCCTAGGGGCCTTTGGAAGGACTTTGTATGTTGTCTTTGCATAAAATCGTTTTGACTTTCACTCGAATACAGCCTTAGCCCAGGTGACTGCAAGTAGCTTGCTATTTGATATGGCAATTTGCGCTTCAAAGCTAATCAGTATTAAATAATGGCTGGTAAAAGAAGAGTAAGAGGGTCATTGTGTGTGTTTTATTATTGTGTAAACTCAGGAAAACAAGCTGAGAGGCTGAGAGAGCTCACTCAAATTCTAGCAGATAAGAAAGTGGTTTACGTAAAAGGTCTCTTAATGGGTGAGTTACTCATTTCTTTCTGGAGGGGGGCCACGTGACTGCTAGGCTTTACAAGGAAGTAAAAACAAAATGTAGAGAGAATAACCATATTTATTTCCAACACAGACCCTATACTTAAGGTAAAAGCACTTCTTAAATATTTAGGTTTCTATTCCTCTGTAACAAGATGGCTACTTTTCAGGATCTTTAATAGTTCAAATTAATTCATTCAAATCAAGCTTGATTGTAACTCTAATTCAGTGGTTCTTTAACCCCAGCACATTAGAAACATCAAAGTAAAAGAAAAATATTGATGTGGTTTTCCCACCCCAGAGAGTTAATAGAATTGGTTTGGGGTGTGTTGTGGTCCGAACGCGGGTTGGAAAGGAATTTCCAGACACAAGGCAGAATGTAAAGAAGATAGAATTTATTAGAGGGAAGCGTCACTGACAGAACAGGGGGCCAACTTCCTAGTAGTCCGGGAGAGTCGGGCCTGAACATGTGCTATTGATCAGTTTTTATAGCCAGAAAACAAAGGAATGGTCCGAGGTGAAAATTTCATTTACTGATTGGTCGAGGCACATATACCTTCCTTCCATAGGGTGGGAGTTGGGCAGGGCATATACCTTTCCTTATTTGGGACAGGTCCCGTTGCCCAGGTGGGCTCAGGAATTTCGTAACCATAGCAACATGGTGGGGAGGGAGATTAAGAGTCTGGTAGGGGGTGTAATGCTGAAACTTTTTCAGGCAGGGTCATCCTTTCTCCTTGAAGCATCATTGTCCTTGGAGCACCACAGGGTGGGGCCTGGTCATTAATATTTTTTTGATAGTTCCCAGTTGATTCTCCTAAGTTGAACGTTGAGACCCACTATTCTAATTTATGTCCCGAGCATACCTTTCTTCTAAAAAATAAATAAATAAATAAAAAAGACCTAATTGACTTTCCCAATGTGGTCTCAATTTTTGATTGCACACATCTATTAGTCAAAAAGAAGAAAAATTAGAGCACATAAAAGCACCTGTGTGTGTGTGTGTATGTACTACGTGACTAATATATGCTCTGTATTACAAAACAGAAAAGTAGACATTTATGAAAGTATGGAAACCATTGTTCCACAGGATAAAGTCTGAATTCCTTAGCATGGAATTCAAGGTTTTCTCCAAACAGAATTTTTCTCTCTCTTTTATCATTGTTGTATGCCATCCTGTCGATTGATTGATTGATTGATATATTTCCAACTGTCTTAGGTCCACTTCCCTGGGAAATAGACTCTGAGATGGAGATGTGCATGAAGAAAGTTATTGGGAAGTGAAGGAAGTAAGATTAGGCAGAAGATGGAGGAGATGCTGTCACAACAAAGTTCTGGAGCTGGGGTGACCCTTCAGAATGGCCCCATCTTGAGGCAAGGGGGTTAGGCTTCATATTCCCACTCTCCATCCAACACTGAGTAGTTATGTGTGTGGGTTGCCCATGGAAAGGTGGTTCTTTTTGAGAGCAAATCCTAGAGAGCCGTCACCCACCCACCTGCCAGCTGCTGAGGGAATGAATGCCTCAATCCTAGAGGGGATCTGGGATGCTCACCATAGCATTCACTTCATTCCCTGCATTCATGCCTTAATACACTTTGTTCCTTACCCTGGAATATTTTACCCTCAATCTCTGCACACAGAAACCTATCATTTCCTGGAGGCCAAACTCAAAATGCCACCACCTCCTTGAAGTTTCTCTATACTTCCCTGCTAAGAGTAGTACCAGGAAACACAGTAGAGAGAGCGAGGACCTTGGTGTCACAGACACCTGGGTTTGAATACTGGGTTTTAGGGACCTAACTTGGGTAAATTACTTAACTTCTTTGAGTCCAACTGTAGCTATTGAGACCTCTCTGCAGGTTGCTTGTAAGAATTAACTGAAAAACTCACTCAACCAACAATACTATGACATTGTCTTTCTAACTTTTACTTTCTCACCTCCAGATTTCTGTAGCTTGCTTAAATGATTTAAGTGACAAAATAATTAGGATGCTGTAATGATTTTTCACATTAGTTTATTCAGTTTAAAATCCTATTCTTTATTCTAAGGTAATGTTTCTACTTTTATGAAAAATTGATTTTTTTCAGCTTTATAAAAATCTGATAACAAATTAACAGATTTTTTGCACAACAACTTCATGGTGGTATAATTTATGTAACAATGGATTTTTGAAGAAATCTTAATTAGGAAAATAAACTTTCATCATATATATACACACATGCACATATATGCATTACTTTTTTTAAGAAGGTATTGGTTCATGAAATTTAAAAATGTGCAGATACGTGCAGCGCATCGTAACAGTGGTCCGTTATGCTAATGTATGTATTAGATACATATATATTAACATGTAATATAAATATACTAATATTATAATGTTCATTAACTTCTTTTGTAAACATCAATTATTTGTTGAGCACCGATAGCAACTATAATACAGAAAACTTTTAAATTTGTGCTATTAGAGAAGCAAAGATAGATGAAATGGGATCCCTACTGTGAAGGAGCTTAACGTTATTTAACTGATGAAAAAATAAGCAATAATAAATATTTCAAACAACATTTTTTTTAAAGGGACATCTGCAGGAAATAGTTTAGATCATTTATGTGATGGATACTGACATTGCTGAACATACCATAGAATTTCACAGACCAGGCTGGTCTGGAGACGTTCTCTCAAAGGATGGATAGGATTTAGATAGACCGTAAACTCCCTGATTAGTACTGACCTGATCTGGTATAACTTGTAGCTCACACACTGCTTAATATATACTTAGGCCCTCAGTGAAAAAAAAAAGGAACAAATACATGTAATTTAAATAAATGCTGAGTGTATAAATTGGATAGTTGGAGAGGAATGCGGAAGGAAGGGTTCCAGACCCATGGTAGAGTTTGAGGGAAACCACAGAGGTGACAGAGTTCAAGTCACACAGGGAGGTAAGAGTGAAAATATTTGTTGGAAGTGGAGCGCTCTTACAGGAGCAGAAAGGTCAAGGGGATCAGCAGTAGAGGGAGGGTCGGGGAGAGTTTGGTAGACCTTAAATAATACATTCTCCCATGTGAAACAGGAGAATGCATACGGTGGTGCTAAGGAAACACAGATCTGAGCAAGTTGGCTTTCAAGACCCCGGATTTATATGGGTTAAGTCTGAATTCCTCAACCAGACTTCCATTCTTAAATTTCTCAAGTCTCTCTTCACTCCTTAATCTCGTTTTCCTGTTCCTCTGACATTCCCACGTGGTCACTATACACACTTGCAAATCCCCCAGTTAGAATTAATCTTCCCATATTCTCAAAGCTCTACGTTTAATCCATGGTTATAGCCCTTGTGAGTTTGCCTTTTGAGGAAACGAGTGACTCAGGCACCAGATTGCATGCGTATAGAGAGCACAGATCACATGTGGTTCACCTTTGTACTCACCTCCTTCCAGCACTCAGTACAGGTGAGTATTGAGTGAAGGTTATTTGAAAGAGAGATTTCTTACTAGAAGCTAGTGAAAATGCTGAACGCCATTTCCTCTTATCAGCTGACATAATACACATTACATAATGTGTAACACATATGTAATACATTGTGTATTACATTACATTATGTAATGTAATACATTACATATGTGCATTACATAATACACAATACACTTGTAATACACATTACAAGTAGGCCCAACATAAAAAGGTGCTTAATGAATGGTAAAAGGCAGCATCATATAAATTCCTCCGTTTAAAGAATTATTTCTACACGAATCACAAGATGTTTTTGATCCAATTAACATAAGCAGTTATGTCAAGTCTTAGAAATGTTTGACAGGGGTGAAAAGGAATTATGACAAAGGTCAGTTACACTAGGAAAAAAAACTTCTCTGACTGAAACAACACTTTTGCAAATGGTAATAAACCTCTTGCTACTGGATTTTATGAACTTTCTGCATTGGTTGTATTAAAGAGAAGCAATATTGTAAATCAACTGTACTTTAATAAAAAAAAGGAAAGTAATTTTTTTATAGCTTGATTAAAAAAAATAGAAGGAATGGTCATGAAAATCATACTTGGCTTTCTGTTGTTTATGAAGGTCATGTTGTCAGCTGTTTGGGAAGAAGGGCTGGACTTTATTTCACTGGTTAATAAATGTTATCAACATTTTACAAGACAGAAACTTTTTTTTTTTTTAATTTATTTATGTTTGGCTGCATTGGGTCTTTTTTGCTGGCGTCGGCTTTCTCTAGTTATGGCGAGCGGGGGCTACTCTTTGCTGTGGTGTGTGGGCTTCTCATTGCGGTGGCTTCTCTTGTTGTGGAGCACGGGCTCTAGCGTGCGGGCTTCAGTAGTTGTGGCACGCGGGCTCAGTAGTTGTGGCTTGCGGGCTCTAGAGAGCAGGCTCAGTAGTTGTGGCGCATGGGCCTGGTTGTTCCGTGGCATGTGGGATCTTCCTGGACTGGGGCTCGAACCCGTGTCCCCTGCTTTGGCAGGCGGATTCTTAACTGCGCCACCAGGGAAGTCCAAGACAGAAACTTTTAATGAAACTAGTATTTTTATTGCCTAGTTCACAGTTGGTCTCGAATGTCTGTCTGTTTTGTGCTTCCATTGATTACTAAGTGTACTTTCATGTCAGGGATAGAGAGAGAGCCACCAGATGGAGGCCAAGAAAAACATAAGCCTGGGCTGTTCATTAATGAATAACCAGCAGGAATGAATGAATAACACAATGCACAATAATCTACTTATGTTGAAAAATGTTTATTGATCATTCCCAGAGGGCCCAGGCTATGTGACTGTGTCATTCATACTTTTTAAATTCTCTTTGGTAAATATGCAACTGCAAGGAATGCCCTATAGAGCTCAACTCCAGGGAATATAATGAAAATAGTGCTTTTTGGAGTTGGGGAACATGGCAGCCCTGCCCATCATAGAAAGTGTTCAGTAGTGATTCCTGAATGAAGGAATGACTGAATTCAAAGGTATAATGTTAGTCTAAACATTGTGACCCATAAATAAACATGGCAGTGTCAAATTAGCCATCCCAGACACTTAAGAAAATGTGCCTCCTCAGGAAAGTGAGTTAAAAAAATTTTTTTCACATAAAATCACTTGCAAATATGTTTCCTGATGGAAATACCAGGGACAAGTTCAACATCAATATGAAAGTTTAGAAAATTATTTCTGAATATTGGTGTTCCCCTTCTTCACACACTGCCCTCTTCCACTCTGCCATTCCTGGGGTCTGGAGCTGCACTTTCGTGTGAGTAAGAAGCATTAGTGGGTCATGAGAGCTATTTTTAATACACAGACATGTGAGAGAGATGTTTGGTAGAGGATTTGCTTGCCAGCAATTGGATTCGTGAAAGTCCAGGCTTCGAGCCAGATTCTGGGGTGAAGTAGAAATGAGGACCCGACAGAAGAGCTGGTAGACTTTTCAGACTAGAAAAGAGAGACTGCAGATGTAAAATTAGGGTTTAATTTGAGTAGTAATTTAGAGTAGGTGCTGATTTAGGAAGATCTAAAAGATATAGAATTCATGGAAAGGTTAATGATGGGCCTTTTGAAGTAAAAGAATGACGACATTGGGCTTCCCTGGTGGCACAGTGGTTGAGAGTCCGGCTGCCGATGCAGGGGACGCGGGTTCATGCCCCGGTCCGGGAAGATCCCACATGCCGTGGAGCGGCTGGGCCCGTGAGCCATGGCCGCTGAGCCTGCGCTCCGCAACGGAAGAGGCCACAACAGTGAGAGGCCCGCGTACCGCAAAAAAAAAAAAAAAAGAATGATGACATTATGGAATACCTTAACTCCTAATCATTATATATTTTAATATCTAGGTGCTAAAAAGTGTTAGCTAAACATAAACAGTGGTACATTTTTAAATAGTAGATTTCTTCCCTTCTCTGAATTTCTAACCTTATTTCATGAACATGAACCTAATTTTAACGTAAAGGAACTTCATACTAAGCAGCGAAGCAGAGACTGTTAATTTTTCAATTTATGAGTTGAGAAGTACTTATTGAGACTGGAGAATTATTATTTGTGTGCTTATTTAGCGTATTTGTCTGTATAGTTGTTGCCTTGTTCCACAGACAATTTAGGCAGAAATGATGGGTAATTTAGGACAACATGGCATCGATGTAAAACTACCTCACCCACTCATCTCACATATCTAGAACCCAGATGGGAAACTAGGATAATCCCCCAAGTCTCACTGCATATAAATAGATGTTACAAGATTCATGCATTAAGTCAGTCAGTACTTTTCAGCCATAAAAAAACACTTAGGCCCTCACTCATTGTTTATTTACTTAAATTTTAGACATAATTATACAATAAGTGTGGTTATCAGGGTTTATGTAGCCCATAGGAGACTCCAGCGGTGCATTGCTGCACATTTCCTTGGCATTAACAATTATACAAAGGGCTTTCACATCCATTATTAGCTGCTTGAGGCAGATACAGCAGTAACATCAAGAAGTGACAGTTGACTGCCTGACAGCCCCAAGAAGACAGAAGAATTCTAAGCAGTTGGCACATAAACCACAAGAATACACTAGTCTACTGCCATGATGGGGGGGGGGGAAGGCAGGCATCACTCTCCCCGGGGGCATCATCACTACAGTCCAGAGTCAGAACCCCAAAGAGCACAGGGTTCATCCAGGCCAGCCTCCCAGTCATCACATGGTTCATCTTTACAGTTTTCCTCTCAGATGGTTAGACAGCCTCTGTTAATGTGTCACTACTGATGAGATTCTCTATAGTTGACCAGGGATATGGTAATGATTAATTTTATGTGTCAGCCTGGCTGGGCTGTGGTGCCCAGATATGTCATCAAACATCATTCTGGATGTCTCTGTTGGATGAATTAACATTTAAATTGGTGGACTTTGAGTGAAGCATATTGCCTTCCATATTTTGGGTGTGGGCCTCATCTAATCAGTTGAAGGCCTGATTAGAAGAAAAGACTGAGCTCCCTTGAGACAGAGGGAGTTCCACAGGAGATGGCTTTTAAACCATTTTTTTTTTCTTTTGGCCACACTGCATTTCATGTGGGATCTTAGTTCCCCAACTATGGATCGGACCCATGCCCCCTGCAGTGGAAGGGCAGAGTCCTAACCACTGGACTGCCAAGGAATTCCCATCCATAGGAGGTGGCTTTTAGAAGTGAACTACAACATTGGCTCCTCTCTGAGTCTCTAGTCTGCTGGCCCACCCTGCAGACTTTGGACTTGCCTGTCTCCATAATCATGTGAGGCAATTGTTAAAATAAATCGTTTTATGCCTATCTGTCTATCATCTATCTATCTATCTATCTATCTATCTATCTATCTATCTATCTATCTATCTATCTATCTCCTATTGGTTCTGTTTCTTTGGAGACCCCTAAATACAGAATCTTTGAAATTAGAATGTAATACATTGTGTAGCTCTGATTGTCATTACTTTGTTAAAAATTCTTGATGGAAAATGTTCTTTGCAGCATTGTTTATAATAGCAATAATTAACCTAAATAGCCATCAATAGTGAATTGGATAAATGAATCGATATGATAGGACATATTCCACACAGCAGAATACTATGATTCCATATAAAATGATTGAGATAGAGCTACATCTATGTGTAATGACATAAAAAGATGTCTAAGATATATAGTTAGTGAAAAATTGTAAGTTACAGTGAAGTACATATGATTCCATTTATGTGGAAATAGTTTTATATGGTATAGTCCTATAGGAAACTAGTATAATTAAAAAAGTTAACACTAACACTGAGGGTTTCCTATGTGCGTGCTTCCTATGTTCAAGGAGGTTTACGTGTATTAATCTTTTCATTCAATTCAACAAATATTTATTACATGCTGTGCTAAATGATAGGCATTCAACAGTAAATGAGATCAGTGATTCTCAACCTGGGGTTATTTTGCCCCCCAGGAGACACTTAGCCATGTCTGGAAACATTTTTTGTTATCACAAGAGTTTGCGTATATGGGAGTTGCTACCAGCATCTAGTGAATAGAAGCCAAGGGATGCTGTTACATATCCTACAATGCACAAGACAGCTCCCCAGAGCAAAGAATTATGCAACCTAAAATGTCAACGGTGCAGAGGTTTAGAAGCCTTGAACAAGACAAAATCCCTGCTTTCGTGGATTTAGCAATTATTATTTAATTCTCATAACACCTCTGTTAGGTAAGCACTAATATTATCTGTTATTATAGATGAGGAACCTGAGCCACAAAAAGGTTAAGTAAAGATACAAGCTAAATTGTTCATGGATATGTCTGGGAATTGGGTTTGGGGGTGACCTTTCACCTTGTACGTAATATATTTTGATATCTCTGTTTTTTTAACAATAAACTTGATTTACTTTTAAAAAATATTTTTCTAATTAAAATTTGAGTTGAAAAGAATTTAAAAATGCTTTATCACTCCCAATTGCCTGTTTAAAACAATGTAATATACTCAACTTAGATTTCCAGGCCCACCATGGTCTGGTTCCATGTACTTTTCCAACTCTCTTGCTTTCTGCCCCACACACGCCACATTCCAGCTGCAGTAGGTTAATATCTCTTTTTGGGAGGCCTGTACTCTGGTTTGCTCATCTTTCTATTACCTGTGAAGCTAAATCAGATCTTGCATATAACTTGTGAACCAAAGTGAATTGCAAAGATGGGTTCCTCTTATATTGAGTCAAAATCCACTTCCCAAAAAAAATTTTTACCTGTTGGTCCTGGTTCTCTGCTTTTGGTATTTACGATTTATATCTAAGGCATTTTCACAAGACAACACTACTGACATTTCAATATTTATCTTCTCTAAGTTTTCTCTTTGTAAGTGAAGCCTCTCTAATTCTTTCAGTCATTTCCCTGACTGGACCTTATTTCAAGACCATTTACCATCCTAACTGCTCTAGAATGCTCTACTTTGCCGATATCCTGCCTAAAGTCAGAGTTCAGGGGTGAAATGAGTAGTTAGAAAGCAAACAATCTCTTATTGCTTATTTTTTCTGAAATTTGCAAAGGTAAGTAGACTTTCATTACTCTCAATTACTTGGTGGTTATGTCACACATCACTGAGTCACAGCTCACCGTGATAATAAGAGATGTTTATCATGGGGCTGAGTCATCAATAAAACATTAAATCATATTCAGCATACTCTGCTTAAGAAGGCAGGGAAATGTTTAATGCAATTTATATTTTTATATACAACAGATACAAATTCTTTTCAAAATTGATGTTTGGGATTAACATATACATATTACTATATATGAAATAGATAACCAAAAAGGACCTACTGTTTGGCACAGGGAACTATACTCAGTGTTTTGTAATAACCTATAAGGGAAAAAATCTGAAAAAAAAAAAAAAATATATATATATACACACACACACACACATATAAAACAGAGTCATTTTGCTGTACACCTGAAACTAACACAACGTTGTAAGTCAGCTATACTTCAATAAAAAAAGAACAAAATACAATTATATACAGATTTAAAAAAAAGATGCTCATGCAACTATATAAAGCACTAAATTCTACAACTCCCCACCCCAACTCCTCCAAAGATCTGAGACAACATTTAATTGTGCCATGAATCAGAATGAATCAAGAAAAACCTTTCTAGAGCACAGCAAGAATTCTAAAGATTAAAGATAGACTGTGTACGCCAGTGATTTCAAAGCTTGTTTTGAAATACCCCCCGAAGATTTAGAATAAAAAAAAGTTGCATCGTTTGCCAAAGGTCACTCAAGAAATCAATGACACAGTCCTAAACCCCAGGTCAGGGTTTGAAATGCTCAAAATAAAATGGTCTTTAAATAGTTTACCTCTAAGAAATTGAGCATTTAGGAGATTATGTGTTTGTGTGGACAAATAATTGGCATGCACTCAGCTGGGTGTTATGTCTCCACAAACCCTTTATTTCTTTAGTTGACTTATCTATGAAATGCTTGGTTTTTCATCTCCTATTAGAAGCTATTCTTTCTACAACAATTTGAAATATATAATAGCTAACAGTGAATACCTTTAGCAGTAGTTCAAGTGACCAAAATTTTATCATTTACCTTCCTTTTTTTTTCTTGTTTTTGGCCGTGGTGCAGCTTGTGGGATCTTTGTTCCCCAACCAGGGGTTGAACCTGGGCCCTTGTCAGTGAAAGTGCTGAGTCCTAACCACTGGACCACCAGGGAATTCCCTCATTTACCTTCTTCATCTGTTCTCTTCTAAGCAACAAGGCTCATCTTCTAGCAGTAGTCTGATCATGTTACTGCCCTTCTCAAAAGCCTTCAGGGGCTCCCAAATGTTTTTGAAATTAAATGAAGATTTGGAGTAATGGACTTCAAGACCGTCTTAGGAGTTGACCTTCCTTTATTGTGAAATTACAAAGCTGTAATTTTCCTTGCGTGTGGTGTTTCCACCCAGGCAGGAGAGATTGACTACTTTCCCCCAAACAAGACTCACCACCTCTGAAATTTGAGGATGTACTTGCTATGTTAGTTCATGCTTTGCAAGAGCTCTCTCTAGAGTTATGAATTTTCTCAAATGGCATTAAGTTTAATAGTTCAAATGGATTCATTTAAGCTACCTCTTCACAAACTAAAAATGCAGTGGAATCAAGGTTCAGAGAAGGTGGCTGAGGACCCTGCTTTACTACGAAGCAAGTTCTGGAATGAACACCTATTTTTCTGACTACTCTTATCAACCCTCTAGTATTAATTTTTCATTGTGTCCTCACTCTGAACCTCTTCCTGCAAGAGACTGAATACAGAGAACATAGTAAAAATAATAGTTAATGCTTGATGAGTGCTTCAGATATATCGGGACTCTTTATCCCTAATCTTCACAGTAATTATACAAGGCAGAGACAGACCCACTTTTTATTTTATTTTATTTATTTTTAAAAATTTATTTATTTATTTATTTTTGGCTGTGTTGAGTCTTCGCTGCTCTGTGCAGGCTTTCTCTAGTTGCGGCGAGCAGGGGCTACTCTTCGTTGTGGTGTGCAGGCTTCCCATTGCCGTGGCTTCTCTAGTTGCAGAGCATGGGCTCTAGATGCACAGGCTGCAGTAGTTGTGGTGCACGGGCTCAGTAGTTGGGGCTCGCAGGCTCTAGAGTGCAGGCTCAGTAGTTGTGTTGTGGCGCACAGGCTTAGCACATGGGATCTTCCCGGACCAGGGCTTGAACCCGTGTCCCCTGCATTGGCAGGAGGATTCTTAACCACTGCACCACCAGGTAAGTCCCTGATCCACTTACTTTAAAGCTGTAAAATTGGCTGAGAGAAGTTTAGTAATTGCTCAGGGTCCCACAAGTACCAAGTGCCTAGGAGGGGAAACGAAAGAAAAATTGCAACTTGTTAGATACCACTACACCTTTTGGGGAGGGTAGAAGAGGGAGATTTGTGGGAGGATGTGTGGTAAAATATCCAAGAATCATACATGGATTCTGTTAGGAAAAAATGTAAGAATTTTGGATTAAGAGGAAAATGTGAAGGAATGGGTTTTGGGGGTGAGTTTTCCTGACTAAACCTGAGTCAGATTTATTTTAAAATTAGAACCATTTGAATTTTTTTAAAAAAACAAACTGATAGAAAAGAGACTGGATGGTGGATAGGAACTTTTACCATGTATCCTTAGGCACAAAATTCAACTTGAAATGAAAAACAGAAATTTATGTGTATGTGTGTGTATAAAAACAGGAAGCTAAGAAAAATATTCTGAAAGATGTCACAAAATTATGTTACTTGTTATATGATGAGGATCATAAAGTGAGGTAGGAGGACTATGTATTGAAGGGTTAATCTATATGTTAAACGTTGAGAAGTAGTATAAAATGATTGCTATGTGAAAATAGAAGTCAAATAATAAGGCAAGCAGTTTTTGTTTGTTTTATTTATTTTTTTTAAGGCAAGGAGTTTTTATCCTGGATAAGACTATATTTGTCTAAGTCTTGGAACCTAAAGGCCATCTGAAAATAGAGTTGGGGGGGGGCGGTGAAGAAATTAGACCTGTTGCTAGGAAAACAAGGCAGCAACAAAATTTCCTTTGTCTCTTGCTCCTCTGCCAATAAATATTAATTGACCTTTCTCATTGTCATCCCCAATTTAATTTTTGAAATATTCTAAATATGCAAGATAAATCTGAGAAAAATTTGGCCTCTTGCTCCAGTGTAATTTCCATTCTCAGTTCCTGTGAACCAGGGAGTTCTCTTTTCTCTTTTCTTTCTCAGGGATAAGGCTTGAAGAGTGCCTTCAATACATGCTCATGACCAGTATAAGATGTATACAGGGAAGAAATTACAAGTAAATAAAGTTGCTAAATAGTCCAGCTTTGATTTAGAAACAAACCTCAAATTTTAATCTCTTCATTCAGCCAAGTTGCTTCCTGCACAGGTTCCTCCTTTACCTGGCAATAGAAATCTTTTTTTATTTCTTCTTCCCATTACTTCTCATTATGCCTATTTTGAGGTGCCACCATACACAGCTTGTGGTTGCTTTACTTTCCGGCCAGCTGATCTTACCCAGAGTGGTCATCTTAAGTAAGCAGTTTCTTCTAACTCTGTTGACTTCCTCATCATTCCTTCTATAATGAATCACACCGTTTCATTAAACTTTACGGGATTTATCTCCTCATCTTTACAGAAATAATTTGTTCTTTTTTTTTTAAAATAATTTGTTTGTAATTGAGTATGATGTAACAAAAAGAGAACTACATGGTATGTTGAGAAACCTTGGTTATTCTCAGTGTGTCCCCTGCCCACCCACCCAAGTGACTTCACATCCCATGTTTGCATCATCAGCAGAATGAAGAAATAGGATTATACCAGTTGTTCTCAACGCTGGGGGCATATTAGAAGCATCTAGGGAACTTTAAAAAAATACTGCTACTTAGGACTTCCCTGGTGGCGCAGTGGTTAAGAATCCACCTGCCAATGCAGGGGACACGGGTTCAGGCCCCGGTCCGGGAAAATCGCACATGCCACGGAGCAACTAAGCCTGTGCGCCACAACTACTGAAGGCCACGTGCCTAGAGCCCATGCTCCGCAACAAGAGAAGCCACCGCAATGAGAAGCCTGCGCACCACGACGAAGAGTAGCCCCCGCTCTCTGCAACTAGAGAAAAGCCAGCGCTCAGCAATGAAGACCCAACACAGCTGAAAATAAATAAATAAATTTATTAAAAATATATATATATACTGCTACTTGGCTTCACCAGATAAGTTAATCAGATTACCCTTGAGGTAAGACCTGGGCCATTGGTATTATAGTAAATGGTCAACCAGCATAAGAAGCCACTGGATGACTGATTTTGTGGGCCTTTCCAACTTTATGCTCCCCTTATTCTTATGCTTACTGACTTGGACTCCTTCTCTTACCTAATCTTTATAGATGGTAAAGGAGGAGGGCTTTCTTTATTTGATTAATTAATAGTTACAGATGTGAGCAATGCAGTCATCATGTGACATGTTAACCATACTGAGTTGAGAAAAATAAGTACAGTAGAGAGAGGAGTTTGTGTCCCAAATTTCTTAAGGTGTTCTTGAAAAGGTTAATTTCTGGGAATTCCCTGGTGGTCCAGTGGTTTAGGACTCCTCACTTTCATTGCTGAGGGCCCAGGTTTGATCCCTGGTCTTGGGGAACTAAGATCTCACAAGCCCCATGGCGTGGCCAAAAAAAAGTTAATTTCCATTTCCATAATTTTTTTTAATGTCCCCTATACGCTAAATGTACAATTAAGATGCCTTCCATGGTGTCTTTACTGAGAGCAATAGTCAAGAAAACCAGGGATTCACAAAGGTATGCATGAGCTGCAGTGGAACTGAGAGAAAGGGCACCTGTCCCACACTAGGGCACAGGGGAGACTTCCCTACAATTCTGTGCCTGAAACTGTGACTATAGGTATCTAGAGGAAAAGGAGGTGGACACTGGAGGGTGGGGTAACAGGGAAGATGTGATGTCCTCTGAGAAGTGCAAGGAGTTCAGTGTAGTGCCGGCAGTTTGGCATGATAAGGATAGAGAGCTTATTGGGGAGCATACTGTGAAGACCGTATTTGAACTTTATCCCTGTAATTATCTCTCCTCATTTTCCTAGAGCTTAATGCAATCACTTAACCTCTCCCCACCACTACAGCATTAATGAGATGTTTTCAGAAATGTACATTATTCTATTTAAATAAACTGAATAATAAACTCTATAAGAAAATAATTCAAAACATGCTTATAGCAAATTCCCGGTTTGGTTAAACTTGTATCCACTTTGTTCGACTTTTAAAATTTTCACTCATTCCTCTTTGACCTAATATCATTATTGCACCAGAGGTTATTTCCTTAGCTTAAATTATAATTCCTTACTTCCTGTTCTAGTAACTATTTGGCTAAATAATAAATTGTTTTTCTTCACCGAAATTATTCTTGTAAGTAGAATCAGAGTGCTTTCCTACACATACATATTTCAGCCTAAACTAAATAACCCTTAAGTAGGTACACCTGAAATTAACACAATATTGTAAATCAACTATACTCCAATTAAAAAAAAAAACAATTCCTTAATCAGAATGCCTTCGCCATCATTTTGTAATTTATCTCCCCTGTCTCCCAGCTTCTTATTTACTTGGAAAAAGTAAATCTTCTATGAAACTTTCCATCATAACTCATTAAGCTCATATTGATTTCTGCCTCCCCTAGATTTGTGCTACTTGATTTATTTTTAATTTTTAAATCAAAATACCCCAAATTATTTCGTATTATTTCTATTTTATTAATTTCAACTACTTAAGTGATAGTAATATAAATAACAATTAGGATATTGACCCATATTAGCCAAGAAAATCTTAAGATTTGGAGAAATAGAAGTATCACTAGCTGTTATAATGTGTCAGAATGCTCTATAAATAAACTTGTATTAGTATTAGAAATGACTTATAGATCAGTGCAATAGAATTAACAGTCCATAAACATATCTAACCATAATTGTTTAAAAAAGATGATATTTCAAATTTAGTTGGATCAAGGACTGGTATCTAAAAGGCCTTTGACAGATCCTGGACTGGTATCTAAAACATCTTGACAAATCCAATATTCTTTCCTAATTAAAAAAAAAAAAAGCAAAAGAAAAGAAAAATCCCAATAAGAAACCCAAGCCATCAGTGTAATAGGAAAAGATGTAAATTTCTTTGACATTAAAATTTTATTTGTGTGTGTATACACAATATACCAAATCCAGCATCATTTTAATGAAAGATTTAGGAGTTTTTGTAATGAAAGACAAAGAACCCCATCATCATTACCAGTTCTCCTAGTTGAGAAGTACTGACCAATGTAATTAGACATGAGAAATTAAGAAGAGGCGTGAATATTTGAAAGAAGGAGAGAGAATTATCATCATTGGCAGATGATAATATATTAAGAACAGAAAAGTAAAAATTATTATTAGAAACAATGAGGTAAATCAGCAAGGTGGTTGATTTCATATACACACAAAAATATCCAAATCAATAGTTTTTCTATATATAAAAAAGATTGGTTAGATAATATAGTGGAACAAAGTTACCAATTGCTGTAGCAACCAAAGAAGAAAAGATACCTAGAAAAAAAATTGACAAGAAATGAGCAGAAACTAGGTAAGAAAAGTTAACACTTGAGAGACAACAGAAAAAGATCAGAAGAAATACTCTGATTAATTGCTGGAGTTGGGCATATCAAGGGCATGTTCAAAACTGGTTAAGATGATTGTTTAACTGTTTTCTCAGGAGGGCAAGTTTTGGTAACTGGAGGGCCTTTTGTTTGGCTGAACATCAAGACATGTTTGAGGAATCAAGTGGAGGAGAAAAACTGGATTGTTTGTAAGCCACTCCCTATTTCAGCCCCACATCAAGCTAATAATAACAGACTTGTCTACTAAGGATTTTTCTGTAGGGTGTGTTTTGCAAAACCTGTTCTCCACCTTTCTTATGGAAACTCCAGTTAAGTTTTCCTGTTCACTAAGGATTTTGCATGAGAAGAGTTTTTAAGAGCATCAGAGACATGCTGAATTCATGTATCCTGGTAGTCAGAGGAATGGGACAAACATAAAGGCAGCTATGTGGATACTGTACTATCCCCCTGGTCCCCCACCAACTTCTAAAATTAGGGGACAGCGACTTCCCTGGTGATGCAGTGGTTAAGAATCTGCCTGCCAATGCAGGGGGCAAGGGTCCGAGCCCTGGTCCAGGAAGATCCCACATGCCGTGGAGCAACTAAGCCCGTGCACCACAACTATTGAGCCTGCTTTCTAGATCCCACGAGCCACAACTAGTGGCCCCCTGCATGCCACAACTACTGAAGCCCACGTGCCTAGAGCTTGTGCTCTGCAACAAGAGAAGTCACGGCGATGAGAAGCCGGCGCACTGCAACTAAGAGTAGTCCCCACTCACCGCAACTAGAGAAAGCCCTCACACAGCAACGAAGACCCAAGGCAGCCAAAAGTAAATACATTTATAAACAAAATATAAAATAAATAAATAAAATAAAATTAGGGGACATCTGAAATCTAGGTTATCTTGGAAAAATGTTTGCAACGTTTTTGACAAATTCTAACAACCTATGTAATAAGAATTTAGTTAGGAAGAAACAAATCAAAAAATAAAAAGGCAAAGACAATTCAAAAAATACAAGATACAGACGGTCAATAAGCGTAAGAATTTATACAACTTTACTAATAACCAAAGTAAAGTACATCCAGAATAACACAAATATAAATGATCACCTATCAGATTGAAAACACCTATTTCTCATCTATATGAAAATGATCTTCCAATGATAAAAATTGTGAGAAAAAGAGATTATATATTGATGTTAGGATATGGATTGGCACTATTCTTCTATAGGGTAATTTATAATTTTATTTGAAAATCAAATAAATAAAGCATTATCTTTGACCCATCAATTACAATTCTGAGAATTTACACTAAATTAGATACCTGCACAAAAAAGTATGCAAAAGAATATTCATTGTAGAATTGTTTATAATTATAAAAGTTCCAAAGAATTCAAACAATTAAACATAGGGTATTTGTTAAGTGACTTATGGAGCAAGCGCAGAAAAGAATACTATGCACCCATCAACAATGGTGTAGTAAATATTTATTTACTGACATGGTGAGATTTTCTATGATCTATTGCTAGGTGAAAAAGACAATTTATACAACAAAATATAATTTATGATATCATTTGGCTAAGAAAGATTTCTCTATGTGTCTGTAACAAAATCGATCTCTCTATATGTGTCTACAAACACACACACATAGTCTACATGTTTAGATGTTTAGGAGGTAGAATTGTTAATCTACCTTAGTGATTTAATGATTTCTATGCTTCTCTATGTTTTCTCTCTTTTAATGAAATAAACATGATTAACTTCTATGATGATAATGATAAAGAAAGACTTATGCCCCCATCAGGTCTTTTCTGTTTTCCTATTCCCTGAACAATATTGATTTGATATTCTTCCTTCACTCTAGTGTGTAACTTTAAACCCTATTCATTTAAATTGAAGCAACAGTTTCTCTCCCTCTCTGTCAGGGAGCTACATCTTTCCTTGTATTCTTTTGGCATGAAAGAGCTGGAAGGAGGGTGTGTTAGTGTCTTCTCACCAGCCCCAATGGTGTTTACAGGTAAGAACATTACTATTTTGGCATCTGTTGCAACAGAGTCACCCTAGGTGATTCTCCTGAACTAAAAACTTTGTGTGCAGGGGCAGGGGCAGGGTGGGCTGTTAGAAGAGCCAGTAGAGCAGATAAAGAAGCACTGGATGAGAGCTCCTGGGAATGTACATCTATACACTTCTAGACAGAAGACCTGAAACCAAGCCAGTACACAGACTACGTGGACAATCAGACCATTTCTCTTGCAACTTTTCTATGTATTTTACAAACCAAACCAGTATTTGCAGATACACTTGAGTTTAAACCCAAGTGAGATACTATTTAAGATACCATTCAATGTACCTACTGAAAAGACTGAATAAATGCTGTTGGGAACATGGGAATTCAGAAAGGCAAGGCACTTGGGTCAGCTAAGCCAGTTTTCCAGCCATGTAATTTGATGTTTTAAATGTTAACACATCTTTTCACCAACAAGAAAATTATAGGGTAGCCTAGACACAGAGAAGTCACTCAAATCTTAAATGTAGGTTACAGAGAGAGGACAGAATCTTAGCAGAGAAATATTTTAGCAGCATCTGGGTCCTTTGAAGTACTTTTAGTGTATGTGCAGTAGAATTTACACTATAAGAGAAAGTAACTTGCCATAAGTGTTTGTTTTTATGTGTGTGCAAACTTGTGCAGATGATGATGAAATAAAGGTGTGTTTGCTCCAATCTGTGTTCCTTTGAGTCAGACTGTTTTTAGCGACATTAACCCTGAATTGCTAATGATTCTCACATACTTTCCTGATTTGTTAGTAAATGATTGGGCTAAAAATTTATTTTAAAAAAGCCGACAGAAAGGTAGCTAATAAAGTACTTGAGTTGGCCCAGCAGATCATGAAATTTGCCATATTGACT
This sequence comes from Grampus griseus, assembly GCF_964374135.1. Lineage (NCBI taxonomy): Eukaryota > Metazoa > Chordata > Mammalia > Artiodactyla > Delphinidae > Grampus > Grampus griseus. The sequence continues at coordinate 117,639,052 of NC_138998.1, read as the reverse complement.
GGTTACTAGGTTCAGAGTAGGTTTTCTAGAGACTTATTGGGGAGGCAGGAATGGAGCATGAGACATACCTTTATTTATGCCTTTTATGTCACTAAGAAAATTGCTGGTTACTACAAAAGTGTCTGGATATTTTCATGTTTTTCTGCAAGTTTTATATTATACTTTCTCTACTCCCCATTTCCTAGAGAGGAAGGAAAGGATAGAACTGAGTGATAAGCTAGACAATGGGAGTGGTTTAGTGGACCATAGTGTCTTTGTTTTGTGTTTCCAGCATTTGCCTAACCCTAAGGAAATCACGGTATGTGGCATATAAGCAGGGCAAAGGATTCACTACTTAGCACTTAAATCAGCAAGTCACCTTAATTGGCATCCCTGTGGTAGCTGTAAGGAAACTCCAGAAGATTTTCTGTGAATGAGATGAGCTGGACACATTAGCTTGCTTCCAACTGAGAGACATTTTGTCTACTTTCTGAGGGCTATCCAGATGACTTTTAAGATGCTCCCAGGCCATCCCAGTTTCCATAATGTTGCTTGCTGTCTACAACTAGCTAAGCTTATTTCATTATGATTTGTCAAAAGTTAACTGCGAGAAGGAGTTGCCAAGAACTAAGAAAATAGGCATAAAATGAAAGAGGAAGAAAAAATTTGAATGGGTACAATTGGTGGCCTAACCAGGAATGAAAATGGGCTCCGGAGTGAAATGAAAGGAATAAAAATGGGAACACAATTGGGTAAACAGATCAAGGCAAATATGACTCTTGAGCTCATTATGTTTTTAAAATTGAGAGTGATAAACATATTGGATGTCCTTTATTCTAAGGACGTTTTCCCAAAGGACAGAATTCGGGTTCTCAAGGAGTGAGCTCTCTGTTTTTAAAGTCTGTCCCAGTCTTTTTCACAGTGTCAGAAGAAGGGTGCATCAAAAGTTGATAGTACTCTAATTCCCTACATGGCACTAGTAAATCTAGATCCTGCTGACTAGAGCAGTTCACTCCCAGAGGACTGTGATCTTCTCATAAAACAACGGGCATTGCCTGAAAGGGAGGTATTGTTGGTAGGTAAGCCAGCGTCCTAGGGGCTGGGACTTGGCCAGCATCTCATATAACAAACATGCTGCTGATCCACTTCTGTTTGTTTTCCCAGACAGAAAAGATTACAACACATTTTAGGGCCAATGCAAAAACTTTGCCTTTCTGCGTTGTATGTATTGTAATGTATTAGCTTGCTCTCAATGGTGAGATATTTTAAATTGCTAAACAAGACAACAATATCCAACTTAAAAAACAAACCCAAAAACAAAACCCAGTTAAAAGCTCAACTGGCCAAGAGGTTATTTAATTATTACTTTTGTAAAGTGATCATCAGTGTTGGTTTTTTGTTTTGTTTTGTTTTTGCAGGGGAAGAGGGGAGACTTGGAGTGTTGCCAAAGGAGAAAACATTCTATACTTCAGTAGATATTTTCTTCACTTCCTTTCACCAGGCAGTTCTGATGTAGTGGGACACATACTAGATTAAACTTCAAGACACTTGGATAGTAACTGTGCTACTTTGGGCAAATCATTGAATCTTCCTGAGCTCCAGTTCATTCATTTATAAAATGATGATAACAATACTTCCACTTAGGGCTTCCCTGGTAGCGCAGTGGTTGAGAGTCTGCCTGCCGATGCAGGGGACGCGGGTTCGTGCCCCGGTCCGGGAAGATCCCACATGCCGCAGAGCAGCTGGGCCCGTGAGCCATGGCTGCTGAGCCTGTGTGTCCGGAGCCTGTGCTCCGCAACGGGAGAGGCCATGACGGTGAGAGGCCCGCGTACCACAAAAAAAAAAAAAAAAAAACTTCCACTGACTCCTGCACAGTGTGGTTAAAATGATTAAATGAGATATTATATGAAAGCATTTATCAGCTGCAAGGCGTGACACTGAAGTCTGGAGGGGTCATCTTTGTTTTCCTTGGAGCAGATGTTTGTCCTGGGGCACTGGGGAAGTAGGAGAGACCCCACACCAGTTCTGTCTCATCACCCCAGGTCTGAAAGGCTGGAAGGAGAATCAAGGGTGGATCTTTAGTTGACAACTCCCGTTTCTCCATTAATAGGCACAGAGAAATAATTTTCAGCCTTCTCCCTTCCATGAAGTAAGAGTCCTTTCCTCTAAATGTTAGAGAAGCTCATTAACTCCCTGGGCTTTTCTCCAATTCTGCTACTTGATCTAGACCCGTGTTCTCCCAGTACAGCAGCCACTAGTGACTTGAGGTTACTGAACTCTAGAGATCTGGCTGCTAAAAACTGTGTGGAGACGATAGTCCAAAAAAATGTAAAATACCTTAATATTTTTAACATTGATTACATGTTATAATGTTAATCTAGATATTTTGGGTTAAATAAAATATATTAAAATAAATTTTACTGTTTCTTTTGACTTTTTAAAATGTGGATACTATAAAATTTATAATGCCATATATGGGTCACTTTGTATTTCTATTGGCTAACACTGCTCCAGTCAGAGGGGAAGGAAAGACATGAGTCCTGATGGCCTTATTTACATGGCTCTTGTGTTTCTCAGTCTCTATCTGCCCTAGTGCGGGACTCTCTTTCCTTATGAGTCCAGTTCTTGGGCAGCCAGTTCATTCGAGAAGAACATGAAGAAATCAGAGGTCAATAGGAAGTCCATTCCATCACCCTGACAGCACACTGCACAAAGTAGGCACCTAGTATTCATTCATTCATTCATTCAATTTTGCATTAACTAAAAATAGACAAATTTGGTAAGCTCATATCTTTTTTTTTTTTTTTTGGCCAAGCCACTCGGCTTACAGGATTTCAGTTCCCTGACCAGGGACTGAACACAGGCCCACGGCAGTGAAAGTGCCAAATCCTAACCATTAGACCACCAGCGAACTCCCTGTAAGCTCATATCTTGAAAATTCACTCTTATGAATTCTGTAAAGGGAGCAATACTATGATTGGGTTTTGTACTGTCCTGTGTCCAAGTCACTTATTAAAATCTTATTTTATAGAAGGGTATTTACCTGCATTTCTTATCTCCCTTCTGAAGGTCTAGATGCCTTGAAGTCACGGAATGTGTTTTACATACCTTACTTGGTACTTAACAGGTGCAACAGCTGGTGTTGTTGAATATTATGGGTAAAATAAATAATATAATCAGTCAATTTATCTTTCTGACCAAAATGAAAATTTGAACCTAAAATGCTGTGTAATTAATTTGATGTTGATGATATATGCATTTTTAAAAATGTGGCTTAAGATACATTGAATTATCTTTTATCTGTCAGAAAAAAAATCTTATTTTTAAATCGCCTCTTGCGAGTGCATAAATTCTTCCCAGATTGAATCCTGGCAGATGAAGAAACACTTATTCCTAAAATACAATCTCCACTGACTTTTGTCATCTCAGCAACCAGTTAAAAATGGTCCCAGGAGTAAACTGACAAACCGTGTACGAAATAGGAAAACAATAAAAGAAGAACAGCCATCCCATTAACCTGGCAGATCGGGAATGAAAGCTCAGCAGGGGAATGGCACAGGTTGGGGGTATAGGGAACAGCTAAACAACACAGTGAACACGCAGCAGGCTCCTGGCCCAGCAAACCCCCAGAGTCTGAACAGCCTCCACCAGCATAGAGGGGAGGCTTGGGGGAAGGGCTGCGATCAAAGAGAAGCAGGGGAAACAGCCAGAGCAATGTCTGCTCTTTGAGCAAAGATAATGGAATCCTCTCTGGGGTGAAGAGAATGAACACACAGAGAGATTTAAAAATACAACAAACCCGGAGCTGATCAGACTCCTTTATTCCATGCCTCAAACTCGTCAGGATTGTCCTCAATTCAAAATCTCTCTATATTGAATTACAGGGTTAGAAAAAAATAAAAGGGCGTTCTGTTGAGTGTTTTGCAAACTGTGGGTTGCACCTCCTTAGTGTGGGAAATCAACTCAGTGGGTGGAGATTTGCGTTTCAAAAATGAAATAAAATGGAATGGAAAGTAGAAGGACTTGTGAGTACTAGGGATAAATACTGCTTTATGAAATTTTTGTCGTGTGTGTTCACGTGTATTCATGTACCTGTGTATGTGTTTGGTATCAGTAAAATGTATTTCTTATTGTGGGTATCAAACTGCAAAACTCAGTGAAAACTGATCTAGTCTATCCCTCTGCCTTGTTGTTGAGGAATACTAAAATCAATTCTAGAAAACGAAGCCTTCAGGAATAGAGATTTCATAAATCTCCACGACTAATCCTCAGTTGAGGTATTCTTCTTGCATTCCACAAAGGTAGAAAATGTCAGACTCCATGCAGCCCCTCAACAAAAGCAGTCAAGTCTTTACGAAAGAGCTCCAGGATCAGGCATTTCATTCTGATGAGGTTAATGCTGTTTGTCAGAAACTGTGGGCAGCCTCCCTTTTAAGCCCCCAATTAAGGAGAAGCAATGAAAAAAAAAAATGGTAATAGCATGCCTCAAACGTGAGGCTTCCTCTTGGCCACTACTCATTAGAGAGCCCACAAACCATGGATTCTATTTAGGGGAAGTCTGGGATGGTTTGGGGGAAGAATGAAACATTCCCTTTTCTCCTTACTCCCAACTTCGCCCTCAGCTTACTTATCTACCTTGATTTATTTCTTGAAATTTTAGTCAAATTTAGCCTGCAATTTGCTTTTTAAAAAATTTTATTTATTTTTTATCATTTACTTTTATTTATTTATGGCTGTGTTGGGTCCTTGTTGCTGCACACGGGCTTTTCTCTGGTTGCGGTGAGTGGTGGCTTCTCTTGTTGCGGAGCACGGGCTCTAGGCGCGCGGGCTTCAGTAGTTGTGGCTCGTGGGCTCTAGAGCGCAGGCTCAGTAGTTGTAGTGTGTGCTTAGTTGCTCCACGGCACGTGGGATCTTCCCAGACCAGGGCTCGAACCTGTGTCCCCTGCATTGGCAGGCGGATTCTTAACTACTGTGCCACCACGGAAGCCCCTGCAATTTGCTTTACGATTTAAAAGCTGACAAGAATGAATAGAGAAAGACCAGACAGAGAAGAGCAGAAACCGTCTAAAAGATTCTGGCAAAATGTGACGACATTCCCGGATTCACTCTAGAAAATCACCAGTGACAGAGTGACCTGATTGATTTCCATTTCTAAGTCTCAAGGAATTAAAAATAAAACCCAGCATCGACTGATGAAGCAAGGGCCAAGAACAACAGACTTCGTTATTTCCACAAAGCATCAAAGAATATGAAAGGGGAGAGAATTGTGAGGAAAACAATTCACTGAAAGAAGTCCTGAGTAAAGTTGTGTAACAATAAAAAGGCAAAAAAAAAAAAAAAAAAAAAAAGGCAGATCTCTTCCCACTCATACACAAAAGAACGTACTAAAGGTTTTACAATGCTGTGGCCACTAAACACATCCTTTAAAGATGAGCAAACTTCTTTATCGCCCCAAGAAATCAAAGTAAACCATCTGAAACCCAAGCTGTAGGAAATCCTGCCGCTCAGATGAAGTATCCGCTGTGACGCTGAAATAGTGCTATCACTTTCAGAAAGCAGGAGGCTGCCTGGCTTAACCTTCCTTGATTCAGTTCAGTGAAACAGACATTCCCTCAGCTGTATCAGAGACATGGATTGTAGCTGTAATTATGGTCTGCTAATCTGGTGTAGCCTTAGTCAAACGAACAGAATCAGCACATTATCATTAGGGTGGCAACACAGTCTCTCTCCCTTGCTTGGAGGGAATTGGTCTGGGAGAGAGAAGGCTATTGAAAAGTCGGCCAGGTCTTGCGAGCTTTGCCTCTATCTAATCTTTGAGGAGCTCAGTTTCTCCAGATGAAGAAATGTGTGCCTCCCTCTCATCTCACAGAGTTGCTGGAAAAAACCACAAAAACGGCAGTGTTTAAACATGTCATAACCGGGCACTGAATTGCCATGCATGAATTTGTAACCTTTCCATCCCCTCCCTCCCACCCATCCTGGGAAACTGGCACGGAATGGGGCTCATTCTCTGTTTTTCTGTGCTTTGTTTCCCAGGCCTTCTCTCCTCTCAGTTAAGCAAGTCTGAAGCCTTGGGAACATGCTGTCATATTTTAGCTGCAGAGGAGTATTTAAGGTTAAGTTGTTGGTTACTTTCAGAGTCCCTAATTCTTAACCCGCAAAAATGAATCTCTAATAGTGGGAATTTCCAGTTAGCTGAAAGCGAGATATTGGAGAAAATTTTAAGGAAAGAGCTTGCCAATATTGCTTCAAATCATACCATGGCAGCAACACTTACCTCATTTATGAGCCGCTTACTGTGCACTTGTCTTCTTCCTTCTTCCCTTCCTACCATTACCCTTCCTCCTTCCCTCCCGCCATCCCTCCCTTCTTTCCTCCTTTCCTCCCTTCTTCCCTTCCTCCCTTTCTTCCTTCCTTTTTTTAAAAATAAATTTATTTATTTTATTTTATTATTTATTTTTGGTCACATTTGGTCTTCTTTGCTGTGCGTGGGCTTTCTCTGGTTCTGGCGAGCGGGGGCTACTCTTCATTGCAGTACGCAGGCTTCTCTCTCATTGTGGTGGCTTCTCTTGTAGCACAGGCTCTAGGCGCCTGGGCTTCAGTAGTTGTGGCTCACAGGCTCTAGAGCACAGGCTCAGTAGTTGTGGCACACGGACTTAGTTGCTCCGCGGCATGTGGGATCTTCCTGGACCAGGGCTCGAACCCGTGTCCCCTGCATTGGCAGGCGGATTCTTAACCACTGTGCCACCAGGGAAGCCCCCTTCCTTCCTTTTTTAAAAGACAATATTTTTTCAAGCAGTTTTAGGTTTAAAACAAAATCTAGTGGAAGGTACAGAGATTTCCCGTGTACTCTCTGCCCCCACACATGCATAGCCTCTCCTGTTATCAACATTAGTCAATAGAATGGTACTTTTTTTTTTTTTTAAACCAAGGATGCTCCTGTATTGACATAGCATGATCACCCAAAGTCCACAGTTTACCCTAGGATTCCCTCTTGGTATTGTATATCTATAGGTTTGGACAAATGTTTGATGACATAGTCATCATTATAATATCATACAGAGTATTTTCACTGCCTAAAAATCCTCTGTGCTCTGCCTATTCATCTTTCTCCTGTCCCTTCCTCTGGCAACTACCATTTTTGCTTTTTGAAGAACGTCGTATAGTTGGAATCATACAGGATGTAGCCTTTTTTTTTTTTTTTTTTTTTTTTTTTTTTGCGGTACGCGGGCCTCTCACTGTTGTGGCCTCTCCCGTTGCGGAGCACAGGCTCCGGACGCACAGGCTCAGCGGCCATGGCTCACGGGCCCAGCCTCTCTGCGGCATGTGGGATCTTCCCGGACCGGAGCACGAACCCGTGTCCCCTGCATCGGCAGGCGGACTCTCAACCACTGCGCCACCAGGGAAGCCCAGGATGTAGCCTTTTGATTGACTGCTTTCACTTAGTAACATATATTAAAGTTTCCTCCATGTCTTTTCATGACTTGATAGCTCATTTCTTCTTTCTTTCTTTTTAAACTCTGAATAATATGACATTGCCCGGATGTACCACAGTTTATTTATTCATTCACCTACTGAAGGACGTCTTGGTTGATTCTAAGTTTTGGCAATTATGCCTAAAGCTGATATAAACATTTGTGTGCAGGTTTTTGCATGGATATGTTTCCAGCTTTTTTGGATAGATACCAAAGAGTGTGTTTGCAGGATCATATGATAAGAGTATGTTTAGGTTTATGAGAGACGGCCAAACTGTCCTCCCAAAGTGGCTGTACCGTTTTGCATTCCCACCAGCAGTGAATGAGAGTTCCTGTTGCTCCACATCCTTGCCAGCATTTGGTGTTGTTAGTGCTCTGGGTCTGGGCCATTGTAATAGGTGTGTGGTGCTATCTCATTTTTGTTTTAATTTGCATTTTCGTGAAGACATGATGTGGAGCAACTTTTCACATGCTTATTTGCCATCTATATATTTTCTTTGGTGAAGTATTTGTTAAGGTCTTTGATCTGTTTTTGAATTGGGTTGTTGTTTTCTTATTGTTGAATTTCAAGAATTCTTTGTATATTTTGGATAACAGTCATTTATCAAATATGTCTGTTGCAAATGTTTTCTCCCAGTCTGTGATTTGTCTTCTAATTCTTTTGATACTGTTTTCTTGCTGAACAGCAGAAGTTTTTAATTTTAATGCAGTTAATAATAATCAATTATTTATTTCATGGATTGTGTCTTTGGTGTTATATCTAAAAAATCATTATCCTACTCAAGGTCATTTAGGTTTTCTCCTATGTTATAGTCCAGGAGTTTTATAGTTTCATGTTTTAAATTTAGGTCTGTTATCCATTTTGTGTTAATTTTTGTAAAGAGTGTAATGTCTGTGTCTAGATTCAGTTTTTCATATGCTGATGTCCAGTTGTTCTAGCACCATTTGTTTTTCTTTTTTTCCAAAATTTAAAGTTTTTATAATTTTAACGATACCAAAATAAACATTAACATGTGGATAACTAGGAGAAATGTTTGGAAAAGCTATAACATAGTATTAGAATGCAGAATACATAAGGTCAAAAATAAATCAATAATAAAGGTAACAAACAATCATGTTGGATAATGAGAAAAAGTTTAAAGTTGGTCATTCAAAGAAGAGAACAATAGGGACTTCCTGGTGGTGCAGTGGTTAAGAATCTACCTGTTAATGCAGGGGACACGGGTTCGAACCCTGGTCTGGGAAGATCCCACATGCCGTGGAGCAACTAAGCCCATGCGCCACAGCTACTGAGCCTCTGCTCTAGAGCCCGTGAGCCACAACTACTGAGCCCGTGTGTCACAACTACTGAAGCCCATGTGCCGAGAGCCTGTGTTCCACAACAAGAGAAGCCACTGCAATGAGAAACCAGCACACTGCATTGAAGAGTAGCCCCCGCTTGCCTTAACTAGAGAAAGCCCTCCTAACAAAGATCCAATGCAACCAAAAATAAATAAATAAAATCAATAAATTTATTTTTAAAAAACCCACAAAAAACAAAGAAGAGAACAATAGATATCTATTAAATGCAAATATTATTGGTCTATTGAGGGAATAAACATTTAAATCATACCATGAGTTGAAATATCTACACAGATACTCTTCTGGACCCAGAATGTTCCTACTCTTCTCAGTGTGCTCCAGCTACCTGGTCTAGCAACATTTGTTGAAGAGACTATTTTTGCTTCATTGTATTTCCTTTGCTCATTTGTCAAAAATCAGTTGGCTATATTTACGGGGGTCTATTTCTTGGCTCTCTATTCTGTTCCACTGATTTATTTGGGTATCCTTTCGCCAATACACACTATTTGTTTACTGTAGCATTATAGTAAGTCTGAAGTTGAGTAGTGTCAGTCCCCCAACTCTGTTCTCCTTCAATATTGTGTTGCATATTCTGGGTCTTTTGTCTCTCTATGTAAACTTTAGATTCAGTTTGTTGATATCCATGAAATAATTTGCTGGGATTTTGATTGGAATTGCATTGAATCCATAGATCAAGTTAGGAAGAACTGACAGCTTAATGATATTGTATCTTCCTATTCATGAACATAGAATATCTCTTCATTTATTTAGTTCTTTGATTTTGTTTATCAGAGTTTTGTAGTTTTCCTCAAATAGTCTTGTACATATTTTGTTAGATTTGTGCTTAAGTATTTCATTTTGGGGGTGCTAATTTAAATGATACTATGTTTTTAATTTCAACTTCCACTTGTTCATTCTTGGTTTGTAGGAAATTGATTGATTTTTGTATATTAACCTTGTAACCCACACCTTCCTTCATTTTCTATCAAATATTTATGAATGTCTACCATGTGCTAATCCCTCTAGCACAGTCCCTCCTCCTGAAGCTCAGAGTTTAGTGAGCAAGGTAGAAAAATAAATATAAAAATTAAAAACATATGTTATTAGTCTAGTATCATTTAAGGGGTTTTACAATTAGCTACTCACTTTTGGTCTTCTGGGAAGGAGACTCAACAGAAGATGAAATATGTGTTTCTTGTGTTGTATCTTCCTGTATGTGCTCTTCAAGGATTGTTGATCTTCCCACACCTTCGAAATATTCTGTGTATATAAGTTTTTGAAATTACATACTTGAATTCATTTATTTTATTTTTTATTATTATTTTAAATAATCTTTTTTCTCACCCTGAAGGCCTTTTTCAAAAATAATTAATTATATTTTATTTTTGGCTGCTTTGGGTCTTTGTTGCTGTGCATGGGCTTTCTCTAGTTGTGGCGAGTGGGGGCTACTCTTCGTTGTGGTGCATGGGCTTCTCATTGCCGTGGCTTCTCTTGTTGTGGAGCATGGGCTATAGGCATGCGGGCTTCAGTAGTTGTAGCACGCAGGCTCAGTAGTTGTGGCCCACGGGCTTAGTTGCTCCACGGCATGTGGGATCTTCCCGGACCAGGGCTTGAACCTGTGTCCCCTGCATTGACAGGTGGATTCTCAACCATTGCGCCACCAGGGAAGCCCTATCCTAAGTTTTTAAAAGAACTTTCAAAACCAAACAAACTGAAAGAACTTCATGATGAGCTATTAATTTAAAGCTTTTTAATTAAAATAGAAAAGATATTTTAGAAGAGACTCATGAACAGTTTTTCTGAAAACTAAACTTTTGTCACATTCTTTCCTTAAAAATAAATTTACCTGTTGAAGATAAACAAAAAACAACCCCCCCACCCCCCCAAAAACATATGTTTTTATAAGGGACATATGAAAGAGGTCCTTTTAACTGGGCCTTGGTGGTCCAGGGTAGACTTTTTAGAGAGGTATGAAGTGAGTCTTAAGGGATGAACCTTACATGAAGTGAAAAAGCAAGAATATTGTAGATGAAGATGACAGAAGGGAGATAGATGAGAAGCAGGATGGGTTTTCAGGGATCTACATGTGACTGAGTAGCAACAGATAGGGCTGAAGAGATTAAGTGGGGTCATGCTACTGTGTCTCTTGTCAAGGACCTTGTTTTTTATTCTACAGAGATAATTTGTTTCAAGTAATTTTAGCAGCAGAAATTTTTTCCAAATGAAATCTGTGTGGCATGCCAATATAAAATTAGATTAAAAGGAAATTTAATTAGTATGCATTATTTTATAAATTAAAACAATGAAAATACTGACATTTGTTTGAATAAGAATTTGATATAGAGATTATGGATGACAGTTATGTCTTATGTTAGCCTCGGCATTGCAATTCTTTTATGTCTGAGTTTTGTTTGTTGTACAGTGGCAAGATAATTTTGATTCACAGAGATAAGTAGTTGCAAATTGTGACAGTTTAAAAATGTTATCTCAGAATCTCAGGATACTATTTTATAAAAACGATGGAAGAGAAGGTTTTGTTCTTAGATCTATGCAAAAATGAAATTTGTGTTCGAGTGACTATGAGGATGATGGCACCAACACCCAAAACTGAATATATACCAGAGGGTAATTTCCAGGAAAAATTCAGTTTTTGACATTTTGTGTTTAAGCTATATTATTTCAGAAGATAGGAAGCTTCTAATAACCATGGACATAACTGGTTCCTTAGAAATCAAACACGAAATATATGCGTTTTAAAGTTGTGAAAACTCATTTTCCTCTGACATCTTGCAGCCTGCTTTTGATAAAATTTTAATGGTTCATTTAAGAAACTCTTCACTTCTGGAAATTCAGGCAGCTGCTCAGCCGGTGGTTCAGAATTCTGCTGCTTCATCATTTCAGATTTCTTGACTTGCCTACAGATGCATCTAGACCAATGTCATTTTATATTTAGCAAAGTTAGAATAGTTCACAGAGACTCTTGTGTCCTTTCTGAATGCTGCAAATATCTAAGCTGGGTCATGCCACTACTCTTCTCCCTCAGTCAAGTCAATTAAAATGTATGTATTTAATGAATGGCTTGTTACAGAGAAAAATGTCTTGATGTTTCTTGGCAGTATGGCAACATCACCATTCACTTAGTAATTTACTTAGTTTAATCCAATAGAAATAGATGCTAGGTTCTTCCTTGATTTGGAAGGTAAGTGATTGTATTAATTTACTATGACTGCCATAACAAAGTACCACAGACTAAGTGGCTTAAATAGCAGACATTTATTTCTCATAGTTCTGGAGGTTGGAAGTCCAAGATCAAGGTGTCTTGGATCAAGGTGACTGTTTGCTTTCCTCTCAGGCCCTCTCCTTGGCTTGCAGATGGCTGCCCTTTTGCTGCCTCTAATTATGGTCTTATTTCTGTGTGAACCTCTTTGGTGTCTGTGTGTGTCCAAATTTCCTCTTCTCATAAAGACATTAGTCAGATTGGATTAGGGCCCTCCTTAATGCCCTCATTTTAACTTAATCATTCCTTTAAATACCGTATTTCCAAATATAGTCACATTCTGAGACACTGGGGGTTAGGACTTCAATATACAAATTTTGGGGGGCACAGTTCAGCCCATGTTATGATTAAATATTTTTCCTTGGGTATTATAAAAAAGACAATAGATTTAAGTTTTCTCCATAGCTTCACGGCTTCTTCATTTGTGTTTGTATTTTTTTTTTCATTTAAGATAGGAAATACTTTATTCAAACCCATCAGAGAAATGGATAGCTTGAGTCTGTAACAAAGTGTCCATTTTTAAAGCATTGGTCAGTAATTGTATATGACTACATACACATTAATTGATCAGACCACAACTTTTCAATGATTAAAACAGAATAAACTTCCCTGTAAAAGCAGTGCCTTTGTGACATTTTCACTTTAGTATTTTTCTCCTTCTTCTTCTCCCTCTCCTTCAACAGAATCCACATCAACCTCCACATAATCCTTCTCAAGGGCAGCCATGTCCTCACAGGCCTCAGAAAACTTTCCTTCCTCTATGCCCTCATCCATATACCAGGGAAAGGCACACTTGGTATACGTCAGGTCAAACTTGTGGTCCAGGTGAGCCCAGGCCTCAACGATGGCTGTGGTGTTGCTCAGCATGCACACAGCCCACTGTACTTTGGCCAGGTCTCCACCAGGTATCACAGTAGGAGGCTGGTAATTAATGTCAACTTTGAAGCCAGTGGGGTACCAGTCCACAAACTGGATGGCGCGCTTGGTCTTGATGGTGGCAGTGGTAGCACTGACATCTTTGGGAACCATGTTGCCATGGTACAACAGGCAGCAAGCCATGTATTTACCATGGTGAAGGTTGCATTTCACAGCCTGGTTGGCTGGCTCAAAGCAAGCGTTAGAGATCTCTGCTACCAGCAGAGGTGATAGGGGCATATGTAGCCAGAGGGAAGTGGATGTGGGGGTAGGGCACCAGATTGGTCTGAAATTCTGTCAGATCAACATTCAGGGCTCCATCAAACCTCAGGGAAGCAGTGATGGAAGACACAACTTGATCTATCAACCTATTCAGGTTAGTATGTTGGGTGCTCAATATCAAGGTTTCTAAGACAGATGTCATAGATGTCCTCATTGTCTACCATGAAGGCACAATTAGAGTACGCCAGGGAGGTGTGGGCAGTGAGGTTGGAGTTGTAGGGCTGAAGTACAGCTATGGAAACCTGGGGGGCTGGGTAAATGAAAAACTCCAGCTTGGACTTCTTGCCATAATCAACAGAGGGACCTTCCATCAGCAGGGAGGTGAACCTAGAACCAGTTCCCCCACCAAAGCTGTGGAAAACCAAGAAGCCCTGAAGACCTGTGCATTGGTCATCCAGTTTCCAAATTCGGTCCAAGTCGAGGTCAGTGACCTCCTTGCCAATGGTGTAGTGATGTCGGGCATAGTAATTGGCAGCATCTTTCTTGTCTCTGATGAGCTGCTCAGGGTGGAGGAGCTGGGGGTAGGTGCCAGTGAGAACTTCATCAATGGCTGTGGGTTCCAGGTCTACAAACATGGCCCTGAGCACATGCTTGCCAGCAGTTTTCTCACTGAAGAAGGTGTTGAAGGAGTCATCTCCTCCCCCAATGGTCTTGTCACTTGGCATCAGGCCATTGGGCTGGATGCCATGTTCCAGGCAGTAGAGCTCCCAGCCGGCATTGCCGATCTGGACACCACCCTGGCCAGCATCAATGGAAATGCACTGGCATATAGTTGCTGTTTTGTGGCTGCTGAGCGGATGGCAGAGAGGAGGAGGCAAGGTTGTCGCTTCTTCCAGAGCAACTCTTAGGTGGTCGTTGTAAGAGAACCTGCCTTATTTGTATTCTTGATGGGACTCAGAACCACTCCTCCCCTTTTGCATGGGAAAAAGGGAGGTAAATCTTCTCTTCTGGAAAGTGTCATAGGTAATGCAATATTTCTCAGTCTTTTTACTGTCCCATCACATAGACACATAGGAGGGATGTCACATAGCCACAACAAATGAGTGGCTTACTAAGAGCTTGAGTTGTAGAATCCCTATTTAAAAGCTGTGTGACTTTGTCCAAAGTCTTAAACTTCATAAGGATACTGTCTAAGCTACTTTAACAGAGATCTCTATAATACCTGACTTAAGAAGAGAGAAGTTTATTTTTCTCTCCTGTATCAGATCACAGTGAAGTATCACAGAGTGGGATGGGCAGATCAGTCTATCCTTAAAAGACAGCTTCTATCTCTGGGTCCATAATGGCTGTTCTGCCTCTTGCCATCGTATCTGCATCTCAGCCATCAGAAACAGGGAAAGGAGAAAGAAAAACACATCTGTATTTCTTTTAGTGTCAAGGCTTGGCATATAAGTTCTCTTATAGCCCATTGCCAACAAGTCATATAGACGTATTTAGTTGCAAAGATGGTGGAGAAACGTAACCTATAACTAAGTGGCCATGGGTGCAGCTAAAACATGGGGTTTTATTAATAAAGGAATAGAAGAATAATGAATATTGTTTTGTGTCTTGGGTTCCTGCAAAAGCAGAGCCTAAGCAAGGACTTGGATGTAGCTAGTTCAAGTGCATTTATCTAAGACGATGATATTGATCCCAGGAAACAGAGTGAGGGAGTGGGCAGAGTAGGACAAGGAAAAAAGCCAATAAAGGGTATGCTACCCAGATGGAAATCACTGTGGGAAACTGAGGCCCATTTACTCTGGGGATCATCTGTAGAACCACACAGAATGTGCCTCAGAATTGTTTCAGTGAAGGTTGAGGAGGCTGGGGCATTTATCCACTGACTTCCAACCCTCATCATTTATTAACTCCCCTGCACTTCAGTCTATAGCCCTGCTCAGACTGTGTAAGTTTCCATGGTGTTGAAGGATACACCAAAGAACTCCACAGCACCCACTGGAGCTGGAGCATTGCAATATTCATGCAGCTGTTCACACTACTGGCACTAATGTCAAATGGGCCAAAGCAATTTGGCCCAGGGCGTCTTAGGTGTCTGCTCCTGGGTAGAACTAAACCTCTTGGCCTTTGTCCTAAATATGTCAGTGACAGGTGGCTGTAAAAGGGGAGAGAAACAAGGCTCTCTCAGGTTACTCAACGAGGAAAAAACCTGGTTTGGTCTCTTAGAGGTAAGGAAATGACAGCAAAAAGACCTAGATGGCTGGGGAGGAGATTTTGTGCTGGGAAATTGTGGGAGCTAAGGTGCTGGTATGAGTCATTTGGTGCCAGTCCTGGAGGACCTTGAGTACCATTCTGGGAAGTTTAAACTAGATATAGTATAGAAGTGTATAGTTCTGGATTTCTAAAAATAAATACTTCTGTACGTATAGGGTGGTTGGGAGAGCCTAGAGGTAGAAGACCAGTTTTGAGATGATTATAGTGATCTAAGCATGAGATGATGAAAGCTGAGACTAAGGTGAGGCTAGTATGGAGAACCAGGAAGAAAGGTGTCAAAAAGGTAGAGAAGGATATGAAGGGAAAGGAAAGCAGGGGTCAAAGAAGGTAAAAGTAAGAAAGTGGAATGACAAAGGAGAAAAAAGGAATGGAGATGTGTGAGGGACAGTGACTACATTGTTTCCATGAAGCTTGCTTTAAAATGTGAAGAATTAAAATGTAAAAAATTCAAGTAATATGAAATTTTCTAACAGAAAATATCCCTGGATAATCATAGGAAAAAGGAAGAGTATGGTAGCAATCGAGATCATCATGAAGTTGATGACAGATGTCAGGAAGGTACCAAAGTCAAATTTTGACATTTTGTACCAGATAGGCTTTAGAGTTGGGTATTAACCCTTCAATTTGTTCTCAAGTCTCCTTACTTGGTCCAAATCATTCTAGTTCAGAATAAGTATAGGACTTAAATATGGAAGATTATAAGTTAGCATTTTGATCTAAATTATCCAAATCTAATTCCTTCCTGAAAATACACTCTACACAATATATTTATGCTAGTATTTGGTTTTAAAAGCACCCAAAGGGGGAAAGGTTATCATTATTAAATGACAAAAAACCTCTTGTTTCTTACTAAGGAAAATAAAAGTCATTACATTTTGAAATACTGAAACAACACATTTTAGGCTAAACTACATATGACCAATTGCTCCTTTTAACCATTTTAAGAAAAAACCTTTAAAAAAATACTTTCAAAGTTACAGATGACTTGCAAGAAAATTACAAAAAATTCTTAAATATCTTTTTTTTTTTTTTTTTTTATAAATTTATTTATTTATTTATTTTTGGCTGTGTTGGGTCTTCGTTTCTGTGCGAGGGCTTTCTCTAGTTGTGGCAAGCGGGGGCCAGTCTTCATCGCGGTGCGCGGGCCTCTGACTATCGCGGCCTCTGTTGTTGAGGAGCACAGGCTCCAGACGCGCAGGTTCAGTAGTTGTGGCTCACGGGCCTAGTTGCTCCGTGGCATGTGGGATCTTCCCAAACCAAGGCTCGAACCCATGTCCCCAGCATTAGCAGGCAGATTCTCAACCACTGCGCCACCAGGGAAGCCCCAATAAATTTTTTTTTTTTTTTTTTTTTTTTTTTTTTGCGGTACGCGGGCCTCTCCCTGTTGTGGCCTCCCGCTATTGTGGCCTCTCGCCTTGCGGAGCACAGGCTCCGGACGCGCAGGCTCAGCGGCCATGGCCCCACGGGCCCACGGGCCCAGCCGCTGCGCGGCATGTGGGATCTTCCCAGACCGGGGCACGAACCCGTGTCCCCTGCATCGGCAGGCGGACTCTCAATCACTGCGCCACCAGGGAAGCCCCCTTAAATATCTTTTATCCAGATTCACAGATTAGCTGTTTGCCACATTTACTTATCACTGCCTCTATTTATAATATATATTATTATTAATTTTCCCCTGAACCATGTAAGAGTTAGTTACAGATATCATGTCCTTTTATTTCTAAATACTTCAGTGTGTATTTCTTAATAAGGACATTCCTTCACGTAACCACA
Organism: Grampus griseus; assembly: GCF_964374135.1. Lineage (NCBI taxonomy): Eukaryota > Metazoa > Chordata > Mammalia > Artiodactyla > Delphinidae > Grampus > Grampus griseus. The sequence continues at coordinate 117,621,799 of NC_138998.1, read as the reverse complement.
GTCCAACAATCATATTCAGGAAGTTTAGTGCTATGACTTAATATACTTTCAATATTCAGATTCTGCCAGTTGTTCAATAATGTTCTTTAGAGCATCCTCCCTTGCCTCCAATATCCAATTTAGGGTCACCCATTGCATTTAGTTGTCATATTTCTTTTAGTCTCTGTGTTACTTATCTATTGCTGCATAAGAATTACTCCAAAATTTAAGCTAAAAATAATAAATATTAATTGTATATTAATCTTATATCCTGCAACTTTACTGAATTCACTTATTCTAATAGTTTTTTGGTGGAGAGTTTAGGATTTTCTATATATAGTATCATGTCATCTGCAAATAGGGACAGTTTTACTTCTTCCCTTCCTATTTGGATGCTTTTATTTCTTTTTCTTGTCTGATTGCTGTGGCTAGGACTTTCAATACTATGTTAAATGGAAGTGTCAAGTGTGGGTATCCTTGTCTTGCTCTTGGTTTTAGAGGAAAAGCTTTCAGCTTTTCACCATTGAGTATGATGTTAGCTGTAGGTTTGTCATATATGACCTTTATTATGTTGAGGTACGTTCCCTCTATACCAACTCTGATGAGAGTTTATGTCATAAATGGATGTTGAATTTTGTCAAATGCCTTTTCTGCATCTAATGAGATGATCATGTGATTTTTATCTATCCTTTTGTTAATATGGTGTATCTCATTGATTGATTTGCAGATATTGCATCCCTAGAATAAATCCCACTTGATCAAGGAGTATGATTCTTTTTATATATTGTTGAATTCAGTCTGCTAATATTTTGTTGATTATTTTTGCATCTATATTCATCAGAGATATTGGCCTGTGATTTTCTTTTTAATAGTGGCTTTGTCTGGTTTTTGTATCAGGGTAATATGACCTCGAAGAATGAATTTGGGAGTGTTACCTCCTCTTCAATTTTTGGAATAGTTTGAGAAGGATAGGCATTAGCTCTTCTTTATATGTTTGGTAGAATGCCCCTGTGAAACTGTCCAGTCCTGGACTTTGGTTTGCTGGGATTTTTTTGATTACTAATTCAGTTTTATTTTTGGCCATGCTTCACGGCATGTGGGATCTTAGTTCCCCAACCAGAGATCGAACCCACATCCCCTGCATTGGAAATGTGGAGTCTTAACCATTGGACTGCCAGGGAAGCCCCTACTAATTCAGTTTTATTACTTGGAATCAGTCTGTTCAGATTATCTATTTCTTCATGATTCAGTCTTGGAAGATTGTGTGTTTCTAGAAATGTATCCATTTCTTCTAGGTTGTCCTATTTGTTGGCATATAACTATTCATTGTATTCTCTTATGATTTTTTTTATAGCTCTGTAATATCAGATGTAATTTCTCCTCTTTCATTACTTATTTTGTTTATTTGGGTCTTCACCATTTGTCTTTTGGTGAGCCTGGCTAAAGACTTATCAATTTTGTTTATCTGTTCAAAAAAACCCAGATCTTGGTTTCATTGATCTTTTCTATTATTATTTTTTGGTCATTATTTTATTTCCTCTCTGATCTTTATTATTTTTCCTTCCCTCTGCTGACTTTGGGAGTTGTTAGTTCTTCTTTTCTAATTCCTTTAGATGGTAGGTTAGGTTGTTTATTTGAGACTTTTTTTTTATTTCTTGTTGTGGACCTGTATCCATATCAGCTTCTCTCTTAGAACTGCTTTGGCTGAATCCCATAGATTTTTTTTTAAAGATTTTTTTTTTTTTTTTGATGTGAACCATTTTTTTTTTTTAAGTCTTCATTGAATTTGTTACAATATTGCTTCTGTTTTATGTTTTGGTTTTTTTGGCTGCAAGACATGTGGGATCTTAGCTCCCCAGCCAGGCATCAAACCCACACCCCCTGCATTGGAAGGCGAAGTCTTAACCACTGGACCACCAGGGAAGTCCCAAGAATCCTGTAGATTTTAGACAGTTGTGTTTTTATTTTCATTTGCCTTGAGGTATTTTCTGATTTCCTCTTTGATTTCTTCATTAACACATTGGTCTTTAAGTAGCATGTTGTTTAGTCTCCATGTCTCCCCATTTTTCATCCTATAATTGATTTTTTTTTATTTTTTAATTTTTATTTATTTATTTATTTTTTTCCATATCTCTTCCCGCTTGCGTCTCCCTCCCTCCCACCCTCCCTATCCCACCCCTCCAGGCGGTCACAAAGCACCGAGCTGATCTCCCTGTGCTATGTGGCTGCTTCCCACTAGCTATCTGCCTTACGTTTGGTAGTGTATATATGTCCATGCCTCTCTCTCGCTTTGTCACCGTTTACCCTTCCCCCTCCCCATAGCCTCAAGTCCATTCTCTAGTAAGTCTGTGTCTTTATTCCTGTTTCACCCCTAGGTTTTTCATGACATTTTTTTTTCTTAAATTCCATATATATGTGTTAGCATACGGTATTTGTCTCTCTCTTTCTGACTTACTTCACTCTGTATGACAGACTCTAGGTCTATCCACCTCATTACAAATAGCTCAATTTCGTTTCTTTTTATGGCTGAGTAATATTCCATTGTATACATGTGCCACATCTTCTTTATCCATTCATCCGATGATGGACACTTAGGTTGTTTCCATCTCTGGGCTATTGTAAATAGAGCTGCAATGAACATTTTGGTACATGACTCTTTTTCAATTATGGTTTTCTCAGGGTATATGCCCAGTAGTGGGATTGCTGGGTCATATGGTAGTTCTATTTGTAGTTTTTTAAGGAACCTCCATACTGTTCTCCACAGTGGCTGTATCAATTTACATTCCCACCAACAGTGTAAGAGGGTTCCCTTTTCTCCACACCCTCTCCAGCATTTATTGTTTCTAGATTTTTTGATGATGGCCATTCTGACTGGTGTGAGATGATATCTCATTGTAGTTTTGCTTTGCATTTCTCTAATGATTAGTGATGTTGAGCATTCTTTCATGTGTTTGTTGGCACTCTGTATATCTTCTTTGGAGAAATGTCTATTTAGGTCTTCTGCCCATTTTTGGATTGGGTTGTTTGTTTTTTTGTTATTAAGCTGCATGAGCTGCTTATAAATTTTAGAGATTAATCCTTTGTCAGTTGCTTCATTTGCAAATATTTTCTCCCATTCTGAGGGTTGTCTTTTGGTCTTCTTTATGGTTTCCTTTGCTGCGCAAAAGCTTTTAAGTTTCATTAAGTCCCATTTGTTTACTTTTGTTTTTATTTCCATTTCTCTAGGAGGTGGGTCAAAAAGGACCTTGCTGTGATTTATGTCATAGAGTGTCCTGCCTATGTTTTCCTCTAAGAGTTTGATAGTTTCTGGCCTTACATTTAGGTCTTTAATCCATTTTGAGCTTATTTTTGTGTATGGTGTTAGGGAGTGATCTAATCTCATACTTTTACATGTAGCTGTCCAGTTTTCCCAGCACCACTTATGGAATAGGCTGTCCTTTCTCCACTGTACATTCCTGCCTCCTTTGTCAAAGATAAGGTGACCATATGTGTGTGGGTTTATCTCTGGGCTTTCTATCCTGTTCCATTGATCTATCTTTCTGTTTTTGTGCCAGTACCATACTGTCTTGATTACTGTAGCTTTGTAGTATAGTCTGAAGTCAGGAAGCCTGATTCCTCCAGCTCCGTTTTTCATCCTCAAGATTACTTTGGCTATTCGGGGTCTTTTGTGTTTCCGTACAAATTGTGAAATTTTTTGTTCTAGTTCTGTGAAAAATGCCAGTGGTAGTTTGATAGGGATTGCATTGAATCTGTAGATTGCTTTGGGTAGTAGAGTCATTTTCACAATGTTGATTCTTCCAATCCAAGAACATGGTATATCTCTCCAACTATTTGTATCATCTTTAATTTCTTTCATCAGTGTCTTATAATTTTCTGCATACAGGTCTTTTGTCTCTTTAGGTAGGTTTATTCCTAGATATTTTATTCTTTTTGTTGCAATGGTAAATGGGAGTGTTTTCTTGATTTCACTTTCAGATTTTTCATCCTTAGTGTATAGGGATGCCAGAGATTTCTGTGCATTAATTTTGTATCCTGTTACTTTACCAAATTCATTGATTAGCTCTAGTAGTTTTCTGGTAGCATCTTTAGGATTCTCTATGTATAGTATCATGTCATCTGCAAAGAGTGACAGCTTTACTTCTTCTTTTCCGATTTGAATTCCTTTTATTTCCTTTTCTTCTCTGATTGCTGTGGCTAAAACTTCCAAAACTATGTTGAATAAGAGTGGTGAGAGTGGGCAACCTTGTCTTCTTCCTGATCTTAGTGGAAATGCTTTCAGTTTTTCACCATTGAGGACGATGTTGGCTGTGGGTTTGTCATATATGGCCTTTATTATGTTGAGGAAAGTTCCCTCTATGCCTACTTTCTGCAGGGTTTTTTTTTTATCATAAATGGGTGTTGAATTTTGTCAAAAGCTTTCTCTGCATCTATTGAGATGTTCATATGGTTTTTCTCCTTCAATTTGTTAATATGGTGTATCACGTTGATTGATTTGCGTATATTGAAGAATCCAGCATTCCTGGAATAAAACCAACTTAATCATGGTGTATGATCCGTTTAATGTGCTGTTGGATTCTGTTTGCTAGTATTTTGTTGAGGATTTTTGCATCTATGTTCATCAGTGATATTGGCCTGTAGTGTTCTTTCTTTGTGACATCCTTGTCTGGTTTGGGTATCAGGGTGATGGTGGCCTCATAGAATGAGTTGGGGAGTGTTCCTCCCTCTGCTATATTTTGGAAGAGTTTGAGAAGGATAGGTGATAGCTCTTCTCTAAATGTTTGATAGAATTCGCCTGTGAAACCATCTGGTCCTGGGCTTTTGCTTGTTGGAAGATTTTTAATCACAGTTTCAATTTCAGTGCTTGTGATTGGTCTGTTCATATTTTCTATTTCTTCCTGATTCAGTCTTGGCAGGTTGTGCCTTTCTAAGAATTTGTCCATTTCTTCCAGGTTGTCCATTTTATTAGCATAGAGTTGCTTGTAGTAATCTCTCATGATCTTTTGTATTTCTGCAGTGTCAGTTGTTACTTCTCCTTTTTCATTTCTAATTCTATTGATTTGAGTCTTCTCCCTTTTTTTCTTGATGAGTCTGGCTAGTGGTTTATCAATTTTGTTTATCCTTTCAAAGAACCAGCTTTTAGTTTTATTGATCTTTGCTATCCTTTCCTTCATTTCTTTTTCAATTATTTCTGATCTGATTTTTATGATTTCTTTCCTTCTGCTAACTTTGGGGTTTTTTTGTTCTTCTTTCTCTAATTGCTTTAGGTGCAAGGTTAGGTTGTTTATTCGAGATGTTTCCTGTTTCTTAAGGTAAGATTGTATTGCTATAAACTTCCCCCTTAGAACTGCTTTTGCTGCATCCCATAGGTTTTGGGTCGTTGTGTCTCCATTGTCATTTGTTTCTAGGTATTTTTTGATTTCCTCTTTGATTTCTTCAGTGATCACTTCGTTATTAAGTAGTGTATTGTTTAGCCTCCATGTGTTTGTATTTTTTACAGATCTTTTCCTGTAATTGATATCTAGTCTCATAGCGTTGTGGTCGGAAAAGATACTTGATACAATTTCAATTTTCTTAAATTTACCAAGGCTTGATTTGTGACCCAAGATATGATCTATCCTGGAGAATGTTCCATGAGCACTTGAGAAAAATGTGTATTCTGTTGTTTTTGGATGGAATGTCCTATAAATATCAATGAAGTCCATCTTGTTTAATGTATCATTTAAAGCTTGTGTTTCCTTATTTATTTTCATTTTGGATGATTTGTCCATTGGTGAAAGTGGGGTGTTAAAGTCCCCTACTATGAATGTGTTACTGTCGATTTCCCCTTTTATGGCTGTCAGTATTTACCTTATGTATTGAGGTGCTCCTATGTTGGGTGCATAAATATTTACAAATGTTATATCTTCTTCTTGGATCGATCCCTTGATCATTATGTAGTGTCCTTCTTTGTCTCTTCTAATAGTCTTTGTTTTAAAGTCTATTTTGTCTGATATGAGAATTTCTACTCCAGCTTTCTTTTGGTTTCCATTTGCATGAAATATCTTTTTCCATCCACTTACTTTCAGTCTATATGTGTCTCTAGCTCTGAAGTGCGTCTCTTGTAGATAGCAATTATATGCGTCTTGTTTTTGTATCCATTCAGCCAATCTGTGTCTTTTGGTGGGAGCATTTAATTCATTTACATTTAAGGTAATTATCGATATGTGTGTTCCCATTCCCATTTTCTTAATTGTTTTGGGTTCGTTATTGTAGGTCTTTTCCTTCTCTTGTGTTTCCTGCCTAGAGAAGTTACTTTAGCAGTTGTAGAGCTGGTTTGGTTGTGCTGAACTCTCTCAGCTTTTGCTTGTCTGTAAAGGTTTTAATTTCTCCATCAAATCTGAATGAGATCCTTGCTGGGTAGAGTAATCTTGGTTGCAGGTTTTTCTCCTTCAACACTTTCAATATGTCCTGCCACTCCCTTCTGGCTTGCAGAGTTTCTGCTGAAAGATCAGCTGTTAACCTTATGTGGATTCCCTTGTGTGTTATTTGTTGTTTTTCCCTTGCTGCTTTTAATATGTTTTCTTTGTATTTAATTTTTGACAGTTTGCTTAATATGTGTCTTGGCGTATTTCTCCTTGGATTTATCCTGTATGGGACTCTCTGTGCTTCCTGGACTTGATTAACTATTTCCTTTCCCATATTAGGGAAGTTTTCAACTATAATCTCTTCAAATATTTTCTCAGTCCCTTTCTTTTTCTCTTCTTCTTCTGGAACCCCTATAATTTGAATGTTGGTGCGTTTAATGTTGTCCCAGAGGTCTCTGAGACTGTCCTCAGTTCTTTTCAATCTTTTTTCTTTATTCTGCTCTGCAGTAGTTATTTCCACTATTTTATCTTCCAGGTCACTTATCCGTTCTTCTGCCTCAGTTATTCTGCTATTGATCCCATCTAGAGTATTTTTCACTTCATTTATTGTGTTGTTCATCATTGTTTGTTTCATCTTTAGTTCTTCTAGATCCTTGTTAACTGATTCTTGCATTTTGTCTATTCTATTTCCAAGATTTTGGATCATCTTTACTATCATTATTCTGAATTCTTTTTCAGGTAGACTGCGTATTTCCTCTTCATTTGTTAGGTCTGGTGGGTTTTTATCTTGCTCCTTCATCTGCTGTGTGTTTTTCTGTCTTTTCATTTTGCTTATCTTACTGTGTTTGGGGTCTCCTTTTTGCAGGCTGAAGGTTCGTAGCTCCTGTTGTTTTTTGTGTCTGTCCCCAGTGGCTAAGGTTGGTTCAGTGGGTTGTGTAGGCTTCCTGGTGGAGGGTACTAGTGCCTGTGTTCTGGTGGATGAGGCTGGATCTTGTCTTTCTGGTGGGCAGGTCCACATCTGGTGGTGTGTTTTGGGGTGTCTGTAGACTTATTATGCTTTTGGGCAGCCTCTCTGCTAATGGATGGGGTTGTGTTCCTGTCTTGCTAGTTGTTTGGCATAGGATGTCCAGCACTGTAGCTTGCTGGTCCTTGAGTGAAGCTGGGTGCTGGCGTTGAGATGGAGATCTCTGGGAGATTTTCGCCGTTTGATATTATGTGCAGCTGGGAGGCCTCTTGTGGACCAGTGTCCTGAAGTTGGCTCTCCCACCTCAGAGGCACAGCACTAACTCCTGGCTGCAGCACCAAGAGCCTTCATCCACAGGGCTCCTTAATTTGGGATGATTCGTTGTCTATTCATGTATTCCACAGATGCAGGGTACATCAAGTTGATTGTGGAGCTTTAATCCGCTGCTTCTGAGGCTGCTGGGAGAGATTTCCCTTTCTCTTTGTTCTCACAGCTCCCAGGGGCTCAACTTTGGATTTGGCCCCGCCTGTGCATGTAGGTCGCCGGAGGGCGTCTGTTCTTTGCTCAGACAGGACGGGGTTAAAGGAGCCGCTGATTCAGAGGCTCTGGCTCACTCAGGCCGGGGGGGTAGGGAGGGTCACGGAGTGTGGGGTGGGCCTGCGGCGGCAGAGGCTGGCGTGACGTTGCTAGCTTGAGGCGCGCCATGCGTTCTCCCGAGGGAGTTGTCCCTGGATCCCGGGACCCTGGCAGTGGCGGGCTGCACAGGCTCCCCGGAAGGGGGTGTGGATAGTGACCTGTGTTCGCACACAGGCTTCTTGGTCGTGGCAGCAGCGGCCTTAGCGTCTCATGTCTGTCTCTGGGCTCTGCACTTTTAGCCGCGGCTCGCGCCCGTCTCTGGAGCTCTCGTAAGCAGCGTTCTTAATCCCCTCTCCTCGTGCACCAGGAAACAAAGAGGGAAGAAAAAGTCTCTTGCCTCTTCGGCAGGTCCAGACTTTTGCCCGGACTCCCTCTCGACTAGCCGTGGTGCACTAACGCCCTGCAGGCTGTGTTCACGCCGCCAACCTCAGTCCTCTCCCGGCACTCCGACAGAAGCCGGAGCCTCAGCTCCCAGCCCCGTCCACCCCAGCGGGCGAGCAGACAAGCCTCTCGGCTGGTGAGTGCCGGTCGGCCCTGATCCTCTGCACTGGAATCTCTCCGCTTTGCCCTCTGCACCCCTGTTGCTGTGCTCTCCTCCGCGGCTCCCAAGCTCTCCCACTCCGCCACCCGAAGTCTCCGCCTGCGAAGGGGCTTCCTAGTGTGTGGACACTTTTCCTCCTTCACAGCTCTCTCCTGCTGGTGCAGGACCCGTCCCTATCCTTTTGTCTCTGTTTATTTTTTTCTTTTGCCCTAACCTGGTACGTGGGGGGTTCCTTGCCTTTTGGGAGGTCTGAGGTCTTCTGCCAGCGTTCAGTAGGTGCTCTGTAGGAGTTGTTCCACGTGTAGATGTATTTCTGGTGTATCTGTGGGGAGGAAGGTGATCTCCGCGTCTTACTCTTCCGCCATCTTCCCGGAAGTCCCCCTATAATTGATTTTTAGATTCATACCTTGTGGTTGGAAAAATTGCTTGATATAATTTCTAAACTCTTAAGTTTGTTGACCTGTTTTGTGGCCTAGAATGTGATCTATCCTGGAGAACATTCCATGTGCACTTAAAAAGGATGTGTATTCTGCTGATTTGGATGGAATGTCATGTAGATATTCATTAAGTCCAACTGGTCTATTATGTCTTTAAGACCATTATTGCCTTATTGATTTTCTGTCTGGATGACCTGTCCATTGATGTAAGTGGGGTGTTAAAGCCCCCTACTAATATTGTGTTATTGTCCATTTCTCCCTCCATGTCTGTTAGTATTTGCTTTATATAATTAAGTGCTCCTGTTAGGGTGCATATATATTAGTGAGTGTAATATTCTCTTCTTGTATTAATCTCTTTATCATTCTCTAATGCCCTTCTTTATCTTTTGTGGTAGACTTTGTTTTAAAGTCTATTTTTTCTAATATGAGTATTGCTACATCAGCTTTCTCAATGTTTCCATTTGCATGAAATTTCTTTTTCTATCTCCTTCATTCTGTGTGTATCTTTAGTTCTGAAGTGAATCCTTTGTAAACATGATATCAATGGGTCTTGTTTTTTATCCAATCAGCTACCCTATATCTTTTGATTGGAGCATTTCATTCATTGACATTTAGAGTGAATATTGATAGGTATGTACTTCTTGCCATTTTGTTACTTGTTTTCTGGTTGTTTTTGTAGTTCTTCTCTGTTCTTTTCGTCTTCTTTTAGTTTCTTCCCTTGTGGTTTGATTATTTTCTTTAGTGACATGCTTGTGTTCCTTTCTCTTTAGTTTTTGTGTGTCTGTTGTGGGTTTTTGATTTGCGGTTACCATGGGGTTCATATATGTTGACCTATAACTATATCTACTTGTTTTAAACTGGTAGTCATTTAAGTTCAATCACATTCTAAAAGATCTACATTTTTTCTCCCCTCTCTCACATTTTGTGTTTTTGATCTTATGTTTTACATCTTCATGTCTATCCCTTAACTGTTTATTATTGTTATAGTTGATTTTACCATTTTTGTCTTTTAATCTTTGTAGTAGATTATTTAAATGGTTGATCCACAGTCTTTACTATATATTTGCCTTTACAAGTGGGATTTTTCCTTTCCTATAAATTCTTCTTGTTGTGGCCTTTTCTTTTCCACTTAGAAAAGACCCTTTAACATTTATTTTTAGGTTTGGCTTAGTATTGATGAACTCTTTCAATTTCTGCTTGTCTGAGAAGTGCTTTAACTCTCTTTCAATTCTAAATGATAATCTTATTGAGTAAATTATTCCAGGTTGTAGGTTTTTCCCTTCTAGCACTTTAAATATATCATGACAGTCTCTCCTTGCTTGTGAATTTTCTGCAGAAAAATCAGCTGTTAGCCTTATGGGGGTTCCCTTGTATATGACTTTTTGTTTTTTCCTTGCTGCCTTTAGAATTCTCTCTTTAACTTTTGCCATTTTAATTATGATATGTCTTGTGTAGGTCTCTTTGGGTTAATCTTGTTGGGACTTTCTATGCTTTCTGTACCTGGATATCTATTTCCCTTTTGGGGGAAGTTTTCAGCCATAATTTTATTGAATATATTTTGATTGTTTTCTCTCTCTCTTCTCATTCTGGGACCCCTATAATGTGAACTTTAGTATACTTGATATTGTCCTAGAGGTTCCTTAAACTTTTCTCATATTTTAAAAAACTTTTCTCATTTTTATTTTTATTTATTTATTTATTTATTTTGTGTGATATGCGGGCCTCTCACTGTTGTGGCCTCTTCTGTTGTGGAGCACAGGCTCCGGACGCGCAGGCTCAGCGGCCATGGCTCACGGGCCCAGCCGCTCCACGGCATGTGGGATCTTCCCGGACTGGGGCACGAACCCGTGTCCCCTGCATCGGCAGGTGGACTCTCAGCCACTGCACCACCAGGGAAGCCCTCATTTTTAAAATTTGTTTTTCTTTTTGCTGTTCTGATTGGATGATTTTCATTATTCTATCTTCCAGAGTGCTTATGTGTTCTTCTGTATCACCTAGTCTGGTGTTAATTCCTTCTATTGTGTAATTCATTTCAGTTATTGTATTCTTCAGTTCTAACTGGTTCTTTTTTATATTTTCTAGTTCCTTGTTAAAATTCTCACTGTGTTCATCTATTCTTTTCTCAAGTTCAGTTTGCTGTCTTATTACTAATGCTTTGGACTTTTTATCTGGTAAATTATCTCTGTCTCATTAGTTGCTTTTTAAGGTTTTTGTTGTTGTTGTCCTTTCATTTGAAACAAATTCCTCTGTTTTCTCATTTTGCTTAACTTTCTCTGTCTCAAGGAAATTAGGCAAAACAGTTACCTATCCCAGTGTTGAAGGGGTATCCTTGTGTGGGAGCATCTCTATACAGTCTATGTGTGCTCAGTGGCTTTGGTAGGAGAGCTAGATCTGAAATGAGCATGTCATATCTTCCCCAAGAGTGTGCTAGTAGCTAGCACCTTGATGGGAAGTGGGACTGGAGATGGAGGGACTAGGGTCAGAACCAGGTGTGAGCCGGGGCTTCTCCTGTGCTCAGTGGCTGACACCATCGTATCAGAGTTGGGCTCAGGTCCCAAGGTGCTGAGGCAGAAGCCCTGAAGGTCAAGTTTGAGCTAGTCCCATTCCCTCTAAGTGTGAGCTCTCCCTCCTGTAAGCATCGGTACATTTGCCTCAGAGGGGAGCAGCACTAGAGCAACAGGGGCCAGAGTGGGCATTCAGCATGGGCCAGGGTGCATGCTGGGGTGGTCCTGGCACACGAGTCAGAGCTCCCCGCTGCTCCTGATCTGCTGCTTCTGCAAACAACAGCAATGGCCATCCCTCCCTTGTTCAGATGCCATGCTGGGTCTGAGCAGGTTCTGCCCCCATCAACTACACACTCTCCTTGGCAATGGCAGCCTTCAGTCTACTGGGGAGCTGTGCCAGAGTAAGAGGGCCTGGGAGTGGGTGCTTGGCATGTGCTGGGGCATGTGCTGGAGTGGGAAAATGGCCAGAGTCCTGGGAAGTTTCAATCTGCTTCCTCTACTTTGCTTCCGGTGGGTAAGCAAGTGTGTGTGCACTCTTCATGAGTGGAGTCTAGGTTTCTTACAGCCCTCCTGTTATTACCACTGGTTTTCAAACCAGCCAAGAGAACTTGTCTTCCTGGTGGGGTGCCCAATATGTGGTTTGAACTGCTCACTCCCCAGGGAAGGTCTTTAAACCCATATAATCCCCTTCCTCATCTGTGTCTTCTCCTAAGGGTGCAGTTCCCAACCTGATCTCTTTTCTTCCTTCCTACCTGACTCCGTGTGGATCTTTCTTTACAGCCTTGGTTGTACAGGAGTCTTTCTGTCAGTCTCCAGTTTGGTTTCAGTGAGAATTACTCCACATGTAGATATATTTTTGATGTGTTCATGGGGGGATATGAGCTCCATGTCCTCCTGCTCTGCCATCTTGATCTCCTCCAATAACCAACAAACATTTATTGTCTCACAGTTTTTGTTGGACAGGAATCCAGGTGCAGATTACCTTGTATCTCTGCCTTATGATCCTTCATAAGGCTGCAGTCAAGATGTCTGGTAGGACTGTAGTCTTATCTGAAGGTTTGACTGGGGAAGGATCCACTCCCAATGTCACTCATGTGATTTTTGGCAATGTTTAGTTGCTCATGGGTTGTTGAACTGAGGTCCTCCATTTTTCACTGGCTGTTGGCTGGAGGTCTCTCTGTTCCTTGCCACATGGACCTTCCATAGAGTAGCTCATATTATGAGTGATTGGTTCATGGCAGCTGGCTTCCATCAGAGCAACTGAGAGAATAAGAGACTGAGCAAGACAGAAGTAGTCTTTTTGTAAGCTAATATTAGAAGTTGCATCCACTGCTGTATTCTATTCATTAGAATGAGTCAGTAGGTCCAGCCCACACTACAGGGGAGGGGACTACAAGAGAGTATAAATATCAAGAGGCAGGGATCATTTGGGGGTCATTTTAGAAGCTAATATTATTTTATTTTATTTATTTATTTTTTTATTGAAGTATAGTTGACTTACAATGTTGTGCCAATCTCTGTTGTACAGCAAAGTGAGTCAGTTATACACATATAGACATTCTTTTTTTAATAGTCTTTTCCATTATGGTTTATCACAGGATATTGAATATAGTTCCCTGTGCTATATAGTAGGACCTTGTTGCTTATCCATCTTATATAGAATAGTTTACATCTGCTAATCCCAAACTCCCAGTCCTTCCCTCCCCCACTCCCCTCCCCCTTGGCCACCACAAGTCTGTTCTCTAGGTCTGTGAGTCTGTTCTGTTTTGTAGATAGGTTCATTTGTGCTGTTTTAGAGTCACACATAAGTGATATCATATTGTATTTGCCTTTCTCTTTCTGACTTACCTCACTTAGTATGATAATCTCTAGTTGCATCCATGTTGCTGTAAATGGCATTACTTTATTCTTTTTTATGGCTGAGTAGTATTCCATTATATATATGTACCACATCTTCTTTATCCGTTCATCTGTTGATGGACATTTAGGTTGTTTCCATGTTTTGGCTATTGTGAATAGTGCTGCTGTGAACATAGGGGTACATGTATCTTTTTTAATTATAGTTTTGTCCAGGTATATGCCCAGGAGTGGGGTGGTGGGTCACATGGTAGTTCTATTTTTAGTTTTCTGAGGAACCCCCTCACTGTTCTCCATAGTGGCTGCACCATTCCTACCAACAGTGTAGGAGGGTTCCCTTTTCTCCACACCATCTCCAGCATTTGTTATTTGTAGAGTTTTTAATGATGGCCATTCTGACTGGTGTGAGGTGGTACCTCATTGTAGATTTGATTTGCATTTACAGGCTAATATTCTTTTTTAAATTAAATTAAATTTATTTTTATATTTGGCTGCTTTGGGTCTTAGTTGTGGCACTTGGGATCTTCGTTGAGGCATGTGGAATCTTTCATTGAGGCACATGGGCTTCTCTCTAGTTGTGGCACACGGCTCCAGAGAATGTGGGTTCTGCAGTTTGCGGCACATGGGCTGTCTAGTTGAGGTGCACAAGCTCAGTAGTTGTGGCGTGTGGACCTAGTGGCCCCATGGCATGTGGGATCCCAGTTTCCTGACCAGGGATTGAACCCGTGTCCCCTGCATTGTAAGGTGGATTCTTTACCACTGGACCACCAGGGAAGTCCCAAGAGGCTAATATTCTTGATAGCTGTTTCTTCTCTCCAAACTTGGAAGTTTTCTCCATCATGCTCATATTTTCTCCACCTGTCAGAGTAATTTTTCAAGCTCTCTCTACCATATATACATGACAGTACTGATACTGTACAATCCTGTCAGGTAGTGGGCACATGAATCCCTTTTCTAGAAGACTGGGATGTTTTCTGAATCTGTCCATGTCTTGGGGGTTTTCAGCATCTGCTGGTGTACTCCTCTGTGCCTTCATCTCCTCGGTCTCTCCCAGCTGTGTTTGCTTATGGAAATCATTCAGTTGACACCTATCATATGAGTGAGAGGCTATGGTCTTTCTATTAATCCTCGACTTTACTCTTGTTATTCTTCTTGGAAGAGGACAGTCCTGGCTTTTCGTGAACAGTTGTGAGGTTGTGAAGAATAAAGCAATTATTTTTTTAACCAGTAGACATTGCACTAGTTCAGAGTTTCCTAAACTGTTTTAGTTCACAGTACCATTAGTGTCTCAATAATTTTTTCCCACAACACCCCTTGGCCAAAAGAAATACCTAACAGTTCCATTTATTAAGTTATTAGGTTTAAACACCTTAATAAGTATTTATGTTTTAACCAAGCAGCCATTTATAAAGCAAATGTATATACATAAAGAAAAAGTAATGTTAAGTTTCATTCTTGAATAGACACAATTACTAACAGGATGTTTGTACCTCTTGGGTACAGTCCAAATTCACTAACCTTGGAATGTCTGGACACTGCCACTCTCATTTCCTGTTACCCACTGATTTTCAAGTGGTACTTGCTTTTTATTGCAGCAACCATGGAAAGCCCAGCTTTGCAAAGAAAAAAATGTCTTTGAAAGGAATGTAGCATGATCTAATGAAAATGTGAATCACCTCGAGGTAGTAGTAGTGTCTGACAGGTGCTACTGTGTTGTCCTTGAAAATTTGAAATACCCTGTTAGCCACACCTGCCTCTGTCTATGGCCATACCACCCTGGATGAGCGCAATCTCATCTAAAATACCTGGTTGGGTCTCCTGAGTTGGGTCTCCTGGGTTACCTCAAGGCATAGTTTGGGAACTGCAGTGCTAGTGAAGGAAGATAAAAAAGACATAGTCCATGTAAGGAGCCCAATTATAGTACTGCATATAGACATGTGGTCAACTAGGTGTTCTATAAGGCAGAGGACCACAATCAAGATGTAGTGGACATTTTTCTTTTATCTGTTTGGTATCTGAATCCCTAATATGTGGCCATGTTTTTGCTGAACTTGTTCTGTGATACAATTTTGGCTGTGGTTTTGGTGGTGTAGCCTAGTTTTTGTTTGCCCATTCTGAACATAGTTCTCTAGTCTTCCTGAGGATGTGGAAAACTTGATATCCTTCCAATAAATTTCTTTCTCTGTTTAAGACAGCCCAACTACTCTTAAAGATGGGACAATAAAAAGGAACAAGACCAAAGATTTCTAGTAGTAGAAGAGAGGCAAGATTATAGAGAGCATTTTGCACTGATGTCACCAGACAGAACAAGGAGAGGAATTACTGAGATGTGCCTTCTGGGGGGTCTGGATGGTAAATAATAACGAGCCCTAAAAGGTGGAAAAAGCTATCTATGAGGATGGCTTAGGTAATGTGGACAGATTTGAGAGAGGGGAAGACTTGGAAATGTGCACAGAATGCATCAGACCCTATTAGGTGAGTTTCAAAATGACACATTTATGGTGAGTAAGAAAGTTTGTAAAGTTCATGGCATTAGAGAGTATGCTCAGAAAATCTTCAGACTCCCAGGAAAGGTGAGATGATGCACACTGAAGGGGAGCTAGCCAGGGCAATAGTAAATAGAAATCAGGTCTGTGATAAATGTTAGGCAGATGAGAGGATGAATTTTAGGTGTAATTATCCAAATAAAGGAAATAATGATGGACATGATTTGCTTAGATGATGAATGCTTTTGGTAAATCCAGAAGTCGTTAAATTTATATTTCTCACTAGCAGACACTCCATAAGGCCAAATCTAGAGGAGTGTATTAGGAAACGAAATATATGGCTCAGAAAGCAAAGGGAAAGGAAAGCAGAGTCTACCTGAATCAACTTATGAAGCAAGTGAAATGAGTGAAACTCAGAAGGGCCTGCCTGAGAGAGGAAGTGAACAACATCAGGAAATGGAATCCTAGAATCATAGCCATGACTCAAGAAAAAGTTGTAGCAGAAAGAATCGTTCTGCTGTTTTGAAGTAACACAAGTTCCTCAAGATGAAAAAGCAGGTTTGGAGGTACACTGAGCAGAAGACATTAGTCTTTCCTTGCTTCAATAAAATAGAATAGAAGACGCATTTTTAGCCTATGAACCCTCAGTGAAATAAACTGAATCTATAATTTTGAAATTGACAGGTTGTTTGGCTTCCATGAGATGAAGCAGATTCTGATGTGGCTCATTTTGTCCCTTGGTAAGTGAAATCATGATGTCATGTACACATGCCATTGTTAGGTACACACAGGCTTGTGGGATTTCCATGCTCGTAGGAAAGCTATGTGGTGGGAGTATTTGGCACAAGAGCCTCTCAAATATTAGGCAACACTATAATTTATATTACTTATTCAAAAATAATTACTGATTAGAGCAATGCTCTTAAAGGCACATGAACATCGTTAATGTGAAATCTCATATGATTTCTCAAAACTCCGTTTAAAAACAATTGCCTAAGCTGTTTTAATTATGCTTTAGTGTTCTAACCTATCCACCCATCTTGTTGACCCATATGCTTTATGTAAACTGTTCCATCTGTGTTCTTTTAAATCAAGTTCTTTTATACCAAGTCTTTCTCTCTACCATGGAAAGAAGGTAGTTTCATTCAGAAGAGGAAACTCTTACCTTGTTGCAATACTAGGGGAATATAATGCTTTTATACTACTGAAATTGCGAGTTATGAGATAATCAGTTGTGAATTTGGATCAAGATTCAATTACTGGACTATTTTTTCTTCCAGAATGATCAAAGACAGGGAGGGAAACCAGGAGGTTGAAAAAGAGCCCAGGTAATTTAGTTATCTGGTAAGAGATAAATACTGATGCCATGAGTCAACCAACACACAGGAATGAGTCTTCCTCTGGGTACTTGGCGTAAAACATTTCAGAGAATCATCCTTATCCCTTGAGCAAATGGACGTGTGCAGAACTCTTCACATATGATAACAACCTGCATTCCCAATATTATATCCTACCATTTCCTCCGACATAGTCTAAGCAGTCACCCTATGGAGTTCCTCATGATTTTCTTTCCATGCCAGATCTTTTGTGACTGTTCTTTGCTCCTTCAATATTTCTTTAACAATATCCTTAGTCTTTTTCCTCTTTAGTGTGGAGTTATTTGTTCTGTCCTTGGTGTCCCCGCAATGCCTGTCTCATAACTCTGTAAAAGCATAGGGTCTGTTTTATTATACTATTTCTGTTTCTGTTGTACCTTCATGGGCAGAGTCTATTGCTTAGTCATTTTTGTTCTGGCCACATTGCAGGAATACTCAGATTGTCAAATTGCATCCTATAAATTAGAATATGAATGGGCAAACTCATTGTTTAGAATATTTTAAGCTTAAGTTCATGTGTTTGTCTTGATTTTCATGTTTATAGTGATGTGTCATTTGGTTTAATTTAAGTGGTCTGTGGAGACAGTCACTTAAATTCACTGAATATTTTGTTTCATCTATTAAAAGTTGCATTTTTCTACATGACTTTCTAATCTTACATTCTTGGTTTGTAATCAGGCCTTTCAGTGTGACCTTGGACCAATTACTTAATCTCTTTATTAAATGAAGAGAATACTTCCAAATTCAGAGGGTGGTTTTGAGGATTAAATAGGACAACATCTAGAATGGATTTAGATTGTTTCAGTAAATAAATGTTTATTGAGCAACTGCATAGGTGCCAGGAGCTGTGCTAGGTATTAGCACAATAGAGATGACTAAGATACAATCTCAACTCTGGGGAAGTTACAATCTAGAAGCCTTGCTTGGTACGTAATATGGACTCACTAACTGTTTGTTCTTCCTTTTTCTCTCTGGCCTATCAGTTATTTAATGCTGGGATTTATTGTTGTTGTTTTCATTATTTATTTATTATTATTTGGTTGTGCTGGGTCTTAGTTGCGGCAGGTGGGCTCCTTAGTTGTGGCATGCCAACTCTTAGTTGTGGCACGCATGTGGGATCTAGTTCCCTGACCAGGGATCAAATCCGGGCCCCCTGCATTGCGAGCATGGAGTCTCAACCACTGGACCTTGAGGGAAGTCCCTGAAGCTGGGATTTGGAACGGAATAGGGAGACAGCTTTACATTTTGCATTTATTTGTCACATGATCTTTAAATATAGCAGTGAACCTTACTTCAAGAGGTAAAGCTAAAGTACATGTCATTTCTTTTTTTTTTTTTAACATCTTTATTGGAGTATAATTGCTTTACAATGGTGTGTTAGTTTCTGCTTTATAACAAAGTGGATCAGCTATACATATACATATATCCCCATATCTCCTCCCTCTTGCGTCTCCCTCCCACCCTCCCTATCCCACCCCTCTAGGTGGTCACAAAGCACCGAGCTTATCTCCCTGTGCTATGTGGCTGCTTCCCACTAGCTATCTATTTTACATTTAGTAGTATATATAAGTCCATGCCACTCTCTCACTTCGTCCCAGCTTACCCTTACCCTTCCCCGTGTCCTCAATTCCATTCTCTATGTCTGCGTCTTTATTCCTGTCCTGCCCCTAGGTTCTTCAGAAACAGTTTTTCTTTTAGATTATACATATATGTGTTAGCATACGGTATTTAATTTTCTCTTCTGACTTCATTCTGTATGACAGTCTCTAGGTCCATCCACCTCACTACAAATAACTCAATTTAGTTTCTTTTTATGGCTGAGTAATATTCCATTGTATATATGTGACACATCTTCTTTATCCATTCATCTGTTGATGGACACTTAGTTTGCTTCCATGTCCTGGCTATTGTAAATAGAGCTACAATGAACATTGTGGTACATGACTCTTTTTGAATTATGGTTTTCTCAGGGTATATGCCCAGTAGTGGGATTACTGGGTTGTATGGTAGTTCTATTTTTAGTTTATTTATTTATTTATTTATTTATGTATGTGGGCCTCTCACTGTTGTGGCCTCTCCCGTTGCGGAGCACAGGCTCTGGACACGCAGGCCCAGCGGCCATGGCTCACGGGCCTAGCTGCTCCATGGCATGTGGGATCTTCCTGGACCGGGGCACGAACCCGTGTCCCCTGCATCGGCAGGCGGACTCTCAACCACTGCGCCACCAGGGAAGCCCTATTTTTAGTTTTTTAAGGAACCTCCATACTGTTCTACATACTGGCTGTATCAATTTACATTCCCACCAGCAGCGCAAGAGGGTTCCCTTCTCTCCACACCCTCTCCAGCATTTATTGTTTGTAGATTTTTTGATGGTGGCCATTCTGACCAGTGTGAGGTGATACCTCATTGTAGTTTTGATTTGCATTTCTCTAATGATTAGTGATGTTGAGCATCCTTTTGTTTGTTTGTTGGCAATCTGTATATCTTCTTTGCAGAAATGTCTGTTTAGGTCTTCTGCCCATTTTTGTATTGGGTTTTTGGTTTTTTTTGATATTGAGCTGCATGAGCTGCTTGTATATTTTGGAGATTAATCCTTTGTCAGTTGCTTCATTTGCAAATACTTTCTCCCATTCTGAGGGTTGTATTTTCATCTTGTTTATGGTTTCCTTTGCTGTGCAAAAGCTTGTAAGTTTCATTAGGTCCCATTTGTTTATTTTTGTTTTTATTTCCATTACTCTAGGAGGTGGGTCAAAAAGGACCTTGCTGTGATTTATGTCATAGAGTGTTCTGCCTGTGTTTTCCTCTAAGAGTTTGATAGTGTCTGGCCTTACATTTAGGTCTCTAATCCATTTTGAGTTTATTTTTGTGTATGGTGTTAGGGAGTGTTCTAATTTCATTCTTTTATGTGTAGCTGTCCAGTTTTACCAGCACCACTTATTGAAGAGGCTGTCTTTTCTCCATTGTATATCCTTGTTTCTTTTGTCATAGATTAGTTGACCACAGGTGCTTGGGTTTATCTCTGGGCTTTCTATCCTGTTCTATTGATCTATATTTCTGTTTTTGTGCCATTACTATACTGTCTTGATTACTGTAGCTTTGTATACACGTCATTTCTTTTTTTTTTTTTTTTTTTTTTTTGCTGTACGCGGGCCTCTCACAGTTGCGGCCTCTCCCGTTGCGGAGCACAGGCTCCGGATGTGCAGGCTCAGCGGCCATGGCTCACGGGTCCAGCCGCTCCGCGGCATGTGGGATCTTCCCGGACCGGGGCACGAACCTGTGTCCCCTGCATCGGCAGGCAGACTCTCAACCACTGCGCCACCAGGGAAGCCCTACACGTCATTTCTTAATAGTGAAAGGGATGATGTCATTTGGAAAGAACAAGGCCAGATAAGAACAGCTGTCAGTCAGATGGGAGTTGTGTGCTCTCAGAAGAAGAATGTTGTGGGCATGACTGACTCAGTGCTCTCTCAGCCTGGGAACAGCATTTAAGATTTCCTCATCTTATAAAGAAAAAAATCATTTATGTTTCATTAGCAAAGTAAACACAGTGACTAGTTGTCCTAATGCAGCAGTTTTATACTTGTGTTACACACCATAAAACAATTGCTTAAGAGGTTTATGCTGTTGTTTTCAAAACAAGCCATCCAGTGGGTTTGCCTCCAGGAAAACTGTCCACACATTTTAAATATGTACACTGGCCAATGAGTTTTGACACTTCCACCCTGCCCTACTGTTTTGCCTCGCTTCACTTCCTTTAGCATCTTGTCTCTGTGTCAATCATTTCCATCTATCTAAAGTCATGGCTCCATGACATGAGTTTCCTTACTGAAAATGAGCAATTCAGTGATTTATTCATAAAGATGTACTAAACTACTTACAATTTTTTAAATACTGAGATAAGAAAATCAGAAAATGTTGAACTTTTAAAACATCAACTGTTTGGCCATTGTTGTGGAGTTTGGCTAAGTGTGTTAACATAGTGAGTTGTACCAATAACATATGATGGACAATTAACTCTCAAAGGAGGGGAAGGAATTCTTAGTAGAAGAATCTTCAAAAACATAGAGATAACAAAGAGTGTTCAAGGATGTCAAGAATGTAGTTGGAATGTAAATTGGGCAATGAAGCTGGTACCATTGGTTGTGCCTGCATGTAAATAGTCCTTTATGTAGTTCTAAGGAGTTGGGACATTGTTTTGTGTGTGGAAGCCATTGAATGTTTTTAAATAGGATAGTGTTAAGTCTTGAATTTCTATTGATTGGCATTGGTCAGCCTGCCCACCTGTCTGTATGCCTGCATTGCCTCTGTGCTGCTATAGTAGTCCGTCAGTACTTCCAGACTTACCAGCCCAAGTACGATTCATGGTCTCCAGCTTCAGCAGGTAGGACTTAGAGCCCTAACTCTGGAGCAATATGACCTTTAGGATGTGTAGCTGGAGGAGAATCTCTATGGTCTTAGCGGAAGGAGCATGAAGACTGTCCTGGAGCCTCAGCAAGAGACCACAGGGTTGCTGCAATTTTATAAGACAGAAAAAAATGTGCTTGCAGCACTTACCTTCATTTGCAATTGTGAGGATTCTGGTACCATGTGAACATTATGCCATTCCTTTTTTTTTTTTGGCTGTGCCACATGGCATGCCCGACCAGGGTTCGACTCTGAGCCCCTTGCAGTGGAAGTGTGGAGTCCTAACCACTGGACTGCCAGGGAAGTCCCCCTTGTGAATATTATGAATTGAATAGCGTGTCAAGTGGCACCAATGCAAACCTGATTCTTTAATAGCAAGCCAAAACTTATTCAGAAAATTGAAGTCATTGTTTGCTACCCATTCTGGACCTACTAATTTAAGGGAAGATGCTGAGGAAATGTCACAGATGCATGTGAGTAAGGGAGGTCATGGTAAACTCCCCAACAGCTGCTCCTATTTAATTAATTAATTAATTTTTAAAAAAATCACTCATTTAATTAATTAATTATTTTTAAAATTTTTGGCTGCTTTGAGTCTTCATTGCTTCATGTGGGCTTTCTCTAGTTGCGGCGAGTGGGGGCTACTCTTCGTTGCGGTGCGTGGGCTTCTCATTGCAGTGGCTTCTCTTGTTGTGGAGCACAGGCTGTAGGTGCGCAGGCTTCAGTAGTTGTGGCGCATGGGCTCAGTAGTTGTGGCTCGCGGGCTCTAGAGTGCAGGCTCGGTAATTGTGGCTCACGGGCTTAGTTGCTTGGCAGCATGTGGGGTCTTCCTGGACCAGGGATCAAACCTGTGTCCCCTGCATTGGCAGGCAGATTCTCAACCACTGTGCCACCAGGGAAGTCCCTTCTATTCTACTGAGAAACAAAAATGCCATAAGGAGAGTTGACCTCAGCCGAAGAATTGGGCATGTCTTGTCTGAAAGAAGTGCTGTTTTCTTGCTAGTGACTGGTTTACAAGTGGTATGTGACCCCATTCTAGTCAATGAGATGCAAGAAGATGTTTCCAGGAGGTGTTTCGGAAGGTTCTCTCTTCCTTTTGAAAGTGTTGGATGAGAAATCAGTCTCTTTATCTCTGGCTGATTGTGAGCAGGGAACACATAGCTAGGAATGTACTGGAAGTCATCTTAAGTCTTCAAAGCTAAGTCAGGTTAAAGCTCTGGGCTGAGAATAAAGACAGAAAGAACCAAAGTCTTGATGTCATGGCTGAGCCTTGGAAACAACCACCCCTGAAGCCCATCTCACCTCTGGCCTTCCAGTTATGATAATTAAAACATTTCTTTAAACCAAAATGTTTAAAATTTTTTTTTTGCATTCCTTTTCTACTTTATTGTGCTATGTCATTCCTCCTCTTAGAACCATGCATCTCAGCTCTGCTGCTTTCTTCGCCACTCATCCCCTGACTCTTAGGTCATTGTTCTATACTTACTTAGGAAATTGACACCTGATGGATGTGTCTTCTTTACTGAAATCCCGCCATCGTCCTGGGTAACTTTAAATTAATCCTCCTGTGAAGCATCCAGCATCCTTACATCACGGATCGTGGATCCCTACTCTGATGACCTTTACCTCCATTCTTCCCCAGCACTCATTTCTGAAGTTACATTATCTTATTTGCTATTCAGTTTTTTGACCCATGAAGTTCTACCCCTGTAACTTCTCCCACCTGTCCCACTTCCTTCCTTTCAACTAATCCTGTTTTCCACCTCATCATACCCTTTCAGCTCTGGCTTCTTTCCTGATTTCCCATTTGTTCAGTTCCTTCTCAGTTTCACTTTCCTTCATGAACTGGCCCAGAACCTATGTTTCCACGTCCCTATTTATTACCCTCTTATCAGCACCCTACTTCTCTCCTTCTCTCTCCTCTTTGGCCTTCTACTAATTTTTAATAGTTCTTAGCTTTTGAGTGAACTGATCGTTATTTTTACAGCCAGTACTTCTGGGCAAGGCATTGCTGGAGAAAAAGTACTTAGACTGAATCCATTTAAGTTTGTTATTTTCAATTCATCCGGACCTAAGTACCATTTAATGTTTTTTTTTTTTTCCCCATACTTTTCCCTGATGTTGACCATTCAAAATATTTACCTACTCTTTAAACCTCTGTCCATTTTCTCACTCCCTCATTCTTAACATGTCCTGGCTGCCTGCTTCACATAGAAAATAGAAGCCACCAATATAATTTATCTCACATAGTCCTATCTCCAACTTTACAGCCTCTTTCTCCATCTTTCCAAGTTCTGCTTGTTTCAAAGGAAGAGGTGCTGCCCCCCTCCCCTGCCCCCAACACTTAGTGGAGAAAGACTCTTCCATGGATATTCTTGACCTTACCAAGTTGTGCCAGCTCTGGAGTTTTAACCAATGATTAGATCCACGTGCATTCCCTGTGTTCCCATCCCCTCAGTGCCTGCTTTCTCTGGTCTGTTCTCATGGGGACTGGCACATGCTGGCTTGGTCCTGGCAGATTGCAAAGTAGCCATTTTCTGAGATGCACTTTACCAGAGCAGGGGTTCCACAGGGGCCCCCATCCTCACCAGCTGATGGCAAGGGGATTAGCTGTTGAAGCGTTCATAATCAGCTGCCCCAGGAAAGCCCCAAGCAACGTGTCTGCTCACTGTTTTCCTTTAACTCTCTGTGACTAAATTCTTACTTCATGTTCCTGCTTAGCTCCCTGATCGCCACTGAGATTAGAATCTCTGGCTGATGTCATTGGTTTGGTTGCCTTTTATTGCAAAACGGCTATTGTAGTCATCATAAGCAAAAAGAAATCTTGTTAGAAGTATGTTGAAAGTTCCAAGAATCATTGAGAGGGAGAAACATTTGACAAAAAGCCAGGAAGCAGGGCAACTTTAGAGAGTCAGAAAGGAAGGCAGCACAGCAGACGTCTGGCTAAGAAACTGTGGCTTTGCTACAGAAACTGTCACTATTTCTGTAACTGTGAGTGGAGTCTAACTGTCCTGTTTTCTTTGTGATACTTATTCAAAATTCAGAATCTTGCACAAAAGCTGTAGATAGCCTGAACCTGACTGAGTCACTCGTGCCGTGGCTGCTAGGGCAGACATGAAGATGATGGGAGGGAGGGAAGGACCAGTTTCCTTCATGCTCCACAGTGCGGGGTGAGGCGCTTCACCCAATCCACAGCTGCCCTTTTGGATTTCCAACATCTGTGCACACCCTTCTTCCCATACTCACAGTTATGAAAGAGATGTTCCCGCGTAATAAAATACCTGCAAATGAACTCATTCTCTCCCTAATGGGACAAGAATCCTGATTTGTTTCACTTGGTTACAAATTCAGTGGTTCAGTGTTTCACTTCATTTACTTGAAAAGGGGAATACTGCCATTTTATTGATAGCACATGTAACTACATTTAAAAATGATGGCATCTCCATTGTCTCTGAAAACAACCTTAAGAAATTTGGACCGGTCACAGTAAGTAAGCAGCAGCATATCTATGTAGAAATATGATAAAGTACCTCCAAACTGATTTCCAACTAATTTTCTTCTTTTTATTTCATCAGACCTTGGGGGAGTTCAATGTCAAAGAACATTTTCTCCATTAAACCATGGGTTAACCCAAGGATTAGTGAGTTTCTGTGAATATAAATTGTCAGGTACCAGGCCACCAACAAACACACACCCAGTTTTCTCAATTTCCTCCATTATTGATTTCCTTTATGTGTTGACAGTTCCTAATCTACTCTTAAATGTGAATTCCAAATAGCAGAATCATGGTATGAAAAACACAAGGAGAGGATATAATATTTCAGAGAAACTGTTTAAATGGGAAACATGAGTGCCTGCCCTTTTCCTCCTCTGCTCCTAGCAAAGGGGCTGGGGACCCCTGGAAGCATTTGTAGAACTGGTATTTTCTTCACACTCTATTATCAACATTAAATCACATGGGATTGGCTTGATAGCTTGTTTACTTTCTGTTACAGTCTGGCAAATTCAAGTGAAATGCATTTAATTAAAAGTCACATTTCTCTAGACTGTTCAGACGCTAGGCCAGGACACCTATAAAAAATTACACATTCCTGCTTGCTAGAATTTTCTCTATCACCTTGGTTACGAGTGTTGACAGACAAAGCCAAATGCTTTTTTTTTTTTTTAATTATCCCATTGCTTCTTTTTATTTATTTATTTGTGGCTGCATTGGGTCTTTGTTGCTGCACGTGGGCTTTCTCTAGTTGTGGAGAGTGGGGCTACTCTTTATTGCGGTACGCGGGCTTCTCACTGCGGTGGCTTCTCTTGTTGCGGAGCACGGGCTTTAGGCATGCGGGCTTCAGTAGTTGTGGCACATGGGCTCAGTAGTTGTGGCTTGCGGGCTCTAGAGTGCAGGCTCAGTAGCTGTGGCGCATGGGCTTGGTTGCTCCATGGCACGTGGGATCTTCCTGGACCAGGGCTCAAACCCGTGTCCCCTGCATTGGCAGGCAGATTCTTAGACACTGTGCCACCACGGAAGTCCCCCAAATGCTTTTAATAGAAGTGCTCAACAGGCTTCTTGGGGCTTTAAGAATTGAAATCGCCTTGTTTATTAGTTTTTACTCTCAGGTAGATTTGAGTGGGTCTGAAGTCTTGTTTCCCTAGTCTTCAAAGTAGAAAAATAGTGTTCCATACCATTTCATAAATACTCAAGGATTTCCTGAGTAGAATGATCATAAAAATTTATTAATATAACATTTATTATTATAACATTAAGTTAGTAATTTTGCAATTCAAATTGTTTTGTGTCATTTATTTGCATTGCTATGTTGGAGTTTTCACAATTTACATCGCTTTAGTAGATGCAACAGCCTTGGAAATGTGCTGCTCAGATCTCCTGATGTGGAGTATGTAATTTGTGGATAGCCCCAGCTACTGGCCTCTGAATCCATCGTTGCATTTCTCCAAAGGCCACACTTTCCGCAAGCTGCCCTCCGCCCATGGCAGCATGCCAGGGACACTAAGGCAGGTCAATTCCTGCAAGAAGCAGGATTCCTCTATAAGGTGACTTTGGCTTGAGGACTCCCTGTTGGCCTGGCCAAAGCTTCTTAGAATGATCCTGTGGTCTGAATTTCTACTTATCCTCCTCTTCTTCATTTCCTCTCTCCTTCACACACACTTGCCATAGGTAAGTGGTAAACTACTTACCTATGGCCTTCATGTCATAGGAGTTAATGAAATCCCTTTGTTATTTTTTCTTTAGATGTCTTTATTGTGAATTATAACATGCATTTAGGGATGTGCAGAAAATAAAACTGTACAGTGTAATGGATTATCGTTTAGTGAATGCTCGTGAAACCACCAGCAAGGCTATGAAATAAGACATTTCTGGAACCTAGAAGGTCCCCGAATGCTTCCTCTTAATTATTACTTCTTCTCTCCCATATGAAGGAAACTACTCTACTAATTATTATGGTAACATCCTCCTTATGTTTTTTTTGTTTTTTTGTTTTTAATTTACTTTTAGTTGCATTGGATCTTTGTTGCTTTAATGCTGTGGACATTCTTGGATCTGTTTCTTGGTGTATATGGCATAAATTCATTTGGTACATCCTAGTATTTGAATTTCTAGTCATAGGGCTCGTGTACCTTCACCTTAGAATTGTGAACTGTCTTCCAAAGTGGTTGTACAGGTTTACAGCTCCACCAGCAGTGCCTGAGTATTGCCATCACTCTACATCTTCACCAATACTTGCTACTGTCAATATGCTTTAAAGATAAATACAAAGCCAAAACTGAGAGAAATCACACCTGTTTAGGGTCACTAAGAAATAATACTTTAGAGAGAAGTTAATGCTAAGATTAAGAGCATTAATTTTGAGTCAGAGAGACCTGGGTTTTCCTCTTTAATGGTATTTGGGGGGATGTAGGAATAAGAGGGATACTTAGAACAGTGGCTGGCATATGCTAAGGAATCATAAATATTATTACCAGTATTAAATATTATTACCATTGTTATTACTTTTCATGGAAGAAGAGATATTTGGAATAAATAGAAATTTGAAAGGAAATATTGATCAGTTTGGTAGAAAGGGTGGGAAATAAATTCTAGACAAAAGAAATCTCAGAAGCAAAAGTATCCATGGGAGATGTAGTGCTTTGGCTGAAATTGGAGGATAATCCTGAAAATAGAGTCTGTGAATTTAGGGAAGAACCTAATGATGAATGAGGTATTTGGATCCCTTGTCTTCTACTCTGACACTTGAGGAAGATTCTGTTTTTCAAATTTGCCAGTTGTTTCTGCATACTGAACTCTTTTAGTTTCTATTTCTTCTTTTATTAATTTTTTTTATCATATGGCACATTGCAAAAACAATCACAGATTCTTCCCCTTCCATCAAGACATGGAGCTTGTATCTCCAACCATTGAATCTGGACCGACCTTGTGACTTGCTTTGGACAGTAGACTGTGGCAGAAGGCGAAAGAGGTTTTCCACAATTCTGCTTACCTTCTTGGAACCCTTAAATTATCATGGGAACAAACTCTCACTAGCATGCTGTAGATGGGAGACCATACGGAAAGGGGAGACAGGAATCCCATCTATCTTAGACAACACCACCACAAAGCAGCCAGACCCAACCAATTCATAAGATGATTATGGACACATGAAGGAGCCCACCTGAGATCAGCCCAGCCTAGAAGAACCACTCTAACTGTTGACCACAAAATTGAGGCTGTGGCATTGGAGAAATGATACTTGGCAGACTACTACCCCCAGGGCACTGCACAGACAATGGACTGAGGCACATAGTCTTTCTGCAAAGCAGGTGTTTTTTCTTGTCCTGGAGTTTCAGCCTAGGGGGCAGCCTTCAGGTTTGGCACACACTAATGGCCTATGAAACTGCTCTCAAGGAATGTAGACTGTGGATGCCATCTTGGCACTGTCCTCTGCCTTCCTCCAGTTCGCTAGTATCATCCAGAAGAGAGCTTATACACTCATCTGGAGCCCTGATTTTTGCAACTGCTATACCTCCAGGGGACACCTCCAGGTTTCCTGGCTCTGGTGGCTAGTGGGGCTTATGCCTGCGGTCCCACAGGACCGTGTATGTTTGCATACTTTTTTTTTTAAAGATTTATTTATTTACTTAATTTTATTTTTGGCTGCATTGGGTCTTAGTTGCAGCATGCAGGATCTTCATTGAGGCATGTGGGATCTTTCATTGCAGTGCGCAGGTGCTTCATTGTGGTGCACGGGCTTCTCTGTAGTTGTGGCATGTGGGTTTTCTCTTCTCTAGTTGTGGCACACAGTCTCTAGGGTGCATGGGCTCTCTAGTTGTGGCGTGCAGGTTCCAGAGCACATGGGCTCTGTAGTTTGTGGCATGTAGGGTCTAGATGACGCATGCGAGCTCAGCAGTTGTGGCGCGTGGGCTTAGTTGCCCTGTGGCATGTGGGATCTTAGTTTCCTGACCAGGGATCAAACCTGTGTCCCTTGCATTGTAAAGCAGGTTCTTTACCACTGGACCACCAGGGAAGTCCCTGTTTGCATACTTTCAAAAGCCGATGCCTGAGGGTCTGGATTTCAGTCAGCCTGAATCTAGGTCTGAGTTTCTCGCCTTTGGCACACTGACAGGTCTTGGCACAACATCAGCGATTGGGAGCTGTCAAAATATAATAAAAATAGGTTTGAGAGACAACCAAGAGTGAGGCAGGTTTGAATGACAAGGTTCATCTCCTACACAAGGCCACTCCTTCAAGACTGGAAGAGGTGTTTTTTTCCATCTACTGATTAGAAACCAATACAGAAAGTCAATACAATGAAGAAATGGGAATACGTTCCAAACAAAAGAACAAGATAAATCCTTAGGAGAAACTCTTAATGAAATGTGGATAAGTAACTTACCTGATAAAATGTTCTCAGTGATGATCATAAAGATGCTCACCGAGCTGGGGAGAAGAACAAATGAACATAGTGAGAACTTCAACGAAGAGATGGAAAATGTAAGAAAGTACCAAATAAAAGTCACAGAGCTGAAGAATACAATAACTGAACTGAAAAACACACCAGAGGGGTTCAACAACATGCTACATTAACCAGAAGGAAGCCTCATTCAACTCAAAGAAAAGTCAGTGGAACTCATCAATCAGAGCAGAAAAAAAGAAAAAAGAATGAAAAAAATGAAGATAGCTTAAGAGACTTATAGGACAACATCAAATGGACTAACATTTGCACTGTAAGGCTCCAAGGAGATGAGAGAAAGAAAGAGGCAGGAATCTTATTTGAAAAGATAATGTCTGAAAACTTCCCTAACCTGGGGAAAGAAACAGACATCCAGATCCACGAAGTTTAGAGAGTTCCAAATAAAAGGAACTCAAAGAGACCCACACTAAGATACATTATAATTAAAATGTTGAAAGTTAAAGACAAGGAGAGAATCTCAAAAACAACAAGAGAAAAGACAAATAGTTACATACAAAGGAACTCTCAGAAGGCTATGAGCAGATTTTTCAGCAGAAACTTTGCAGACCTGACGGAAGTGGTGCCATGTATTCAAAGTGCTGAAAGAAAAAAACTTCCAACCAAGAATACTCTATCCAGAAAAGTTATTCAGAAATGAAGGAGAGAGAGTCTTCCAGATAAGCAAAAGCTAAAGGAGTTCATCACCACTAAATTGGCCTTACAAGAAATGTTAAAGGGACTTCTTTAAGCTGAAAAGAAAAGGCAATAATTAGTAACAAGAACATGTATGAAAGAATTAATCTCACTGGAAAAGTAAATATATACTAAAGGTAGTGGATTAATCACTTATAAAGCTAGTATGAAGGTTAAAAGATAGAAGTAGAAAAAATAACTATGATGACAATAATTAGTTAAGGGATACATAAGATAAAAGATGTAAAACGTGACATCAAAAACATAAAACATGGGGGGGGGGGCGGTAATGACATTGAGCTTTACAATGGGATCATACTTGCTGTCAACGTAAAATAGGCTGTTATAGATATAAGTTGTTATACGTAAGTCTCATGGTAACCACAAAGCAAAAACCGAGCACAGACCTAGAGGGAGAAATAGAAAGCAATACAATAATAGTAGGGGAATTTAATACCTCACTTACATTGATAGATAAATCATCCAGTCAGAAAATCAATAAGGAAACATTGCCATTAAACAGCACATTAGATCAGATGGACTTAACAGATATTTATAGAACATCAAAAGCAACACAGTACACATTATTCTCAAGTGCACATGGAACATTTTCCCAGCTCATATGTTGGGTCACAAAACAAGTCTAATAAGTTTAAGAGAAGTGAAATCATATCAAGTATGTTTTCCAACCACAATTGTATGAAATTAGAAATTAATTACACAAAGAAAACTCACAAATACGTGAAGATTAAACAACATGTTACTGAACAACCAATGGGTCAAGGAAATAAAAAGAGAAGTAAAAAAAATACCTTGAAACAAATGAAAATAGAAATGTAACACCAAAATTAATGGGACACAGCAAAAGCATTTCTAAGAGGGAAGTTCATAAATGCCTGCATCAAGAAACAAGCCAAGTCTTGGGACTTCTGTGGTGGTCCAGTGGTAAAGAATCCCTCTTCCAGTGCAGGGGATGTGGGTTCGATCCCTGGTCAGGGAACTAAGATCCCACATGCCACGGGACAACTAAGCCTGCGCACCTCAACTAGAGTGGCTGTGTGCTGCAAACTGCAGAGCCCATGCACCCTGGAGCCTGTGTGCCTCAACTAGAGAAGAGAAATCCTGCACACCACAACTAGAGAGAAGCCTGTGTGCTGCAACGAAAGATCCTGCATACCTCAGTGAAGATCCTGCTTGCCACACTGAGACCCGTTGCAGCCAAAATCAAATAAATAAGTATATAAATAAAATAAATATTAAAAAAAGAAACAAGTCTCAAATAAACAACCTAGCTTTATACCTCAAGAAACTAGAAAAAGAGGAACAAATGATGTTCCAGGCTAGTAGAAGGAAGAAAATAAATGATATAGAGACTAAAAAGACAATAGAAAAGAGAAATGAAACTAAGAGCTAGTTCTTTGAAAAGATAAACAAAATTGACAAACCTTTAGCTAGACTCACCAAGAAAAAGAGAGGATGCAAATAAAATCAGAAATGAAAGAGTTGTTACAGCTCATACCACAGAAATACACAGGATCATAAGAGACTGCTATGAACAATTACATACCAAAAAAATTGGACAACCTAGAAGAAATGGATAAATTCTTAGAAACATACAACCTGTTAAAACTGAATCATGATGAAACAGAAAATCTGAACATACTGATTACTATTAAGGAGATTAAATCAGTAATCAAAAACCTTTCAACAAATGAAAGTCCAGGAACAGATGACTTTGCTGGTGAATTCTACCAAACATTCAAAGAAGAATTAATACAAATCCTTTTCAAACTTTTCCAAAAAATAGAAGAGGGGGAACTCTTACAAACTCATTTTATGAGCCAGCATTACACTGATACTAAAACCAAACAAGAATGCCACAAGAAAAGAAAATTATAGGCCAATATCCTTGAGGAACATTGATGCAAAAATCCTCCACAAAATGTTAGCAAACAGAATTCAACAATATACTAAAAAGATCATACATCATGATCAAGTGGGATTTATCCTAGGAATACAACATTCACAAATGATTCAACATTCATAAATCATTCAATGTGATAGACCACATGGATAAAATGAAGGATAAAAAGCACATAATCATCTCAGTACATGCGGAAGAAAACATTTAACAAAATT
Source organism: Grampus griseus (assembly GCF_964374135.1). Lineage (NCBI taxonomy): Eukaryota > Metazoa > Chordata > Mammalia > Artiodactyla > Delphinidae > Grampus > Grampus griseus. Next base: position 117,589,502 of record NC_138998.1, on the reverse strand, counting down.
TAATATACATTTATATAAAAAATACTCTCAACAGAGCTTGTATAGAAGGAAGGTAACTTAACATGATAAAGGCCATGTATGACAAACCCATAGCTAACATCATCCTCAATGGTGAAACAATGAAAGCTTTTCCTCTAACTTTAGGAACAAGACAAGTTTACCCACTCTCACCACTTTTATTCAACACTGTATTGGAAGTCCTACCAAAGCAATTAGGCAAGAAAAGGAAATAAAAGCCATCTAAATTGAAAAAGAAGAAGTAAAACTGTAACTATTTGCAGATGACATGGTATTACATTTAGAAAACCCTAAAGATTCCACCAAAAAAACCTATTAGAACTAATAAATGAATTCAGTCAAAGGGCAGGATACAAAATCAATATACAGAAATCTGTTGCATTTCTATACATTCATGATGAACTATCAGAAATAAAGAACGCAATAACATTTACAATTGTATCAAAAAGAATATAATAACTAGGAATAAATTTAACCAAGGAGGTGAAAGGCCACTGTATATTGAAAACTACAAGATGTTAATGAAAGGAATTGAAGAAGACACAAATAGATGGAAAGCTATTCTGTGCTCATGGACTGGAAGAATTAATATTGTTAATATGTCCATACTAGGGACTTCCCTGGTGGTCCAGTGGTTAAGATTCCACGCTCCCAGTGCAGGGGGCTCAGGTTTGATCCCTGGTCAGGGAACTAGATCCCACATGCTACAACTAAAAGATCCTGCCTGCCACAGTGAAGACCCAGCACAGCCAAATAAATAAATATTAAAAAAAAATGTCCATACTACCCAAAGCAATCTACAGATTCAATGTAATCCCTATCAAAATTCCAATGGCACAGGGAATTCCCTAGAAGTCCACTGGTTGGGACTCAGTGCTTCCACTGCAGGGGGCCTGAGTTCGATCTCTGGTCAGAGAACTAAGATCCCACAAGCTGCACGGTGCAGCCAAAAAAAAAAAAAAAAAAAAAAAATCCAATGGCATTTTCACCAGAAATAGAAACAAACAATCCTAAAATTTGTATGCAACCATAGAAGACCCTGAATAGCCAAATAGCCAAAACAATCTTGAGAAAGAAGAACAAAACCCGGGGCATCATGCTCCCTGATTTCAAACTATATTACAAAGTTATACTACTATATTACAACAGTATGGTATTGGCATAAAAACAAACACATAGATCAATGGAACAGAATAGAGAGCCCAGAAATAAACCCACACGTATATGGTCAATTAGTACGACAAAGGAGCCAAGAATACACATTGGGGAAAAGACAGTCTCCTCAATAAATGGTGTTGGGAAAATTGGGCAGCCACATGCAAAAGAATAAAACTGGATCACTATCTTACAGCGTACACCAAAATTAACCCAAAATAAATTTAAGACTTGAATGTAAGACCTGGAACCATAAAAGTCCTAGAAAAAAACATAGGTGGTAAGCTCCTTGACATAGGTCTTGGCGATAATTTTTTGGAATCTGACATCATAAGTAAAAGCAACAAAAACAAGCAAACAAACAAACAAAAACAAAAAACCAAGTGGGACTACCTCAAACTAAAAAGCTCTGCACAGCAAAAGAGACCATCAACAAATCCTACTGAATAGGAGAAGATATTTGCAAATCATTTTTTCTGATAAGGGGCTAATATATAAAATACATAAAGAATGCATACAATTCAATAGTGAAAATAAACAAACAAACAATCTGATTAATAAATGGGCAGAAGATCTGAATAGACATTTTTCCAAAGAAGATGTACAGATGGCCAACAGGTACATGAGAAGATGCTGTACATCATTAATTATTAGAGAAATGCGAATCAGAATTACAATGAAATATGACCTCACACCTGTTAGAATGGCTATTGTCAGAAAGACTAGAAAAAACAAGTGTTGGCAAGGGTGTGGAGAGAAGGGGACCCTCGTGCACTGTTGGTAGGAATGTAATTTGGTGCAACTACTATGGAAAACAGTATGGAGATTCCTCAAAAATTAAAAAATAGGACTACCATATAATCCAGCAGTTCCACTTTTGGGTAATTATCTGAAAAAATAAAAACACTAATTCAAAAAGATATATGCACTGTCATGTTTATTACAAAATTATTTATAATAGCCAAGATATGTAAATAACCTAAGTGTCCATTAATGGATGAATGGATAAGTAAAATGTAATATATATATTTACACAACAATGGAATATTATTCAGCTATAAAAAAAAATACAATCTTGCCATTTGTGACAACAGGAATGAACCTCGAGGGTATTATGTTAAGTGAAATAAGTCAGACCGAGAAAGTCAAATACCGTATGATCTCTCTTATATGTGGAATCAAATCAATACATACATACATACATAAACTAAGCTCATAAATACAGAGAACAGATTGGTGGTTGCCGGAGATGGAGGGTGGGAAAAATGGTGAACTGTTTTGTTGTTTTTTACATTAAATAGATTGAATAATAAAGGTCATATCTCTCAAAAAAATTGAAGTGGTTGTTGCTTTAAGCCATTAAATTTTGGGGAGCTCTGTCATGTAGCAAAAGTTGAGTGATACAAACATACTTTAGAGTCTCTTTCAAATTGCTTTACCACTTATGGTTTTCAAAGCGACCAATTTTTCTGCTTGCGGCATTTGCTAATTCTCATGATGTTGGTTCATTTCTTCATGCATATTATAATTTTTTACAGTGACATGTTTGCAGTGAAGAATTTTGCTGAGGACCTCTGTGATTCCTAGGTTATGAATGTAAAAGATCAGTTTTGGGGCTTCCCTGGTGGCACAGTGGTTGAGAATCTGCCTGCCAATGCAGGGGACATGGGTTTGAGCCCTGGTCTGGGAAGATCCCACATGCCGCGGAGCAACTAGGCCCGTGAGCCACAACTACTGAGCCTGCGCGTCTCGAGCTTGTGCTCTGCAACAAGAGAGGCTGCGACAGTGAGAGACCCGCGCACTGCGGTGAAGAGTGGCCCCCGCTCACCGCAACTAGAGGAAGCCCTCGCACAGAAACGAAGACCCAACACAGCCATAAATAAATAAATAAAATAAAAATTAAAAAAAAAAAAAAGATCAGTTCTGATCTGATAGGGCTCTTCTGAATGAGTGCTAGCTATTTCAATGCTCTGGACAAGTTATAATATTAATTTCTTGTCTGTAAATTTTGCACTATACAGGTGGTTTAAATTTGTATTTAGATGGCAAGATTTTTCCTGTTGCTTCAATTAGTTGGATAATTTTTCTAGATCCACTTTTCATAGGCTAAGAAGCTCTTTATCATTCTGACTATTATTTGAGGGCTCAGCTCCAGCTCCTCTAACCCCCCTGAAGCCACAACCTCTATTATCTCATGGGTATTAAAATCTTAGCCCTAGATTCCAGGGGAAGTTTTTATTTTTGGCCTCTGGAGTTAGCTCTTTTTTTCTTTGGAGCAGAGATAAATTAAAGACAAATTAATTTTATTTTGTCCTTCATTTCTGTGTGTTTGTATCCATGTTTATTTCCTTCCTCGTCAGATCAGTCTAACATGTTTCTGTAAGTCTGGGTAGGATTCTGTAGCCCTGATTACTATCTGCTGATTATTTGCCACAAATTCAGCATGTGTTCAATATTGCTCCTTCCCCCTCTATTAACTTCATTCAACCTTTTTTCTTTTATTTGAATTTTATTTTATTTGTTTTTTCTTATACAGCAGTTTCTTATTAGTTATCATTCAACCTTTTAAATTATCTGTCTTATCCTGTCTCACCTGAGTAATTTACAAACTCCTTAGGGGAAGATACCATGTTTTGTTCTTTTTGTATTGTGCCTGCCTTTGAAAGATCTAGTATAGCCGTTCAATGAATGTTTTTAAAAATTCACTTTTAAATTATATAATTCAAAATCAGTTTGTGAGATGACTCCATGGGAAGCTTTAGGAATATACATTAACTGTTGAAAGAACTATGCGTCCCACCAAAACAGGATTCAGGCTTTGGAATGGAAGTAATGAGGTTTTGTTTAGTTTGTGAGATAAAATACTCTTCAATAAAATATTGAGGAGTATTATTAATTTGAATCATGCCACTGCTGTCACAAGAGCAACAAGGTCACCTCTGTTCCCTGTTTTACATTATCTTAGAGTAAATCTTTTTACTCCAGCCGTTGCTATGGCTACCAACAGAGACAGGTGAAACCGGATTGCACTTTGTCTTAGCTGCGCCCTGTGAAACTGTTACTTTCTGTCTGGCTTCCCTGCCACAGCCCTGGGGAGATGCCTGTAGGAAGCTGTCCAGCCATTCTGCTGCGTGGACAAACCCAAAGGGGAGGCAGTGCTAATATCCCAACCTTGGGGCTTCCCTGGTGGCGCAGTGGTTAAGAATCTGCCTGCCAATGCAGGGGACAACGGGTTCAAGCCCTGGTCCAGGAAGATCCCACATGCTGCCGAGCAACTAAGCCCGTGCGCCACAACTGCTGAGCCTGCGCTCTGGAGCCTGTGTGCCACAACTACCGAAGCCTGCTTGCCTAGAGCCCGTGCTCCACAACAAAAGAAGCCACTGCAATGAGAAGCCTGCGCACGGCAGCAAAGAGTGGCCCCCGCTCGCTGCAACTAGAGGGAGCCTGTGCGCAGCAACAAAGACCCAGTGCAGCCAAAATTAATAAATTAAATTAATTAATTAAACAAAACAAAACAAACATCTCAACCTTTGACCAGTGGGAGATGGGAGACAGGACAGTCATCTGCTCTTTTGTCCCTCAGGTGAACAACTCTGACTCACGTTCCACATGGCTTCTCAGTAGGAGCAAGGTCCACTTGCCCATGGTGACAACCCGTTGATAATACACTGTGGTTTATCTTTCTCTTGCCAGTTGCGCTCTGCTAAGTCCTTACTCTTGTGTCTTAGGATTATTGCCTGCAAATTACTTTCACTATCACACAGGCTCTACGTTTTTGGGGGAAAACCCAGGCTGAGACAACTAACCTGACATATGGAACAGTTAAGTCTCTTGGTGAAGAGACCTAACTTCCCCAAGGGGGAGGTTCAACTTTATCAACTAATTGACAAATCTTATTTAGAAACATACGGTTGGTTGAGAAAAAATTGGCCAAGTTCAAAATTGGCTTTTGGGATCCCAGAGAATTGGAGAGATCTCCAGAAGTGCAACTTCAGCTCTGGTGGAGGGATCCTTAAGCCACAGATGTCAAGGGGAGTTGAATTAGTAGGGTGAAAGGGGAGTGGGGTGGGGGACAGGCCCTGCAGAGCCAAAAAAAAGCAGAACTTAGAACTTCAAAACAACCTGAGGTGTTGTTCTTCCATATTTTGAGCTCTGTATTCTCAACTATCCTCTTCTTTTTTTTCCCCTCAACTAAAAATAATGCATTTTAGCATGATTTAAAAGATTCATTGCAACTGTGTGGATCCAACTGACCACTGAATCAAGGTTCTGGTGTCCAGGAGTGTGAGGCTAGATGGCTAGCACATCCTGCAGAATGCTACTTCAATATAGCTGATTCTTCTTTGACCGATAAACCAGTATTTGACAATAAGACCCTCTGGAGGTCAAGGCCAAAGACCATAAAATGTTCCCTGGGCATTTAATCCTGGTTGTGTTTCCTGCCTTGACCAAATTGCTGATGGTGCATGTCTCCATAAGCTGGGGAAGTTTTCGTGTGTCCCTTTCACAGTGGCTCTGATAAGTCCAACTCACAGTAAAGGACACTGATTTGATTGTCAACCACAGCTTTTTGGTGGTTATGCCTAAGGGAGCTTGCACAGGGACTTAGGAAACAGAGAAATTTTGGGGGCTTCCCTGGTGGCGCAGTGGTTAAGAATCCGCCTGCCAATGCAGGAGACATGGGTTCGAGCCCTGGTCCGGGAAGATCCCACACGCTGTGGAGCAACTAAGCCCATGTACCACAACTACTGAGCCTGCGCTCTAGGGCCTGTGAGCCACAACTACTGAGCCCGTGTGCCACAACTACTGAAGCCCGCGTGCCTAGAGCCCGTGCTCCCAACAAGAGAAGCCACTGCAATGAGAAACCTGCACACTACAACAAAGAGTAGCCCCTGTTCGCCGTAACCAGAGAAAAGCCTGCATGCAGCAACGAAGACCCAATGCAGCCAAAAATAAAATAAATTTATATAAAAAAAAAAAGGAAACAGAAATTTTGTCTGTCTCTTAAGTAAATATTTATCAGAGGAACTGGTGTATGAATTTATGATATCAAGAAAAGTTAACTTTATATGAAACATGACTTCTTTCATGTTTAAACAGCTTACACAGATTGCTATATAAATAATAGGTGGTAGTGAAAACAATGAGAACGACAAATTATCAAGAATCTACCTGTGCTAGGCTAGATACTGTGGCTGGATATTTTCCACACACCATTTCTGGTCCTCAGAATAATTCTGCAAAGTAAATATTATTCTCCTTATTTTCCAATGGAAGAAAATGAAACTGAGAATTCCTCACCCAAGGGCGTACAGCTGGCAAAGGGCAATGCTTGGATTAGAATAACCGTCAGCGTCATAATCCTTAAATTGCTGGCATTTGTTGTGTACACACTGATGGTCACATCAGGGACGAGCATAATATGTATATATATGCTTTTTATTTAGTTCCTGTAGTAACTCCTTGAGTTACTCATATTATGTCCATTCTATATATAAATTAAGTGAATTCTGAAGGTTAAGTGACGTCATCAAGGTCATGCAATGGATATTTAGCAGCTTTGGAATTTTAATTGTGACTTACAGGGCTCTAACTCCTCCACCCATTCCACTAAGCCTCTAAAAACAGACTTTTTTTTTTTTTTTTTGCGGTACGAGGGCCTCTCACTGTTGTGGTCTCTCTCGTTGCGGAGCACAGGCCCCGGACGCGCAGGCTCAGTGGCCATGGCTCACGGGCCCAGCTGCTCCGCGCATGTGGGATCTTCCCGGACCCGGGCACGAACCCGTGTTCCCTGCATCGGCAGGCGGACTCTCAACCACTGTGCCACCAGGGAAGCCCTAAAAACAGACTTCTTACGTCCTGCCCTATGCTTGCCACAACTACGTTCCACTTCCCACTATTTCCCCCAAGGGTCTGACTAAAGCTGCTCTCTTCAAGGAACTGCTCACATCTCTAGCTTAAGCACTGTGCAAAATCACTGATGTGAATCTTCCTCCAAGGCCTCTCTTATGCACGGTTCATTTTCTCAAATAACAAGACCAAGAGGTGGCCCTGCAGGGTCAACAGATGAAACATTGGTAACTTCAGTGCCACAGTGAAGCGACTGGCAAGATTTAATGGAAAATAGGCACATTTTATGGTAAATCAGTTCCATTTCTGAGGTTTCCTCACACAGTATTCAAGGAGACATGACAAGCTGGAAAACTAGATTGACGATGGATTCGGGTGTCTGCTGTTCTATTTTCCTTCCTCTGGACACAGCATGTTTGTTTCTTAAATAGCCGGATTATAGATCCTCAGGATTCCAGGTATGGAGAAAGAATTTCACATGTAGGTCGCATAGCAGCTTTCTGGGTTTCAGCAAAGCCTCTCTGACACTTCTGCATTCAGAGAAGAACCTAAGAACAGTACAAAGCGGGGAAGCGGCAGTCTCATTTTTTGTTTCTAGAGTTAACAACGAGGTGTCAGACAATTTTCTTACTTTCTATTTGGATTCTCAAAGCACCCAGCCTCTCCTATTACACGCACCCCTTAAACTGTCTCACCTAAATAGAAAGCATGACTTTTGTGAGAGTTCCTTAAAATAATTGTAAAGCATGTTAGCTAGTTCCTAAATAGCAGAACAATGCAGTGACATAAATTTACAGCACACAGAAATGCAGTGTTTGATATACATTTGCTTACACAAACGAGAGAGGAAAGTGCATGGATAGAAATGGAATCCCTTTAAAAAAAACTGTCCTATGTTGAACAAGGCTCTTGACTTCTGTGAACAGTTTCCATGGCTGTAAGTTGGGGTTATATCTTCTAAGGAGCTCTAACGTTTTTCCAGGTCCTAAGATTTTCTGTATTCTGTTCGACACAAGTGCAAGATCACACTATAGCTAATACCCAAGGAGAAAAGATGAGGAATTCCTGATTATAATCTTCTGCTACTTTATAAGAAAAATTTTATTCTCCCCATTCTGTGTCTCTTATATGGTTTTTCTTCACTGCCTTTTCTGCCAGCTTTCCTGAAAAGGGCCACCAATGAGTTATCATTATCATGCAGTCTCCGTTAAGAGACCCTTCCCCAGGAAAGCAATCCAGTTGCCCCTAGCTAGCCTTTGATTTGACAATGCCACTGATGTCACTAGAAAAAATTCTCCGCCAATGATTAACAAAGTCCAGACTCAAAAGTGAAAGAGCAGAACCCAGGGGTTGATCTGATTTTTCAAATCAAATGTGAATTGAAAAGTGGTCTTTCATAGACTAATTTCTTCACTTTCTTCTTGTATCGCAAATAAGGGGAGGGAGTGTGCAACCTGATCATGTAAAAGGAAAAGGAGGCAGGACGCAGCACACTCTTTCCTGTGCCCCAAGAAATTAGAGGAAAGGGAGCTCTAGAATATGTTGAGTGTCCTCCTTAAGTGAGGTGCGTCACTGCAGTAGGGCATATGTAAAGGAGGCCTTACCTTCTTTATTTTACAGATAAAGACACTGACATTCAGAGTGGTTGAATATCTCAGAAATTACATAGCTAGGTACTCATGGAGTAAGAATTCAGTCCAGGATGTGTCTTCTTTTCCTGTCCTACCGTGCTAGTTCCACTGTGTTAGCAGGAACAGGGGCTGGCTCTCTGAGCAGCCCACTGTCTGCAGTAATTGTTGACATTAAGTTAGGTTGTTTTTCTATTTTTGAGTTCAAGGATTTGAGTTGCATTAGTAAATGTTTTATAATGTAGTCCTATAAAAAATAGTGCTATGGACATCCTTATTAGGAATTGGTGCTAACCGAGGTTCTTTGTACCTATCAATTTTGGCTTTATAAGTAAATGCGCTCCTAGAAGGTGAGAAAATGTGGACCTGTAACAGAGGGTTTGGGGACCCCAAGGATGTACATCTACCAGGAAGCAGCCTCTGATAATAACCTTCATACAGGGCTTTGCACAAAATATACCATTGGTGGAAATTAAAAAACAGTCTTCTCCCAAACTCTTGAAAAGGGTGAGTCAGTGATGAGAAGGCATCATCTACACCACATTTTCTTTAGTGCTAATCAGAACATGTTGGTTAAAATTTCTGAAAAGCAAATTGCAATCAAGCAGTGGGTGTCTTCGTAAAAGGCAATATCTGTTAGGCTGAAGTACTAGCAACCGCAAGAACATAGCAAAGAAAGACAAGGTGTGGGTAGATGGATTTTTTTTTCCTTTATTTTCACAATTTCCTTTTCCAGATTGCTCAGTAATGTCTACTGGTAGCTGAAAACTCAGCTAAGAACATTAAAACAAAACAAAACAAAACAAACCCCCCAAAACCCCACTGTTCGTGGCTTTGAAAACAAATGCTGCTGAATAACTCATTTCTGAATATATGTTTCCAAGGCATGCTGCAGCACCATCTCAGTTTGCCCTAATTTTTTTTTTTTTTTTTGCGGTACGTGGGCCTTTCGCTGCTGTGGCCTCTCCCGCTGCGGAGCACAGGCTCCAGACGCACAGGCTCAGCGGCCATGGCTCACGGGCCCAGCCGCTCTGCGGCATGTGGGATCTTCCCGGACCAGGGCACGAACCCGTGTCCCCTGCATCAGCAGGCGGACTCCCAACCACTGCGCCACCAGGGAAGCCCTGCCCTAATTTTTTTATGCCTGTGAATATTGAGTATCATTGCTTGTATAGCATTTACCCACCCCTTTGCCTGCAACCCACCAAAACAAAATAAATATACCTTGGAAAATCCAGTTGAATGTAGTTTGGACTTGACGTTTCTATTAATATTTTTAGTTCTACCAGGTGAAAAGTAGATATGTTACTCTCTCCCTCTTTCCCTTCGTTCTTCTCTTCCATCTTTTCTTGTTCTCTCTCTCTTCTTTTAACTTTTAATTTATATCAAAGATATAAATGTATAAAGTGTAAAGAGTGAAATAATTTTGAAAAGCAGAAATCCTCTATTTCTTCCTTGCCCATCTTTTTCTCCCAAGAGGAACCTATATTCACTCATTTTAACTTCTGAATTTTGTATTTACCTTTTTGTCTCTAAATAACATGCTTATTTGGAGAAACCTCTTGATTTTTCAGCTTTTATGTGTTATCTATCCATTTCTCACTGTTTGGGATAAGGATTTAGTTCTTTTTCTTCTCCCAATTCCCACCACACCTGTGTACCTTTTCCATGAACTCATCTTTCCACACAACTATATTGCCATTTTGTTTGGGTTAGTATTCAGTGTTCACATTACTATAAGGAATATTCACAGGTTTGCCATGTAGTAGATCATAATTAACCTTTTTTTCCTTGAGTATTCTTTTGTTCGTACCACTGTGACCATCATCCCAGTGTAATAAATGATGTTTACTCTCACCGTCCACATGCCCCAGTTTGGAAACCACTCAACACGTCTTTGCTAATTATCTGAGGTATTCCAGACATTACATTGTACCTGAAGAAATTGCTTGTAGGGGCTTTTGACCAACTGGAGTTAGAACTGGTTGTCCTCTGTGCCAGGGCACAGCTGTCATTCTGGGATCTCTATTTATATCATCTGGTGGAATCCTGTCAGCCCTGCATTCTCTGTCTTCCTCTTTCTTGATTCCTTCCTTCCTATTCATGGGCCTGGGAACTTCCACTTTCTGCTTTATACACTTCTGTAATTTTAGATTTTTTTCTTTTTTTTCAGTACAATGACCTATAGGTTGAAGAAAAAATTAAGTGAGATAGCATAACACTTGACTCTTTATAAAATTCCAACATCTTAGCTTCCTTCTTTATTCTCTTTCACCCCTGCCCTCATCCACATGGCTGAGCACAGATGAATGGGCTCCTGAGAATTGACAGCCTGAAGGGCTGCAGAAGTCAAGTTTCCTTTGTTGTGAATACAACCCAGAGCAGCTGGTAGAGATGATTACAGACACCATACCAGCAATGAGGTCATTTTCTCTCTCCCTGTGTCCTTTGAAGAGGGCACAGAATCACTGAGCCCAAAGAGTGCTAGAGTGGAAATCCAGTCATCCCTACCAGGCCTGTGGGGTTGTCCTATAGACCTTCAGTGAATATCTGGTGAGGATAAGGAGGCCAACTTCATGACCTATTACGTCCTTAGAGATATTTAAGGCAGATTAAATTTCCTCAAGCCATAATCTAATAGTTATAATAAAACTCTTGTGCCCCAGAATCTCTCTCTTTCTTTTTAAATTATATTTTAATTTTTATGAAAATAATCATGTACATAGTTTAAAATGTCAATTAGCTTATTATGATGAAAAAAAAAAACCAGTTACTTGCTCCAACTTTCCCATCCCATGAAGACTATACCTGGGAGGCAATATCATATTCCACATTTTGGTTATTTCTCCTTTATAAAAAAAATAACACACTTTTACTTCTCTTTCTTGATTTTCCATTTTAGATGTCATCTAATTATTTCCACTACAGAATATTAGGATTTACTATATTTTATGTCATTCTACCTTCCTCAACACACAGTTCCGTTCCTCCCCATTCCCGATATATTTAAGTCACGATTTTGGATTGAGTCAATACCCAACGTTCCCTTCATTATGACTGTGTCGCCGTTTCGAGGACTGAGTCACATAGCAGGTGGCTCTGGATTTTTCTCCATGGGTCTTTTGCATTTCTGCACATCTTATGAACAGAGGCACTGGCAGCTAGTGTTTTGAGATGATCATTTCATTTCAAGGATGTACGTGTAGTGAACAGCCTTGGAAGATGGCACTAGTGTTTCCCTCCAGGGTGGAGGACAGGTTTGTTTACTGTTCAGTATGATAATGTCTTTCTCTGGGGCAAAGGTCATGTATGTTTGCTTTCAGTCTATTATAAAAGACTGGGGTTCCCCAAACTCAGAGTTTCTCAGCTGTGATTGAAACACACTGCATGTGCAGCCTCCACCTAGGCCACTCTTTGTCACCCCCATGAGACTTGAAGGGCAAGGCGGCCACAGTGACCATGAAACTCGTGCTGCTTGCTGTTATGTGAGTAATAAAATCCTTTGCCTCTGACAAAGGAATCTCGTGTCTTTTGCTGGTGTCCATGAAACTGGCAGGCTCATTTGTTGGTTGCAAGTAGGGTAAAGTCACTGACTCTTCCCAGTTTTTTTTTTTTTTTTTTTTTTTTTTTTGCGGTACACGGGCCTCTCACTGTTGCGGCCTCTCCCATTGCGGAGCACAGGCACCGGACGCACAGGCTCAGCAGCCATGGGTCATGGGCCCAGCCGCTCTGCGGCATGTGGGATCCTCCTGGACCGGAGCACGAACACGCGTCCCCTGCATGGGCAGGTGGACTCTCAACCACTGCGCCACCAGGGAAGCCCCCCAGTTCTTTACAATAGTAAACTCTGGCTTGTCTTTCTTGTACTGTTTAGAAATTTCTCAGACTTAGTACTTGCTTTTGTTTGTTTTTTCTTTACTAAGTTTGAAAACCCTGATGAGATTCACTGGGAATAGCACACCATGGTTTCCATGGTATTCCTGTCAAAGATATATGACCTGGTCCTGAGACACACATCCTATAGAATGTGATGCCCGTACTCTTTAAAAACTGGTAAGCATAGCAAAGACTGAGGAATAACGTTTTAGGTTGAAAGGATCTGAAGAGACATAAGAACTAAATCCAATACATATTCCTTGGGACACCCCTGGGTGAGAAAGGGAAAAGAAGCAGTTTTAGGCAGTTGGCAAAATTTGAGTGTGTGAGTGTCCTTGTTTTGGGGAAATATACACTAGATTATTTAAGGGTGATGGGACATCACGTGTGAAGCTTCCTTTTAAAATTTCAGAATATGACTAACGATAATGGGTATGTTACGCTCCCCTACACACACATAGACACACATACAGACAGACACACACAAAGACATACACACACACAGACACACAGACATACACATATACACAATCACATACACACAGACACACACACAAACACACAGACACACAAACATACACACAGACACGCACACACCTACATGGACACACACATATACACACAGACACAAACACACACAGACACATACACACACACACAAACACATGTGGCAGGGTGGGGGGGTGTGTAAAGAGAGAAAGAGAGTTGATAATCATGAATATTCAGTAAAATGTTAATGTCTGGGAAATCTGCATTAAAAAATGCAGGAGGTCTTTGATCAAATTTGGAAATATTAATATAAGTTATTTCAAAATAAATTAAGGAGTGGGGACACTAAAATGTTGGTTGGAAGCTCTATGTTCATGCAAAGCTCATCAAGTGTCAGGTTTCATCGTGGAGCCATAAGGCGGGAGCTGGTTGTCTGGTCTGGGGACTCCTGGCTGTCCCTACTTATAGGGCCAGACGGTTTCCCCAGAGGACTTCTCCACTCTCTTGCATGACGTAGTGTAAGTCAGCTTTCTCAGGGCCCAGTGTGAGAAGAGGACTAGAGATCTCACTTGAGAAAGTAGACACATTGAACATCTCTGTTATCAATAGGGAACCTACTGTCTTCTGTGATATGTAGTCACGTGCCTGCCTGGACAGAGGGAGGGAACTAAAATGGCTGTTAGTTTTTTATTCAGACTTTTAACAAATTCTCCTGTATTCAGCCCTACTTGCAGACCCAACACCTTCAGAAACCCCTGATTTCTCTATTGTGGGAAGTGTTCTGGGTTTCCGTGGCATGATTCATCTTCTTCTAGTTGGCTTTTTTGTTCTTCAGGTACTTAGCAGAGCAGACAAAGCTGAAACTTAAGTCATTTACCACTAAGTTATTAGCTTTCCGTTTTCTGGTATCTTGTGGACAAGAATCATCTGCTATTATTACCTCCCCTGCTCCCTCTGTTTTTGTGGGATTCTGCCCTTAAAAAAGTAATTTTTGTTAGTTTAGAGGGGTTTCAGGAAGAAGCAAAAATAAATTTTTATTTGGTTTTGTTTTTCTATCTGCTGCAATTCACAGGAAGACCTTTTATTACTTGAGCATTTTTTTTTTTTTTTTTTAAATTGAAGACTAACTTCCTATGAGTGAGGAAATGGATGTACTGTGTCATCTTTTGGCATAGATGTCAGGTCAATACTGAAATGCCATTATATAGTAGGAAAGGAGAATAAAAAGGTTTTCTTTTTTTTAAAATAAAACTGAAGGAATTATTTCTTACTGATTTTTTTTTCAAACTGAAATTTTTTTAAGTTTGTCTTTTCATTCTTGGATTTCTTTTTCTTCATATGCAACTGATGTTTGGCTAAAATGGACAGAGAAGAAATATTCTGTCCTTAGAATATTTTTACATTCCACGAGGCATTTACAATAAGATTATATTTCAATACCCTGAATGGAAATAGCCTCCTTATTTTTCTTTCATAATTTCTCTGGAGTACGAATAATAGAGAAACTGTTGACATATCTAGAAAGCTTTTTCAAACATATGTTTAACCTTAATTTTCATCTCTGAGAAAAAGGTCATTAAGTCTGTGGTTCCCAAATGGTGCACCAAGGCTGTCCAGGGGGCTGCCCTGAACTCATAGGTGAGATATTTTAAAAGTCTGATGGAAACACAGCAACATCTGTTGGCCACCATGTGACTTACTAGCTCAAGGTAGCTTACTTTCAGCTTTAGATTATGCTACAATGCTTTTATAGAAGACGTATCTTTATGAGGTTGAGTGTTCAGTAGTTGCTGTGGTAAAAAGAAGATAGCACATGATAACCGAGTGGAACGGGAAATGAGGCTGATGCTTTATAATCTGATTCTGAAGTTCAAGTGTACAATGCGTGTATGAGGGTTCTCCAAAGAAACAGAGCTAATAGGACATACATCTGTATATGTCTATGATATACAGAAATAGGTTTATTGTGAGGGGTTGACTCACGTGACTATGAAGGCTGAGAAGTCCCATGGTTTGCCTGTCTTTAAGAGGGAGGCCCAGGAAAGCCAGTGGTGTAGTTCTAGTTCAGCCCTGAAGGCCTGGGAAGCAGGGAGTCAATGGTGTAAGTTTCAGTTTGAGTCCGAAGGACCAAGAACTGGGAGCCCTGATGTTGGAGGGCAGGAGAAGATAGATGTTCTAGCCTAGGCAGAGGGCAAAATTTGCCCTTCTTCCACCTTTTTGTTTTTTGTTTTTTTTTGCGGTACGCGGGCCTCTCACTGTTGTGGCCTCTCCCGTGCGGGGCACAGGGCTCCGGACGCGCAGGCTCAGAGGCCATGGCTCACGGGCCCAGCCGCTCCGTGGCATGTGGGAGCTTCCCGGACCGGGGCATGAACCCGTGTCCCCTGCATTGGCAGGCGGACTCTCAACCACTGCGCCACCAGGGAAGCCCTACCCTTTTGTTTTATTCAGTCTCTCAACGGATTGGATGATACCCAAATTGAAGAAGGTAACTTCTTTACTCAGTCTACTGATTCAAATGCTTATCTCTTCCTGACACACCCAGAAATAATATTGTACCAGCTCTCTGGGCATCTCTTAGCCCAGTTGACACATAAAGTTAACCATTACAGTGCCTAACAGATGCATGTACCTCACTGGTAAATGTAGTGGTTTAAAAATGTGTCCAAAATTATTTGATAACTTTTCTTTTAAGAGATGGAGACTAATTCCTCTCCTCTTGAGTATGGGCTAAACTTAGTAACTAGCTTCTAAAATATAGAATATGGCAGAAGTGATGGTAAGTGATTTCCAAGTCCCTGTCATAAAAGGCATTGCACCCTCCTCCTTGCTTGTTCTCTCAGGTCACTCACTTTTGGGGATGTTAGCTGCCGTGTTGTGAAGACACTCTAGCAGCTCTCTTAGGTGCCCACGTGGTGAGGCACTGAGCCTGTTTTCCAGCAGCCAACAGGGAACTCAGGCCTCCTGCCAATCGCCATGTGAGTGAGCCATCTTGGAAGTGGATCCTCCAGCCCCTGTCAAGCCTCCAGGTGGCTGCAGCCCCAGCTGACATCCTGACAGTACCCTCAGGAGGGGTTCTGAACCACAGTCACCTGGCTAAGCCCCTCCAGGATTCCTGGCCCACAGAAATGATAAGACAATAAATAAGTGCTGTTTAAGCCACTAAATCTTGAGGGTAATTTGTTAGGCAGCAATAGATGACTAGTAGAATAATTGTGAAATCATGAAATAAAATATTATTTTTTTCTTTCTGTTTATATGTATATTTTTTTCAAA
This sequence comes from Grampus griseus, assembly GCF_964374135.1. NCBI lineage: Eukaryota > Metazoa > Chordata > Mammalia > Artiodactyla > Delphinidae > Grampus > Grampus griseus. The sequence continues at coordinate 117,573,213 of NC_138998.1, read as the reverse complement.
CAGCTAATAAGTTGTTGGAACCTAAATAATTCTTAAGTTGTTAAACTTAACTACTTAGTAAACTGACTTTGGGCTTTTTGTTTTGTCTGGGACACGATGAGGAAGTTACTGCAACGCTGAGTGTGCTGTGTACACTGTCAAAGCTTGGAAAGCTGATCGTTAAGTTAAAGACAGTTTATAACATTTGTTTCCTTTAATTTATTTAGGCAGATACATAATTTTTATCTGTTTTTGGAATGGAAAAGTTTATTACCTTTGGTTATGAACATACTTTTTTCTTTTTATGTCAGTGGAGCCATGAAAATGGAAAAATAATTACATGTCGAATTAACTTCCGTCTAGGAAAGTGATCATTTGAGAGTAAATTGGATCGTCTTCAATCAACATAAATGAAATTGTTGGCTTATAGATATCAGATATATAGGGCCTAATACAAAATTTGAGAATAAATTATACATAAAATGAAAAGTGGATATTGCCTTATGTGCCTTCCATGCAGCAGCCTGTTCACTGGAAATAAGAAGAGATGAAGCTCCCCCTAGTGGTAGTTGTTGATATAGTTTAGTGGCAGAAAAGAATTGTTAACACAAGTCCTTCCTATACCTTGGGACAGTGTTTAAAAGATACGCAACCTGTTTTTTAACGTCATTGATACTGTTAAATCCTTGGTTATGACTTTGGATTTGAAGTTTTTGGAATGCAAGCACAACACTCATGAATTTTTTTAGCCAAATTCAGCAGCACTGGGTAGCTTTATTTTATATAGGAAAAACAAAATCTATTCATGTTTTTACATTAAAAAAAAGAATAAACTCAATGAAGGATAAAATTTTCGCAAGGCAGACTGCATGATTACTATTAGCAACCTACAAGCGTAAGGTGCTTCTCACATTAAATGAATTAAATTGGTTGTAATGTAGCAACTTCCAACTTTCTTGTCTGTGTAGTAAGCAAATATTTAAAACATTAACTTTGTGCTAAACATTTAACTGTGTAGAGGGGTTTGGGAAGAGGCAGGGAGAGATTCAGAAAAGTGAACAAGTATGGGGCGGTTCTGTGGATGATGGGGTAAGTGGGTGCTTTGAGAGTCCACGTAAAAAACCTCACCTCGGTCCAAGGGAACAGGCAAGGTCTCCAGGACGAAGAAGCATATACAGACTGTGAGTTAGAGAGGACCCGCTAAAGCTGTTTTGCTGAATTGATTTATCCTGGCGTCTCACAAAATGTAGATTTTAATAAACTGTTGCTTGAACTAAGAATACGTTGCTCTAATAAAAGGATAACAACCATGCTTTGTGAATTTGCTAATTACTCTACTGTTTGTATTTATAATAGGAAAATCTATTTTGTCTCTGAGAACTGTGACATTATCACCTCTCAGAACAATGAGTCATTTTTCACTGGGAAGACGTCTCCAAGTATTTATTTAATCTTATTTTCAGAATTGCCACCCATCTATTCTTCAAGGGTGATTAATAATTCATGCCATGTAAACAGAGGAAGACTGATTTAACCCACAATGCAGTTAACAAAAAAAACTAATTTTAAAAATGCAAAATGATCTCAACTGATCTTTAACGTGAATTAAAAACAATTAGTTTACACTTTTGTGAATAGGTGTAGGTGATAGACATACATGAGCTTGGTGGAATTGTAGGACCCAACAGCATGTCATTTACTAGTTTAGCTCTGCAAATGACTGTGCCCCACAACAGACTGGACCTGTATTGCACCCCTTTTCCTGCTTCCAGAGGTATATTCATCTCTAGAAAATCAGTGGAGAAACACTTACAGAAAGCTGGTAAAGTGGGAATAAACATCTCTGAAGAATACAATTTTTTTACTCAATTGATCAAAGAAAAGCCTTAAAAGATTTTTTATTGCCTTTACTTAGATAATGACTACTCTAATAGAAAACTAAGTGAATTTTAAACATGCAACAACTAGTTTGGCAAGTATCTATTTGTTCCTACTTATTTCTTATAATCTTGAGTCAGAATTCAAAATTTAAAGTAAGTAGGTTCCAAATGCAGCAAATGAGGAATAGCTTTGTACAGGGCAACTTGGACACTGTTAGATTATATCTAAGGAAAGTTTATTTTCTATGTATACGTTTTTAAAAAATAAATTTATTTATTTATTTTTGGCTGCGTTGGGTCTTTGTTGCTGCAGGCAGGGTTTCTCTAGTTGCGGCGAGCGGGGGCTACTCTTGGTTGTAGTGCACGGGCTTCTTATTGCGGTGGCTTCTCCTGTTGCGGAGCACGGGCTCTAGGCATGCGGGCTTCAGTAGTCGTGGCACGCGGGCTCAGTAGTTGTGGCTCACGGGCTCTAGAGCACAGGCTCAGTAGTTGTGGTGCATGGCCTTAGTTGCTCCGCAGCATGTAGGATCTTCCCATACCAGGGACCGAACCCGTGTCCCCTGCATTGGCAGGCGGATTCTTAACCACTGCTCCACCAGGGAAGCCCCTCTATGTATACTTTTTTTTTTTTTCTTTTTTGCGGTACGCGGGCCACTCACTGTTGTGGCCTCTCCCATTGCAGAGCACAGGCTCCGGACGCGCAGGTCCAGCGGCCATGGCTCATGGGCCCAGCCACTCCGCGGCATGTGGGATCTTCCCGGACCAGGGCATGAACCCGTGTCCCCTGCATCGGCAGGCGGACTCTCAACCACTGCGCCACCAGGGAAGCCCTCTATGTATACTTTTGATTGCAAGTGAAGAAATCCAACTCAGCCTTATGTAAACAGGAAGTCAATTTATTGACCTGTGTGACTGTTGTGAGGAGGAACTGGCACCAGGTACAAGTAGGTCAAAGTGGAGACAAAGTGATCATTCCCTTTCTTCCCATCTCTGCTCAGTCATGCCTTGGCTTTCTCTGTGTTGACAAACTGGCCTGGTTTGATTAGAGTGCATAACCCTAGACCCCCAGGAGAGAGTAAGGTCCTAGCTTGTGTTTTTGCCCATAGGTCAGTAGCAGAGGACCGTCTGAGAACTTGTTAGAAATGCAAACTCTCAGGTGATCCCACATCTACTGAATCAGAATCTTCATATTAAAGAGATCCCTAGTTGTTGGTGTGCACATTAAAGTATTGGGCCACTGTGGCTAGGAAAAGGAGTTTTTATAATTGGCTTGGCCTGGGTCTCATTGGCATTAAAATGAATATAGGGGTATGGGAGAGTGATGGGCAGCTCCACCAGAATCAAGTGATTGCGGTGAAAGATCCTAACCCTGAAGCGTATGAAAGGGCAGCAAAAAAAAGTGCATTATCGCTGCAACTCATGAATGATCATTTTGGTCAGAAGAAGGGACTGGCTTAAGATCAATCTTCTTCTTATTATTTTTTTAAGATCAATCTTATTTTTGAGAAAATATTGAGAACAAACTGGGGACTTCTAAGGTCATTTCTAATGGAAAGAAGCTGTAAAGAAGAGAGCATCTATGTATATATTTTATATATTATACACATCTGGTATATCAGGGCCTCCGTTACAAGATAAACTTGTGAGTTTCAGTGTGAAATAAACCAGTGCACCAAACTTCATAACTTTATCTGCTGGAGGAAATTAGTTTATTTCTCTAATAGACTTTTGTCATCTTTATTGGCTGCCTAGTACATATCCCCTCTATCTCATGTTTGGGGAGTTCCCTACTTTATGTGGCCTGCAGGGAGGCATAGCCCACCTGCTGCTATCTGAGGAAAATGCCAGTTACATGCTTTCCCGTATTCCCTGCAGCTAGAAGAACAGGCACGTGGCTTAGGCTCTGTCAATCGGATGTTACCACCCCAGACACTGAATCAGGAGCTACTGACCCATAGAAACCCAGGGACTATGGAGAATTTCCTCTTAGCCTCGATAGTGGTTGCAATAGAATTAAATTCCCTAGGCTACGGTGGCAGCAACACAAAGTAGTCAAGGCAGCGGCTGAGATAGCTTTAATACATAAATACAGGGCTGTAGTTTCTCGTGATGGTTCTTTCTGTGCAGCTCTGAGCCTTGTATGCAGCCTTTTTGGAAATTCAATGGTTGTGCTGAAATTAGCCAGAATCAGCATCTTGCTTGTACCCAGGCTTGGCTCTGTGGGCTTGTGATTCGAGTTATTGCACAGGGCTTTGCCCTTAGAACTGCCTCTGCCTTTGGTTTAATGCTCAGCTTTTAAACTGAGCATTTGGAATTCCTAATAATTTTAACACGGAGACCTGCATTTTATTTTGTCCTGGGCCCCTCAAATTGTGTAGGTGGTCCTGCTGTACCTAACAATGCTGATTGCTAATATTTCTTTTTCAAAAACACAAGTTAGTGAGGCCAGGATGCCTGAACTGGCTGAGAATAAATCAGGAACAAAGAGAGATGCTCCCATATACTACTTTTTTGGCAGTTGTAGTCTTCCCATGTGCTACAGTTATTTGTGAATCCATATTGTTTCTGCTCTTACAATGGTAATCTCTGAGAGTACAAACTGTGTTCTGCAGCATCTTATTCCTCTCTATCTCCTAGATATCTATCTATCTACTTACAGTTGAGCAACGTGTTTTAAATTATAAACTCATTTGATCCTCATCTAAGCCCTTTGTGTGTTGTTGTTGTTATTATTGTATACTTACTTTTTTTTTTTTTTTGCGGTACGCGGGCCTCTCACTGTTGTGGCCTCTCCCGTTGTGGAGCACATGCTCCGGACGTGCAGGCTCAGCGGCCATGGCTCACGGGCCCAGCCGCTCCGCGGCATGTGGGATCTTCCCGGACCGGGGCACGAACCCACGTCCCCTGCATCGGCAGGCGTACTCTCAACCACTGCGCCACCAGGGAAGCCCCTATACTTACTATTGCTGAAGGACTGTGGCTCTGGGAGGTCATGTGTCCAAGTTCACTCCCTCTGTTATAATGAAGTTAGGGTTAAAACACAGGGTGATGTGCATAACTCCTCTTTCCATATGCTTTGCACTTTCTAAGCATGCTCTGTAATCATTTCGGAAATGGGAACTTCCATTGCACAGATGAAGATGTTTCAGAGATTTTGACAGACTGCTCAAGGTGGAGACATAATAATTATCAGACTCGAAGTTTGCCTTAAGCTTAACTCCATGGAATTTTCTATAGTGGTAGGAAAAAAAAAAAAAGAGAATTGAGGTACATGTACAACCAAACCGTTGCAGTTTACATTCCTAAAGATTTTTGAAAATGGTATATTTATACTAGCAAATTTTCTTAAGACAGGAGGGAGGTCTGGAAGATACCAGCTGCTTCTTTTTATCTCTGCAATTTTATTTGTCTTGAAAAAGGTTTCTTCATGTGCATTCTGGTTGCCACAACATCTCTACAAACATAGTTAAAATAGTTTCAGCTCGTCTGATAATACAGATGTTTCTGAAAACCTAGCCAGCAGGTATGCTCAGTATTTTGAGAGTTCACGGCAACAAAAAATAATGAAGAGTTATATACACAGTCAGGTTGCTCAAGTATTTAAACAAGTATTTGATTATCTCATTAGCTCTAACATAAATATTTCCAGCTAATGACTGAGAAAAATTTCTATATGTAAAAACACTAATTTTTTTTTTTTTTTTGGTAAGCAAGTGAGATTTATGTGGGAAGGAAATACACTGATAAAGTGTCAATTTTCTGAAATTAAATATAATTTGGAACCTGCTATGTAATGTTTATATGACATGACTCAGAGCTCATTTAACCTCTATATGGATATAGGAAATTGAATCGTTCCAAAGTTCCTTCACAGAAACATATTTGTTTTCTTCCTGTTGCCCTGTGATGACATTCTCTAATCTCTTGAAATGAAATAGTTTCATATGGTTAAAAAATGTGGTCTCTACAGGAATAAAGACACAGACCTACTAGAGAATGGACTTGAGGACACGGGGAGGGGGAAGGGTAAGCTGTGACAAAGTGAGAGAGTGGCATGGACATATATACACTACCAAACGTAAAATAGATAGCTAGTGGGAAGTAGCCACATAGCACAGGGAGATCAGCTCGGTGCTTTGTGACCACCTAGAGGGGTGGGATAGGGAGGGTGGGAGGGAGGGAGATGCAAGAGGGAAGAGATATGGGGACATATGTATAACTGATTCACTTTGTTATAAAGCAGAAACTAACACACCATTGTAAAGCAATTATACTCCAATAAAGATGTTAAAAAGAAATGTGGTCTCTGTTTTAAGAAATACTGTCACTTTTTAAGCTGATAATTTATCTGATGTTATTACTAAGGAGCAATATAAAAAGGACTCTGGGATAATAAGCAAAACTTGCTCATAAATAAAAATCAACACCCTCCATCACAAAAGGAGGGGAGTAATTGTTTCACTCAGCTACAAAATCAGAAGGTTGGAAAACTGCCCGCGATCAGAGGGAATTTACTCATCCCTGGTCTCTCTTCTTCCCCATGGAAAGAGATTTTGGTTGGATGTAGTGGAGTGAATCAGAAATCTGGGCTGTGTAGATTCAGGTGGAGGCCAGCATAGAATTGTAGACTCATCCCTCCTGTGATTTGATTAGGGTATATGACCTCTGCAGTCTCACAGGGCCCCATACTCAGAAGGGTCTTGTGCTTGTTTCAATGCTGTACTTTTGTTATCTGGAAATTCTTAACCTTCTTTGGACAAGGAACCCTTCTTTTCGTTTTGCACTGGGCCCTCACCTCTGTAGCCACAAGCTATGGCCAGTCCTGCCTCTGAAGCTGCTAAACCTGTTTTTTTTTTTTTTTGGTACGCAGGCCTCTCACTGTTGTGGCCTCTACCGTTGCGGAGCACAGGCTCCGGACGCGCAGGCTCAGCGGCCATGTCTCACGGGCCCAGCCGCTCCACGGCATGTGGGATCTTCCCGGACCAGGGCACGAACCTGCATCCCCTGCATCGGCAGGCGGACTTTCAACCACGGCGGCACCAGGGAAGCCCTGCTAAACCTGTTTTAACTTCCTCTAAGTGGCAACTCCAGATTGTCAACACTCCAGGCCACTCCCCACTTTTCACCTCTCAGCACAGGTTTTGCTTCCTGCTTCATTAGGTGTGAACCCCTTCAGTTTCCAACGTGTGTCCAAAAAGCTACTTGCATCCTTACCTCTTGTTCTTTTTCCTGGTAAAAGGCAATCCTTTCATCTGGGCTATGGAAGCCTCACCTCTAGACCCTGCTCTATCAATTATTGTCCCCTCTAGTTCTTCAACCTTTCTCTCTTCATTGGTTTCTTCTCCTAAACGCATGAACATATGCTTTACAGGCAGCCTGCTTGCTGAGCACTGGTGAAGTGGTTTAATCCCAGGCCACTTCCACAGTGTCCGCCTACCTGGTGGAAACAAATCCTTGTTGGGCCACAAGATGTGGATGAGGCCACCCCTCGGCGCTGGTTTGGAGTGTCCACTCTGTGGACCTAGTGTATTTACTAGCCTCGTGGTCTTGAGAAAGTTACTTCACCTTTCTGTGCCTCTATTTTCTTACGAAAAATGAGGCTAAAAATAGCATCTACCTCAAAGTGTTGTTAGGAAAGTAAAGTGAAGTGTTTTTACAACAGTGCACATAGTCGGCACTGTTTCCAATTATTCCACCCTCTTCCTTCAGCTCCATTATCTCTCTCCTGCCCCTTTCTTCACATCAGAGAATAGTGTGTAGGGGAAAATAGAATACTGTTCTGCTTATCAGAGCAATCATTAGACATTTGGAAATAAGCGGAAAAGACAGGCATTGTGTTCTTTCAATATCAGACTTGTCAAGCTCATAGGAACAGAAAAGAGAATGATGGTTGCCAGGGGCTGGCAGAAGGGGAAAATGAGGAGATGTTGTTTGATGGGTACAGTTTCAGTTTTGCAAGATGAAAAGTTATGAGTTCTTATTAATCCCTAAATTACTTAGCATGTAATAGATTTTAAAGCAAAGTATGTTGAATAATAAATGTGCTTGAAATTATGCCAGAAACAGAGGATGAAAGAAGATAATCATGGGGATGGGGTGAATGCTGATGAGTATCTAAATGCTTCTGGCTCCTTCTTCTTCTGGTTCCTGTTCTAAGATAGTCTGAAACCCAGAGAGCCAACCAACCCTTTAAAGGACAGTCCCAGTTTACATATATTTCCTGATATAATTACTAAAAGTGCCCCCTTTTACTCTCAGAAATGTCCTCATTTGGTTGACGAAGTATATATACACTAATTCAAATTTAGTTCCTTGAAAAAATACATTTCCTATGTTGATAAACTCATGTGATGTGAACGAGTACAAATATAAATATTGTGAATACACACACATTAACCTTCCATCTAAAACAGAAAAGGAATGACAATTCCCTGGTGGTCCAGTGGTTAGGACTCAGCACTTTCACTGCTGAGGGCGTGGATTCAATCCTTGGTCAGGGAACTAAGATCTGCAAGCTGCATGGAGTGGCCAAAACAATAAAATAGAAAGTGAATTGTTTCCACGTAAGTGGAATGTTCTTTTCCTTTTTCTTATTTTTCATGGTAACAATGATGGTGATGAACATATTATCAGAAAAAGACTTCATGAAAATAAGTAATTCCCTTTATTTTTTTCAATTTCTCATTTTAAAACTAGTGTTTTAAAAGTAGTAATAAGTCATGGCTATTCATGTTGAACATTTTGATTTATATTTTTTATTATATTTTATCTTTAGTTTATAACTATAATTTATAACTACTATGAGTATAACAGGGGTATTGAAACAGGGGCTTTTAAAGGCACTTTTCATGATCTTTCAAAATGAGAGCAATAGAATATATATTTTAAATTATATAAAGGCCAGGCAGAAATGCTTGTATTGATATATAAAGATCAGCTGAGAATAAGCTGGTAAAGACATGCTTAGGACAAGAGAGAAAAATGTAATTGTATCTTAAGGGTTTGGTTTACTAAAGCTAAAAGCATTATTGGTTTTAGTATTTGTTAATGTTCACTGAAGCCTGGTTTGGTTATTTTAATAAAGAGATCTTTTTTTCTTCTTGGAATGAAATGGGAGGAATTAATGATTAAGGTTAAATCTAGGTGAGCTCAGGATGGAGCTACCATTTGAGCCCCAGGCCAACTTTGGTCTTTGAAGTTCAGAGTGAGTGACTATGGCAAGATATAGTTGTATGGTAGCAGGAAATTACAGGACATCTTTTTAAATTACAGAGACGGTTTTGGGTGTGTCTGTAGTGAAATTGTGAAAACAAACAGTAGTAGTAGTAGAAGCACTAGTAATTGTAGCCATCATTTATGATGGGCTAACCTTGTGTCAAGCATGGGGCTCAGTATTTCATATGACATGTTTTAATTAATCCTCACAACAGTGTTATGGTGTGAGCCTACCCTTAACTTTGTTTTACAAGTGAGGAAACCTAGAATCGATCAGTGGTGGAGCCTGGAAAGGAGCACCTGTCCGTCTGACTCCTGAGCCCAGGCTTTTAATCAACGCTAAGCCGCACCTCTGACAATACAGTGAGTGTCATAACAGCTGCCACTTATTGAGTACATACTATGTGCCCAGTGCTTTAAAATTACGTTTAATCCTCCCAGTATAGATGTCTTTCGGTTTTCCCCAGAAGGAAACTAAGGCTCAGAGTGAATGAATTCGTTTCCATTTGTGCTAATTACCATAATTTTAATGGTTGAAAACAATACAAATGTATTCTTTTACAGTTCTGGGGGTCAGAAATCCTACAATCAAGGTCTCAGCAGGGCCACATTCCTCAAATGTCTGCTTCTATCATTACAGCTCTGTGCTTGACTCTGACCTTTCTGCCTTCCTCTTATTAGGACCTTGTAATTACAATGGGCCCACCTGGATAACCCAAGATAATCTCTTCATCTCAAGATCCTTTATATAATCACATCTACAGAAGTCCCTTTTATTATATAAAGTGACATATTTCCAGGTCCCAGCAACAAGAAGGTGGACATCTTTGGAGGGGCTTTTTATCCTAACTTCCCCCAAGTCTCAGGGCTAATAAGTATTAGAGATGAGATTTGGATCTAGATGTTTTTAGGCTCCAATGTTCACACGATTTCTGCTCTACCACATTAATGAGGATCCCATCAGTCATTCAAAGAAACATTTACTGAGATTATAAAAAGAGCCAGACACTGTGGTAGGTACTGGAAAAATATGAAATGCTTTATGAGTTTGAGTCATCTTCATGTAGGTGCCTTACTAATCTCTGTATTTTTCTTTTAAAAAATTAAAAAAAATATTTATCTCAATATATCTAAAATATTATTTCAACATGTAATTGATTAAAAATATTTTACATTTTTATACTGTCTTTAAAATCTAGTGTTTTATACTTAGAACCCACCCATTTGGACACCAAATTTTCATTGCAAATATTTGATCTGTATTTAGATACAAAATTTGCAGTCAAAGAAATAGATTCACATATCTAGTTGCTCTAAATACACTTAAAACAAATGTTCCAAACACATTTATGATTTTTAGTAACTGGATCGATGTATTTTTAAGTTAAAACTGAAATGAAAAAAATTAAAACTTTTAATCTCTATTTTTCAATAGTCCATGAGATTAAAGATTAATAAACTTAGATAATAAGATAAAATAACTCCCTGAATAAGTGTTACTAAGCTCTACTTTATTGCATTAAAATATTTTTTTACTTTTTTCTCCCTTCCAGAGATTGACACTAGATCAAAGTTTTAGATACTGTACTTTAAAAAATTTAATTTTTTTCTTCAGATTTGTGAAATGGAAATCTTTGCTGGACAGAGCATAGATATGAGCAAAACATCTGGTTCTGTTTGTTTTTCAATATTTGTGAGATTTGCTTCCCTTACTGCTAGAAAACCAGCACAATGCTTGGTGGTCTTCTCTAGATTTTAGAAGGGACGTATATACCTACCCCAAACCTTTAACCAAGTAGCCTGAAAGGCTGCCTGACAGCTTGGAATGGGCTCCAGAGCAAGAGAGGGCTCTTTACCTGGGTCAGCAGATCTGCTGTGTCTTTTAAGACCCAGGGGATCCAAATATCCACGGTAGATCTGTATGAATGAAGTCTATGGTTGGCACTTCTAGGGGAATTGTAATGCTCTCTCTGACAGATAACTGTTTTTTTGAGAAGAAGCTCTTGGTTTTCTCCTTGCTCCTAATAGAGATTAAATTCCTGGCCATGGCACCCTAGGTATTCCTAGGACCTGCATTGGCCAACAAGGACTGGGTGATATCTGAGCCTAAGCCATACGCTTGGGTGGTTCAGCAGCCCTTTAACATCAAGTTGAAAGGGTGTATTTCAGTTCCAAAAGACCAAATTAAATCGAATAAACAGGTGGTTTGTGCTTCCAATATACTGCATAGTCACATTCCTCCTCAACTCTGATCACAGAGGAACTTTCTTTAGATGAGTTGATAAGGAAGAAAAAGAATGAGCCTGTTTACTGATGGCTATGCACCAGCCAGAACTGGATTTTGGCCCAGTTACAGACTTCGAGGTAACCCTAAGGAGAGTGGGGAAGAGAAATCCTCCCAGTGTACAACACTTGGACAAGGACATTTCCTTGCCCAATTTGCTAGGAGCAGAGATAGCTTGACAAAATGACTCTACATCCAGAATATTTTCAGAGAATTATATGGAATAACACTAGAGGATTGGTGACTAGGACACTTAAGGAACTGGTAGGTAGATCCATCTTTTGGATTATGGGAAGATTTATGCCCCATGTGTGTGTTTATGAGGTGTCCCACTGCAGAAGATGAACTCAGTGATTGAGTAGACAAGAGGAATTGTTATTCTATTTTTTTCTAGTTACCCCAGTACTTGCTTAATGGGTTCATATACAAGGTAGATTGTCATAGATAGGGTCATAGATTATGCATGGCTACAATGAAATAGACTTTCTCATACCATAGCTGACATGGCGGCTGTCATGGTTGGGTGTCCAATTTGCTACCCGCATCAACCAATTCTGAACTGCTGTATGTTATCATACGCCTAGGACACCAGCCAGCCACTTAGCTGATTACATTGGACACAGAGAGTCATAGAGGAGAAGTAATTTATTCTTGGTAGACTAGATGATTTATTCTGTATTTCCACTTGCCTTCTCTGATGACGCTGTCTCTGTGCCAATACTCTGGAGACTTACCAAATGCCTTATTGTGTTAGCTTTCCGTTGCTGCCGTAACAAATTACCGTAAATCTAGTGGCTTATAACAACACCTGCTTGTTACCTCAGGGTTTCTTTGGGTCAAAAGTCCAGGAACAGCATGGCTTAGCTTGTGCTCTGTTAGAGTCTTCCAAGGCTAAAATCAAAATGTTGGCAGGATTGACATGTACACACTACTATATTTAAAATAGATAACCAACAAGGACCTACTGTATAGCGCAGGGAACTTGGCTCAATATTCTGTAATAACCTAAATGGAAAAAGAATTTGAAAAAGAATGGATACTTGTATGGGTATAACTGAATCATTTTGCTGTACACCTGAAACAATGCATCATTTTTAAACAACTATACTCCAATAGAAAAAAAAAAAAAAATGACCACTGAGGGTGAGGGTGGATGTTGGCAGAGACATGTTCCTTTCTGGAGGCTTTAGGAGAGAATCCATTTCCAGGCCTGTTCAGGTTGTTGGCAGAATTTAGTTCCATCCTGCTGTAGGATTGAGGTCCCCATTTCCTTGCTGATTGTCAGCTGGGATCATGCAAAAGGCTGCCCACATTCCCTGGGTTATGGCCTCCTTCGAAGTCAACAGTGGCCCTTCGAGTCCTTCTCATGCTTCAGATCTCTCTGTGCATGTCTCTGTCACATCTCTTCTTTTGACTCCTCTGTCTTCCTCTTCTGTTGTAAGGGCTCATGTAATTACATTGGGCCTGAATAATCCAGGAAAATCTCCATATTTTAAGGTCAGCTAGCTGATTAATAACCTTAATTACATCTCTGTCTCTTTCTTTCTCTGTCTCTCTGTCCCTGTTTCTCTCTCTCTCTCTCTCTCTCTCTCTATATATATATATATATATATGTATTTGTCCTAAAGTCAGAATACATGGATCTGAGAATGAAGAGTGCAAATAAGATGGGTATCTCGTACGCTTACATCAATTTTTTGGTAACAATAGTTTGCTGCCATTCCCACAATAATTCTGGCTTAATTTGTCTGAAAGTTTAAGTAACCAAAATAAGAGAGACTTCCTAGAGACACCTAGAGAGCCTAATATGTTTCTACGGATTTAAATTGAGGTTTTCCCACCAAATAAGAATATTTCACCAGAGGGCGCATAACAATAGTATCATTGAATTGAAAGTTGAGAGCAACACCTGCCCATTTTGGCTGCTCATGCCACTGAATAAATAGGCAAATATACAGGGTTGCAGTGTTGTCTGAGAGTGAAAAATTAGTTATTAAAGGGGACCAGGGGGGAGACCTTCAAGATGATCGAAGAGTAAGACGTGGAGATCACCTTCCTCCCCATAAACACATCAGAAATACATCTACATGTGGAACAGCTCCTACAGAACACCTACTGAACGCTGGCAGAAGACCTCAGACCTTCCAAGAGGCAAGAATCAAAATCCCACGTACCTGGGAAGGGCAAAAGAAAAAAGAGTAAACAGAGACAAAAGGATAGGGACGGGACCTGCACCAGTGGGAGGGAGCTGTGAAGGAGGAAAGGTTTTCACACACTAAGAAGGCCCTTCGCGGGCACAGACTGCGGGTGGCAGAGGGAGAAAGCTTCAGAGCCGCGGAGGAGAGGGCGGAGGGCAAAGCAGAGAGATTCCCGCACAGAGGATCTGTGCGGACCGGCACTCACCAGTCCGAGAGGCTTGTCTGCTCACCCGCCGGGGCGGGCGGGGCTGGGAGCTGAGGCTCGGGCTTCGGTCGGATTGCAGGGAGAGGACAGGGGTTGGCTGCGTGAACACAGCCTGAAGGGGGCTAGTGCACCACAGCTAGCCGGGAGGGAGTCCAGGAGAAAGTCTGGAGCTGCCGAAGAGGCAAGAGACCATTGTTTCGGGGCGTAAGAGGAGAGGGGATTCAGAGCACCGCCTAAACGAGCTCCGGAGATGGGCGCGAGCCGCGGCTGTCAGCACGAACACCAGAGATGGGCATGAGACGCTAAGAATGCTGCTTCAGCCACCAAGAAGCCTGTGTGCAAGCACAGGTCACTATCCACACCTCCCCTCCCGGGAGCCGGTGCAGCCCGCCACTGCCAGGGTCCCGGGATCCAGGGACAACTTGCCGGGGAGAACGCATGGCGAGCCTCAGGCTGGAACAACATCATGCTGGCCTCTGCCACCGCAGGCTTGGCCCGCATCCGTACGCCTCCCTCCCCCCGGCCTGAGTGAGCCAGAGCCCCCGAAACAGTGGCTTCTTTAACCCCGTCCTCTCTGAGCGAAGAACAGATGCCCTCAGGCAACCTACACGCAGAGGCGGGGCCAAATCCAAAGCTGAACCCTGGGAGCTGTTCGAACAAAGAAGAGAAAGAGAAATCTCTTCCAGCAGCCTCAGGAGCAGCGGATTAAATCTCCACAATCAACTTGATGTACCCTGCATCTGTGGAATACCTGAATAGACAACGAATCATTCCAAAATTGAGACGCTGGACTTTGGGAGTGACGATATACATATATTTTTTTCTTTTTCTCTTTTTGTGAGTGTGTATGAGTATGCTTCTGAGTGTGATTTTGTCTGTATAGATTTGCTTTTACCATTTATCCTAGGATTCTGTCTGTCCGTTTCTTAAAAAATATAGTTTCTAGTGCTTGTTATCATTGGTGGTTCTGTTTATTGGTTTTGTTGCTCTCTTCTTTCTTTCTTTTTTTATTACATTTTATTTTTTTAACAATTATTTTTTATTTTAATAACCTTTCATTTTTCTTTCTCTTCCTTCCTTCCTTCCTTTCCTTCTTTCTCTTCCTTCCTTCCTTCCTTCCGTTCTTTCTTTCTTTCTTTCTTTCTCCCTTTTCTTCTGAGCTGTGTGGCTGAGAAGGTCTTGGGGCTCTGGCCAGGTGTCAGGCCTGAGCCTCTGACGTGGGAGGGCCGAGTTCAGGATATTGGTATACCAGAGACCTCCCGGCTCCATGTAATATCAAACAGCGAAAGGTCTCTCAGACATCTCCACATCAATGCTAAGACCTAGCTCCACTCAACGACCAGCAACCTACAGTGCTAGACACCCTATGCCAAAAAACTAGCAAGACAGAACACCACCCATTAGCACAGAGGGTACCTAAGATAATAATAAGGTCACAGAAGCACCAAAACACACCACCAGACATGGACCTGCCCACCAGAAAGATAAGATCCAGCCTCATCCACCAGAACCCAGGCACTAGTCCCCTCCACCAGGAAGCCTACACAACCCACTGAAGGAACCTTAGCTACTGGGGGCAAACACTAAAAGCAACAGGAACTACGAACCTGCAGCCTGTGAAAAGGAGACCCCAAACACAGTAAGTTAAGCAAAATGAGAAGACAGAGAAGCACACAGCAGATGAAGGAGCAAGATAAAAACCCACCAGACCAAACAAATGAAGAAGAAATAGGAAGTTTACCTGAAAAAGAATTCAGAGTAATGATAGTGAAAATGATCCAAGATCTTGGAAATAGAATGGAGAATATACAAGAAATGTTTAACAAGGACCTAGAAGAAGTAAAGAGTAAACAAACAATGATGAACAATACAATAATTGAAATTAAAAATTCTCTAGAAGGAATCAATAGCAGAATAACTGAGGCAGAAGAATGGGTAAGTGACCTAGAAGATAAATAGTGGAAATAACTACTGCAGAGCAGAATAAAGAAGAATGAAAAGAATTGAGGACAGTCTCAGAGACCTCTGGGACAACATTAAATGCACCAACATTCGAATTATAGGGGTCCCAGAATAAGAAGAGAAAAAGAAAGGGACTGAGAAAATATTTGAAGAGATTATACTTGAAAACTGCTCTAATATGGGAAAGGAAATAGTTAATCTATTCCAGGAAGAACAGAGTCACATACAGGATAAATCCAAGGAGAAACACACAAAGACACATATTAATCAAACTATCAAAACTTAAATACAAAGAAAAAATATTAAAAGCAGCAAGGTAAAAACAACATATAACATATAAGGGAATCCCCATAAGGTTAACAGCTGATCTTTCAGCAGAAACTCTGCAAGCCAGAAGGGAGAGGCAGGACATACTTAAAGTGATGAAAGGGAAAACCTACAACCAAGATTACTCTACCCAGTAAGGATCTCATTCAGATTTGATGGAGAAATTAAAAACTTTACAGACAAGCAAAAGCTAAGAGAATTCAGCAGAACCAAACCAGCTTTACAACAAATGCTAAAGGAACTTCTCTAGGCAGGAAACACAAGAGAAGGAAAAGACCTACAATAACAAACCCAAAACAATTAAGAAAATGGTAATAGGAGCATACATATCAATAATTACCTTAAATGTACATGGATTAAATGCTCCAACCAAAAGACACAGACTGGATGAATGGATACAAAACCAAGACCCATATATATGCTGTCTACAAGAGACACACTTCAGACCTAGGGACAAATACAGACTTAAAGTGAGGGGATGGAAAATGATATTCCATACAAATGGAAATCAAGAGAGCTGGAGTAGAAATTCTCATATCAGACAAAATAGACTTTAAAATAAAGACTATTACAAGAGACAAAGAAGGATACTAAATAATGATCAAGGGATCAATCCAAGAAGAAGATTTAACAATTGTAAATATTTATGCACCCAACATAGGAGCCCCTCAATACATAAGGTAAATGCGAACTGCCATAAAAAGGGAAATCGACAGTAACACAATGATAGTTGGGGACTTTAACACCCCACTTTCACCAATGGACAGATCATCCAAAATGAAAATAAATAAGGAAACACAAGCTTTAAATGATAAATTAAACAAAATGGAATTAATTGATATTTATAGGACATTTCTTCCAAAAACAATGGAATACACTCTCCTCTCAAGTGCTCATGGAACATTCTCCAAGATAGATCATATCTTGGGTCACATATCAAGTCTAGATAAAATTAAGAAAATTGAAATCATATCAAGTATCTGTTCCAACCACAGTGCTATGAGACTAGATATCAATTAAAGGAAAAAATCTGTAAAAAATACAAACATATGGAGGCTAAACAATACACTACTTAATAAGCAAGAGATCACTGAAGAAACCAAAGAGGATATCAAAAAATACCTAGAAACAAATGACAATGAAAACACAATGACCCAAAACCTATGGGATGCAGCAAAAGCAGTTCTAAGAGGGAAGTTTATAGCAATACAATCCTACCTTAAGAAACAAGAATCATCTCAAATAAACAACCTAAACTTACAGTGAAAGCAATTAGAGAAATAAGAATAAAATAAGCCCAAAGTTAGCAGAAGGAAAGAAATCATAAAGACGAGATCAGGAATAAATGGAAAAGAAATGAAGGAAACAATAGCAAAGATCAATAAAATTCAAAACTGGTTCTTTGACAAGAGAGACAAAATTGATAAACCATTAGCCAGACTCATCAAGAAAATAGGGAGAAGATTCAAAGCAATAGAATTAGAAATGGAAAAGGAGAAGTAACAACTGACACTGCAGAAATACAAAGGATCATGGGAGATTACTGCAAGCAACTTTATGCCAATAAAATGGACAACCTGGAAGAAATGGACAAATTCTTAGAAAAGCACAACCTTCTGAGACTGAACCAGGAAGAAATAGAAAATATAAACACACCAATCACAAGCACAGAAATTGAAACTGTGATTAAAAATCTTCCAACAAACAAAAGCCCAGGACCAGATAGCTTCACAGGTGAATTCTATCAAACAATTAGAGCAGAGCTAACATCTATCCTTCTGAAACTCTTCCACAATATAGCAGAGGGAGGAACACTCCCAAACTCATTCTATGAGGCCACCATCACCCTGATACCAAAACCAGATAAAGATGTCACAAAGAAAGAAAACTACAGGCCAATATCACTGATGAACATGGATGCAAAAATCCTCAACAAAATATTAGCAAACAGAATCCAACAGCACATTAAAAGGATCATACACCACGATCAAGTGGGGTTTGTCCCAGAAATGCAAGGATTCTTCAATATGTGCAAATCAATCAATGTGATATGCCATATTAACAAACTGAAGAATAAAAACCATATGATCATCTCAACAGATGCAGAAAAAGCTTTTGACAAATTTCAACACCCATTTGTGATAAAAACCCTCCAGAAAGTAGGCATGGAGGGAACTTTCCTCAACATAATAAAGGCCATATATGACAAACCCAGAGCAAACATCATTCTCAATGGGGAAAAACTGAAACCATTTCCACTAAGATCAGGAACAAGACAAGACTTTCCACTCTCACCACTATTATTCAATATAGTTTTGCAAGTTTTAGCCACAGCAATCAGAGAAGAAAAAGAAATGAACCCAAATCAGAAAAGAAGAAGTAAAGCTGTCACTGTTTGCAGATGACATGATGCTATACATAGAGAATCCTGAAGATGCTACTAGAAAACTACGAGAGCTAATCAATGAATTTGGTAAAGTAGCAGGATACAAAATTAATACACATAAATCTCTTGCATTCCTATACACTAATGATGAAAAATCTGAAAGAGTAATTTAGGAAACACTCCCATTTACCATTGCAACAAAAAGCATAAAATACCTAGGAATAAACCTACCTAAGGAGACAAAAGACCTGTATGCAGAACACTATAAGACACTGATGAAAGAAATTAAAGATGACAGAAACAGATGGAGAGATATACCACGTTTTTGGATTGGAAGAATCAACATTGTGAAAATGACTATACTACCCAAAGCAATCTATAGAGTAAATGCAAGCCCTATGAAACTACCAATGGCATTTTTCACACAACTGGAACAAAAATTCCATGATTTGTATGGAAACAGATAAGACCTCGAATAGCCAAAGCAATCTTGAGAAAGAAAAATGGAGCTGTAGGAATCAGGCTTCCTGACTTCAGACTATACTACAAAGCTACAGTAATCAAGAGAGTATGGTACTGACACAAAAACAGAAATGTAGATCAATGCAACAGGAAAGAAAGCCCAGATATAAACCCACACACATATGCTCACCTTATTTTTGATAAAGGTGGGAAGAATATACAATGGAGAAAAGACAGCCTCTTCACTAAGTGGTGCTAGTAAAGCTGGACAGCTACATGTAAAAGAATGAAATTAGAACACTCCCTAACAGCATACACAAAAGTAAACTCAGAATGGATTAAAGACCTAAATGTAAGGCCAGACACTATCAAACTCTTAGAGGAAAACATAGGCAGAACACTCTGTGTCATAAATCACAACAATATCCTTTTTGACCCACCTCCTAGAGAAATGGAAATAAAAACAAAAACAAATGGAAGCTAATGAAACTTAAAAGCTTTTGCACAGCAAAGGAAACCATAAACAAGACGAAAAGACAACCCTCAGAATGGGAGAAAATATTTGCAAATGAAGCAACTGACAAAGGATTATCCTCCAAAATTTACAATCAGCTCATGCAACTCAATATCAAATAAACAAACAACCCAGTCCAAAAATGGGCAGAAGACCTAAATAGACATTTCTGCAAAGAAGATATACAGATTGCCAAAAAACACGTGAAGAATGCTCAACATCACTAATCATTAGAGAAATGCAAATCAAAAGTACAATGAAGTATCACCTCACACCTGTCAGAATGGCCATGATCAAAAAATCTGCAAATAATAAATGCTGGAGAGGGTGTGGAG
The DNA here is from genome assembly GCF_964374135.1 of Grampus griseus. NCBI lineage: Eukaryota > Metazoa > Chordata > Mammalia > Artiodactyla > Delphinidae > Grampus > Grampus griseus. The sequence continues at coordinate 117,553,466 of NC_138998.1, read as the reverse complement.
AAAAGGGAACCCTCTTGCACTGTTAGTGGGAATGTAAATTGATACAGCCAGTATGGAGAACAGTATGGAGGTTCCTTAAAAAACTAAAAATAGAACTACCATACGACCCAGCAATCTCACTACTGGGCATATACCCTGAGAAAACCATAATTCAAAAAGAGTCATGTACCACAATATTTATTCCAGCTCTATTTACAATAGCCAGGATATGGAAGCAACCTAAGTGTCCATTGACAGACGAATGGATAGAGAAGATGTGGCACATAGATACAGTGGAATATTACTCAGCCATAAAAAAGAAATGAAATTGAGTTATTTGTAGGGAGATGGATAGACCTAGAATCTGTCATACAGAGTGAAGTAAGTCAGAAAGAGAAAAAGAAATACGGTATGCTAACACATATATATGGAATCTAAAAAAAAAAAAAAAAGAAGGTTCTGAAGAACCTAGCAGCAGGACAGGAATAAAGTCGCAGACCTAGAGAATGGACTTGAGGACACGGGGAGGGGGAAGTGTAGGGTGGGACGAAGTGAGAGACAGTCATGGACATATATACACTACCAAATGTAAAATAGATAGCTAGTGGGAAGCAGCTGCATAGCACAGGGAAATCAGGTTGGTGCGTTGTGACCACCTGGAGTGGTGGGATAGGGAGGGCTGGAGCGAGACGCAAGAGGGAAGAGATATGGGGATATATGTATATGTATAGCTGATTCACTTTGTTATAAAGCAGAACGTAACACACCATTGTAAAGCAATTATATTCCAAGAAAGATGTTAAAAAAAGAAAAGTACCAGGGCTGCTGCTATATTGGGAGTGGGTGAGACAAATGTCTTGAGCCCAGGAGGTCACTTTGCTCCCTATCACGTCAAGTGGTAAAGATGCATGTTGGATGGCAGTAATCCCATACGCTCTGGCACCAAGGACTGCAACCCAGTAGGAATAAAGTTTGGGTTATTTCCCCAGATGCTGGCTTAGAACAAAGGAGCATGGAAGATGCTGTGGAGGAAGTAAGCCTTACCTTGTCAACCATAGCTTTATGACCAGTTGTAGAACTGTGTTATCTATTTCTGTTTCTATCCTTGTTCTCTTAGTTATTTTATTATTCCAACAAATATTCTACTATTTTATATAGGCTGTTCTGGTAGTGTGTAACTTTACAAATTACTCCACTGATTATAGCATGTCATGATGGGGACATTATCATGATATAGATCTAAAGATAATATCCATAGACCACAGATATTTTATATATATATATATATATACACACACACACACATAAATATATACATATGGTATATATTTATATGGTGAAATTATAAAATTGATTCCTTGTTAAGGAGATACCTTCATTTTCAATTATAGGAAAGATAGTGGTATTATGTTAAGAATTATCGGGCTTCCCTGGTGGCGCAGTGGTTGAGAGTCCGCCTGCCGATGCAGGGGACACGGGTTCGTGCCCCGGTCTGGGAAGATCCCACATGCCTGGAGCGGCTAGGCCCGTGAGCCATGGTCGCTGAGCCTGCGCGTCCGGAGCCTGTGCTCCGCAACGGGAGAGGCCACAACAGTGAGAGGCCCGAGTACCGCAAAAAAAAAAAAAAAAAAAAAAAAGAATTATGTTTGTTGTTGTTTGCAAGATTAAGTATAGAAGAGGGTATTTGTTGATTTTGGGAAACTAAGTGGAGTACACCCTTTTAGGTTTTGTTTTTGTCAGCATCATTAGAGTACCCTATTTTAGTTTGGGAAATTTTCCATATTATATTGGGGGGTAATATTCCCCCAGATAGGAATCAGAAATGAATTTTCCCAGTTTCCTTTTGCACTTGGGGCATAGGCACTGGCTTCACCAATGAGGTGCTTCACATTCTGACATGGAAGAATTGACCTTGAGGATTGTGTGCCATACAGAATCCACTCTTTCCTGTTAAGGGAAATGGTGGCATGTGGCTTTTAGGGAAATCTGTGGTGGAGATTCTGGTTTTTAGTGTTTGGTATCAGTGGCTTGAACTGCAGTATCTGTATCCAGTAATGCCATCTGAGAGATCACCAGTGGGGCAGTCCTACTGGTTTGGGTGCTGTTTTTGCCTGTGGAATTCCTAAGATTGATGCTTTGGCCTTCCCAGAGGTTGTGAGAGTCACAGAATATATTTTACTTTTTTTTTGTGGTTGCTCTTTCTCTCAGCTCACTTACTCTATGCTCTGTGGAAAGTATCATATGACAAAGAATTGAAGTTTCTGGCCAATAGCTGTATGAGTGATGAGTGAGCTTGGAAGTGAACCAGCTCCAGTCAAGCCTTCAGACCACTGTAGTTCTGGCTGACATCTTGATTGCAACCTCATGAGAGACTCTGTGCCAGAATCACATAACTAAGTTCTGACCCACAGAAACTGGGATAATAAATGCTTGTTGTTTTAAGCCATTAAATTTGGGGATCATTTACTAGATAGCAATAGGTAAATACAAACAGATAGAGTGGAATGAGAAATTCCAGGATGATTAAGGAGGCGTTGTGCAATGCATTGCTAGAATAGTTGATTCCCTAGGTTCTCTGAACTTTAAGACCTTTGCATGTGGTGGCTAACTTACTACTTATCCGTATCTCCTTTCCCCTGCCTGGATCTGATGCCAGCACCAGGGGGAGTAGAAGCCATGAAGCTGGCTGTGTGTGTCTTCCTCCCTAGAGAGCTCACAGGCAGACCAGCTCTGCGTGCTGCTCTCTAGTGCGGCAGTCTCCATGCCATTGGCTAATGCCTGGACTCTCTGGCACTGTCTCCACTGCTGCAGGCCTAAAGAGCTTGCTGGTGTACAAGAAACTCATCAAACGTTATCAAGAACAAAGGTGTTGTTCCATGTTTCTATAAGACGTGGAAGACTCCAAGGGCAGTAGCCTGCATGGTGAACTAGCCCTGTCTCAAGAGATGGAAGGTGGAGACATGATCAGATTTATATCTTGAGGACATCAATCCATCACTCTGGCTGCATTCCCTGTTTTTCACCCCATTCTTTCCATCTTTCCCCAAATAGTCCTCATATATTATTCCAGGAGGATGAGTTGTCGCTACCTTTAGAAGAGCCATTTGCTAATTTACCAGTGACCTCATTTCAGTTCTCTTTCTCCTTGAGTTGTGTGTAGAAGTCAGCACTGCTGTAGGGAACTGGTTCACTTTCTGATACTATGTGAGCAAATTCCTCATCTCTGTGAATTTCTCAGACATTCTACCAAAGAGTTCTTGTCCAGCCTTCTTTGTTCTCTCCCTCTTCAACTCTCTAAGTACAGTAATTATAATGAGAGTAAAATCGATGACTAACATTTCTGATGTTTTGAGTTTGAGTTAATAAGTGTTCAAATACAGCTTTTAGGAAGGGGAGAATGGGCCATTCGACTGCCTGGCAGTACAAATTTTAGAGTCACCTGCATCGACATGATATTTGAAGCTATTTGTGCATAAGATTGTGGGGAAGATAGTTGAAGACAAAGCAAGAAAAGAAAAAGATGTTTCATTTAACCCACATATTAGAATTGCAACATAATATCCATCCTTTACCAGAGCTACTAAAGAATTACAATAATACCAACTGATTTTCAATTGTACCTTTAGTTTCTTCCCACCTTTCTACTATAGGAGCTAAGTTGCTAAGTATTGACAAAGAAAAGAAGTAGAGAGTTATATGATGCATTTTCTGGGTAACTGATTAATGGAAAAATCAATTATTGTTAGTTAAGCAGTATTTTATATGTTTTATTAAGGTTGAGTAGGAGTGAGGTAACATTACTGAAAGCTAACTAGTCATTGTTCAAAGATGGAATAATCTCTGGTATTGTAAAATTTACAGTTTTAATTTCCTCATATAGAGAAGAGCACAAGTGATTCTTATTCCTCAGGAAGTCTACTGCTGTGACAGCATAATTTCAACATTCAAGAAGAGAGAAAGCAGCCCTGAATCCCTCTGAAATCAAATTAAGTCAGTGGAGGGTTGTATGAAGAAATGAAAAGAAGGCAAACAGAACTTATCAAATGTGTTGTTCATGAAAATGTTTTAGAAAATTTAATATGAATGAAATTCTTGTATAAATTCACTTCTTAAATTTTATGTACACAGCATACATTTTTTGGGGGGGAATTAAGAAACACTTCAGAATGAAGAAAAAAGTTTAAAACTTTTTGTTTATTTTAATACAGCAAATAAATGTGAGGAGTTTAAAAGTCTATGTGGTTGAAAGTTACAGTGATAGTACAGCTGTGGTAGGCAGAGTAATGGCCCCCAAACAGGCTCATGCCTTAATGCCTGGAACCTGTGAATATGTTACCTTACATGGCCAAAGAATCTTTGCTGATGCGATGAAAGGAATAGGCTTTGAAATGAGGAGATTGTCCTGGATCACCTGTGGAGACTCAGTCTAATCTAATGAGTATATAAAAGTGGAGAACATTTCCAGGCTGGGTCGGAGAGACAAGACAGAAGGAGGAGAGATTTGAAGACTGGGAAGGACTCCACCCACCACTGGTGGTTTTGAAGATGGAGGAAGGGGGCTGAGAGCAAAGGAATGCAGGAAAGGGCTCTCAGCAGACAGCTAGAAAGGACATGAGGATGTCAGTCCTACAACTACAGAGAGCTGAATTCTGCTAAAAACCTGAATTACCTTGGAAATGGATCCTTTCCTAGAGACTCCAGAAAGGAACACAGCATCTGATTTTAGGTTGTTGAGACCCAGGTCAGATTCCTGATCTCCAGAACTGTAAGATAATACATTTGTATGGTTTTAAACCACTGAAATTGTTGGAACAGCAATGGAACTCTAATTCAGCAACTGTATTTGAAATATGCATAACTATTAAATAAATGGCCTTTAGTAAATCTCCCAGTCCAGACAAGTTTGTACTAAAGCCCTTAATATAACTTTTAGATGGAGCTGGCTTTTAACTTCCAGTTAAAAACAAAATCCAATCCAACTCCTAAAATACCTAACAGTGTTTTGAATTATAGTTTATCTAAAGAAGATAAAGTTGGAATCATGTTTTCAGTTGTTATTACTTTATTAAAAATAATAAGCCAGATTGCTCCTTTAACTTTCTCATACCTACTACAAAATATTTGTGAAAGGAAGAATTTGCTCTCAACATTTCTGTAAAATGATGATCTAGATGGATGCTGTGTTGGTAATACCTGCAGATCTGATGGTTTTCTTGGCTATGCTAAGAAGGCTATCATATAAGGTCACTATATCTTCCCTTCAACCAAAGTATAAGATTTCAGTTTAACACAGTAACATGTTAATGCATGCAGTGTGGTATTGTGGAATGAGCACTATTCTTGGAATCCAAAGACCTTGGTTGAATGCCAGCTTCACTATATATTGTGTCAGACAAGTCAACAAATCTCTCTGAATGACCGTTTCCTAGTTTGTGAGATAGGAATAATATCTACCTTAAAAGTTTGTTAAAATAGAATGAAATTTCTTTTCAAATCTTATCCTGTCATCATAATATAGAGTATAATATGCGAACACTCAGGACCAATGTGATATTTTGGGACTTTCCACTAAGGATTGAAGAAAATGGGACCAAATATATTACAGAAAAGAAGAAGTTGGATTGAGTGGGAGGAGATAAAGTGGAGGTAGTAGGAATATTACCAGTAAAACTGACCAGAGCAGCAGAAGAGGTGTTGGCAGACCAGGAGATGGAGACCTAAGTGGAGATGCAGTCTCGGATTACATCAGACCAATTCCATCAGCATCAGTTTTCCTGAGATGTCCAGGAGAGAGAGACCCATGCTATGAGTCCTTTGATCAGTGCTGGTTTTCCATGTTAGCTTGGAAGCTTCTGGCAAGGGCTTATTTAGACTCCAGGGGCTCTAAATCCAATTTAGAAGCAAAAGACTCCTGATGTACCACCTGGTCTGGACCTTATTGATTCTGAGGGTGGGCAGAGCTAAGCGTGTTTGTAGCAGTCATCATCATCAGAGGCCTCCAGGACAGACTGTGGATGGCAGAATAGGATAGGAACTGAGGGAAGTGCAACTGAACTCTGGGTCTTTAGTTATCAAAGGGATCACATTAATACCTATTTCTCAAAATTTCATCACCTGTGCCCTCACCTGAATAATGCAGTACCTTCCTGCAGTTGTTTTAACTCTTCAAAGAAATAGATCAAATTAAAAAAAAAAAAAGATGATTTTATTTGCGGAAACTGGAGGCACACAAAATCTCAGGCTGGGAAACCAGGATCTCAGGATGTAGGTCTAACAAAAGAAGTGAGGGCAAAAAGCTATATGCTTTGAGCTCTTTTTTGGCTTTTTAAGCTACATTTGCTTAATTCTTTCCTTTCTCTTTGCATACTTGATTTCATCACTTTTGTAATCTGACAGAAAAAGTTTGGCTTCCAACAACTTTAAGTTTTACATAAAATATGCTCAGCCAGCCAGAAAGTCTCTTATAATCAGGTCAAAAATCCCTGGGCCAAGAGCTGCCAATGGCCAAAACTAGAAAAATTCGAGCAACCAAAAAAGTGGTATTGAATTAAAACTCAACGTGTAAAATAAATATCTATGAACTCATGCTAATATAGTGATTAAATAAATAAATAAGGAAAAAAGACAAATCTCCCGTGCAGAAAAATTCCAAATAATTGATGTAGATACTGTGTCCTTAAGTAGATGGAAAATAACCTTCTACTTCTTAAGTATGGGTTTCACATAGTGACTTCCAAATACTACAATATGAAAAGGGAGAAAAAGAGTAACTTTACAGTGGGGAAAACAGACAAATACTACCTCAACCAGGTGATTAAGATTAACAACAGTGAGACTTCCCTGGTGGTGCAGTGGTTAAGAATCTGCCTGCCAATGCTGGGGACATGGGTTCAATCCCTGGTCCAGGACGATCCCACATGCTGGGAGCAACTAAGCCTGTGTGCCACAACTACTGAGCCTGCACTGTAGAGCCTGCGAGCCACAACTACTGAGCCCCCATGCCACGACTACCAAAGCCTGCGTGCCTAGACCCTGTGCTCCGCAACAAGAGAAGCCACCACAATGAGAAGCCCGTGCACTGCAACAAAGAGTAGCCCCCGCTTGCTGCAACTAGAGAAAAGCCCGGTGGAGCAACGAAGACCCAAAGCAACCAACAATAAATAAATAAATAAATAATTAAAAAAAAGATTAACAACAGTGGTAAGTCATGTTGATAGTAAGGACTCTTGATATTTTGTAATGAGAATGACAGTTTACCTCTGTAGTCTTTCTCCTCAAAACCAGCAACTCCAGTCTAATCATTAGAAAAATATCAGATAAATTTCAACTGAGGGACATTTTACATAATATCTGATTTTAAAACTGTCAGGGTGCCCACGGAGCTGCAGCTGACCTACGAGTCTTCCTTACCAACATTATGCTCCAGCTCCTGCTTGGATTTACTCTTGGCAATGTGGTGGGAATGTATCTGGCTCAGAACTATGACATACCAAACCTGGCTAAAAAACTTGAAGAAATTAAAAAGGACGTGGATGCCAAGAAGAAACCCCCTAGTTCATGAGGCCGACTCCAGCACTGCCTCCTGGATAAACTGATTCTACTGTTCTTGAGGGCCTCCTTTACCATCTGAACCAAAAGCTTTTGTTTTCATCTCCAGCCTCAGCAATTTTCTTCTTTGCTAGACCCTGCATTGCCTTACAGCACAAATGGGGCCACAAGTTAAGAACAGCCCTTACTTTTCCAACATCCTCACTTCTTCCCTTCCTCCTTCCAGCCACTTGGGAGGTCCTGAGAATGGAATTATGGTGCTAGATTAGTAAACATGACCTTTAATTAGTAGTCTCTCCCTTATTCTTTGGGATTTCTACTACCGTTTTCAAAAGAAAAATTGATGAGTTTTGTATAGCTGATGAGATATAAATAATGCTGATTTCACAGTCTAGAAATTATATTGGGTGTTTAAACCTTTGGTACTAAATTATGTTGTTTCAAAGTAGTAATTAAAATGAAAATCTAGAAGCCAGTTTCTGGTGAGTTATCCACTAATTTTATGTTGTTGTCAGGAAGCTCCATAGTTGCTAATTTAACCTATAAATCAATTTGCTATTCATTAACCAAGAAACTCTGTTCTGAGAACCCCATCAGGAACTGGGGAATTGAAAAGTATTTAAAGTAATGGCCTTTGTCCTCAGTAGAATTCATAGTCTAGTATGCATGTTTTTTTCTAATGATGCATTTGATCTGGCTCTGTTCTCTCATAAGAATCATACTTATTTTATGGGATTACAGGCACATTTGACATTACATGGTAGATAAATGAGAAGTTGTCTATAAAGGAAATTTTATGCATTTTTACATTAAAAAATGTATTTAAATTATTAAAAAAAACCCAAAAAACCTGTCAGGGTCATAAAATATAAGGAAAATATTAATATAATGTACCATAAGGGTTCATTAATTGCAAAAAATGTACCATACTAATGTAGGATGTTAAAATAGGGGAAAGAGGGTATAGGGATATACTATCTTCATAACTTTTCTGTAAATGTACAACTAGTCTAAAATAAAAAGTTTGCTAAAAAAAAGTCCTTGAAGAAGGGATTGATGAACTAATTTTGGCTCAGATATCCACCTTGAACCAATGAGGTGAGGACAACAGTGATGAAGCCAAGCTCCAGGACATGGCAGCTTACTGTAGCCATAGTCATGTTGGGGTGTGTGTGTGTGTGTATGTGTGTGTGTGTGTATGTGTGTGTGTGTGTGTGTGTGTGTGTGTGTGTGTGTGTGTGTAGGGGGGCAGGAATGTTAATGAAGAAATCCAGGATAACAGTGCTGGGCAAATAATTTAATAAATGCCCATTAAATTTGGTTTCCTTCCTTATTCACATACTTTACATGGTTACTTCAGAGGTCTGTGGGATTCGTTCATTTTTTCCACTCCCGTTCCCTCTTCTCTCTCACACTAGGTTAGTGTCTGTTGCCCTCACCATGACAATGTCCTTGGTATCCTCTGTGATATTGCTTCCAAGGGAATTGTCCAAGGCACTGACCCTGAGGGTACCAAAATACTGCTAGAAAAAATTTAATAGAAACTCTGGGAGATAAAGGTAAGAAATTAAACAGAAAGTAGAACAAAGCTAAAAAAGATGCATAATTTAAGAGACAGAAAAAAATCCGAGACCTGGAATTCCAGAAAAAAGGACAAAGAGAATGGAATGGAGAACATTGTCAAATAAAAAATACAAGATAGTTTCTTAGTGCTAGAAATAGTTAAAGACAGCACTGAGTTCTCAGTACAATGAATGAAAACACATCCCCAGACACATCACTGTGAAAATTCAAATTACAAAGGGTAAAGAGAAGACTCTCAAATTTTTCTTGAGAAAAAAAATGTGACCTACAGAAACATGACAAGTCTGGGATCATATTTTCCATCAACAATGTTGAATGTTGGAAGACAGTGAAGAAAGAGCTTTAAACTTCTAATGAATAATGTCTTAAGAGTCATAGAAAATTTCCTGCACCCTTGAAAGGGAGGTTATTTGAGGTTGGATTATATCCAAAAGGGGAAGAAAATTAAGACATAAAAAATCTTGGCATCCTTGAAATAGTGGAGCCAACTTGTCTCTAGAAGAACAGTGAAGGGAAACCGCTGAACTACAGTTATGCAGCAGGCCTGGAGTTCAGCCAGTTTACACTGAGGCAGCAGGAGAAAGGGGGATTCAATAGAACACCTATTATTTTATATCAACTGGTGCTGGCATAAAGGCAAAGAAAAATCACTACAATTAGAAAACTGTGAAAAATATATCACAATAATCAATCTACGCTGCTTGGATCAGCAGAGAAGTACATTTACGTTCTTAATACTCTTATTGACTTTCATCCTTTACACCAACTTACAGATAAAGCATCGAAGAATTAATCATATGTATCTACTATTGAGCTTGACATTGCAAAAGTTATTACACAGATGATAGAAATTGCAGGAGAAAAGAACAGAGTGATGCTGAGATGAAAACTATGGTCATTGATATCTTCTTAAAAAGTGGGAAGAAAAATTATGGATATGACACATTTGGGTTTGCATTGGTATTTGGCCAAAGTATGCATTTGGTTTACTGCTATACAATATACTGTCCACAGCTGTAGAAATAAAGAATAGAGATGTTAGTATTTTACTAAGTATACAAAGTAACTATATGAGGAACTCAAAATAGAAATATAACAACTGGTTGGCAGGGGGTTGGTGGTGAGCCAGCTCATTCCTCACTTATAATAAATTAGGTTATATGTAAAATTTATAAATGAGGAAATAGAATGAGAAGCATATTATTAAAAGATATGGAAGAAAAAATCAAGCAAAAATGATATAGGGGTAGAATAGCTGCTTCTTGGAAATGGGCTTGTGGATGGAAGAAGATGGAATAATGCATGTATTAATTTAATGAAGTGGGAAAAATCTTTAAAAGAGATATGAACTAGCAAAAATATGTTTTGTGGAGGTGACAGAATTATATTAATAGATCTTACTATAATTCGTCTCAGAGAGGAAATTGTGTTTGTTTAGAAATCTCTTGATTAATTGCTTCTAGCTGAAGTTCCTTTTGGCTTCTTCTGGTGATTGTGCATACTATTTACATTCATCTAGTACTTCACTTTGTTTATATTAATTTAAAAAATATTATACAAATAAAATGTGACTCTTGTTAGTCTGGATCTTAATATGAACAGAACGTTAAAAACAATTTTATTTTATTATTTTTGGCTGTGTTGGGTCTTCACTGCTGCGCGCAGGCTTTCTCTAGTTGCAACGAACAGGGGCTACTTTTTGTCACGGTGTGTGGGCTTCTCATTGCAGTGGCTTCTCGTTGCCAAGCACGGGCTCTAGGCGCATGGGCTTCAGTAGTGGTGGCACGTGGGCTCAGTAGTTGTGGCATGAGTTGTAGCTCAGGCTTAGTTGCTCTGTGGCATGTGGGATCTTCCCAGACCAGGGCTTGAACCCGTGTCCCCTGTGTTGGCAGGCAGATTCCTAACCACTGCACCACCGGGAAGCCCTAACAGCACATTTAGAATAGGAAATTCAAGGAGAGTTTGTTTACAAAGTGACTATTTACAAAGCTGCAGGAAGGGGGAACTAGAGTAATGGTGCATTGACCTAGAGCTCAGTAGCAACCAAGATGTCATCAGCCCCCAGGTCTAAAGAAACAAGGAGAGGGAATGGTTTCTTTAGTTCGGAAGGAATAAGTTGTGTAGGGTGTCACCACGAATGGGGTATTGACCTCTGGACTGAGGATACAGCCAGCTTAAGGTGACCTTGTAAGGAGAGATTTAGAGGAATAAATACACTAGTTTCATTCTTCTGCCTCTTTACCTCTGCTGCACAGCTTTCTATTGGTAGGAGCCAACTAGCAGACAGAAGTCATGGAATCTTGATATAGGTCAGCTTCCTGGGGCAGAGAGAGAGAGCGGAGATAAGATCTACAGGTGAAAGTCGAGGATTTTTGATGTAGCTCAACGCAAGGACCCTCAGCATTCACTTTTTCTTTCCTTCATTTTTTCTTTTTTTGGTCTTGGGGTAAACTTGTGTTTTCAACAGAAGGGGACAAATAGATACACATTTCACGTTATAAAAACATAGCCATTATTTGAAATGGTTCAAGATACAGAAGAAAAAGTGCATTCATCTGACCATTAATGTTTTCTTTTTTGATGTTAACTTTGTTAGATTAAAAAAAATTCTAAATAAAAGTTGTCACTTACAGAACAAAAAACATAACTAAAGCCTGTAAGAAACTGTTGGACTATATTTAGATATTCAGAACTAATTTGTTGATCATTTATTGTTTACTTTTATTTATTTATTTTGGCTGTGTTGGGTCTTTGTCACGGCGTGCGGGCTTTCTCTAGTTGCAGCGAGCGGGGACTACTCTTTGTTTTAGTGTGTGGGCTTTTCATCGCGGTGGCTACTCTTGTTATGGAGCATGGGTTCTAGGTGCGCGGGCTTCAGTAGTTGCAGCACACAGACTCAGTAGTTGCAGTGAGTGGGCCCTAGGCATGTGGGCTTCAGTAGTTGTGGCTCACGGGCTCTAGAGTGCAGGCTCAGTAGTTGTGGCGCATGCGCTTAGTTGCTCCAAGGCATGTAGGCTCTTCCAGGACCAGGGCTCGAACCCATGCCCCCTGCATTGGCAGGCGGATTCTTAACCACTGCACCACCAGGGAAGTCCCCTCATTTGTTGTTTAAACTGAAGCTGTGTTAACAATAGAGATAACAACATATTAAAAAACTTAAAAAAATTAATACTGTAGTGAACGCACAAAGTTCCTCAAACTGTATCCCCTAGAACGCTGTAGCATTTCATGAAGAGTAAGTTCTAGGAACCACAAGAAACTCGTGTAGACACAAGATTTGACATCAGGTACCTTTGTCACTTTTTGTCTATCCACTCTTAAAGGAGTCATTTCAGCATTCTTAATCTCATATTTTCTAATTTCTAAAATGGCACAGGTCAACATTTCAAATTTTTACGAAGTCCAGGCAGGATACTTAGATGAATAAAGCATGGTTTGTTAAGGACTGTGGTGAACTGGCGAACACATGTCCTGTCCACAGACCTCGGTGGCTTCCAGGCTCCAGGCCATCATTACCACATGGGGACACCAGCCTAGTGTAGCCAGATCTTTAAGTACTGATGGGCAATCTCCACATTTTAAAATGGGGCAAATAATTCTAAAGGTTTAAAAAGATGGTGTGTGCTAAACTGCACATCTCTGCAAGCCAGATTTCTTCTATGGCTGAGCAATTTGTAACCACTGGATTAACTAATTTTTAACTAATCTTCAAATACCATTATTACTGATGTTTTGTGATTCTATTGGACTAGATAAGAACTAAGAATAAGTCAGGGCCACCTATTAATAACTTTGATATCGATACATTGTTTCTGCCTGAATAACATTGTGGAATTTTAGTGCAGAATAGAAGTTAGTCATCTTCTGTTTTTGAATTATTATTAAGGTCTAACAACTATTTTCAGTTATCAAGAAAGAAGAGATCTTTGAAGACTCTAGTCTATAAATGAGAAAGCTTTTAAGAGACCTGTAAGTGGCATTTTTATGAAATGTTAATGCACACGTGTGGTGGATGGTTGAGGACCAACAGGATAAACCCCGGTGGGGTTGTAACTCTGGACTAGATTTATGGGACTCAACTCAATCACCAAGTGTATTACTAAAAGGATGGTAAAAGCCTGTGTAAGGATCCAGCTGTCTGTCACGTGACCTGATCTAGGGAAGAGATAAAAGCTTATATGGATCTTGTGGAAGCCTGCCAATACTTGTCTCCATAATACATGATAAAACTCTGACAGTAAACTACTCCTGGGGGGTTGGTATTAAATTAGAGAGGCGGCAGCTCTCCTTTCTGCTGTTTACAGATATCCAGGCATGGCTTTCTAATACGTTGCTAATTTAGAATCCAGAAGATGGAAGTTCTGTTTTAATATCTTCCAACACCTCATCTTTTCTATCTCTGCTGTTACATACTTCGGAAGTATGGAACTATTAAAGTGTGATATGATCCATTCGCTATGCTACAGCTTTCTTGGGATCATATCACACAGGTATAGATTAAAGATTGTCTTAAGAAAGATATCCCACTCTTTCTAGAAAATACGTAAATAAGTACTCGTGCTTTAGTCAGAGATAATTTTCATCCTGAAAAATCAGAAATTCAGTCAGTCTAACTTAATGTTTAATAAGACGGAGACTTTTATTTTTCTAGTAGCAATCACCAGAATTGTTTTTACACAGAAGTGTCTTTATTTAGAAAAACAATGAGCTTTCTAATAGAGGAGGTGAATCTTGGTGTGCCCAGGGCAAAGGGAAGAGAAGGTGAGAGGGACACAACTAGGAAGAGGAAGAGAGAAGAAAGTAGAAGACTGCATTAGCATAATGTGAATCCTCCTCGAAAACTCCCAGAACCTTCAGCAAAGTCCCCTAAACTCACAAAATTAAAAAAATTCAGTTTAAAAAATTATGGTAAAATCTACATAACACAAAATATATCATTTTAACCATTGTAAAGTGTACAATGACATAAAGTGCATTCACAGTGTTGTGCAACCATTGTCATGATTCATCTCCAGAATTTATTCATCATCCCAAACTGAAAGTCTGTACTCATTTAACACTAAATTCTTATTCCCTACTCCCCCTGCTCCTGGCAACCATCATTCTCCTTTCTGTCTGTATGATTTTGATTACCTAGTACCTCATTTAAGCGGAGTCATACAATATTTGTTCTTTAGTGAGACATTATTATTTTTTTAAACATCTTTATTGGAGTATAATTGCTTTACAATGGTGTGTTAGTTTCTTCTTTATAACAAAGTGAATCAGTTATACATATACATATGTTCCCATATCTCCTCCCTCTTGTGTCTCCCTCCCACCCACCCTCCCTACCCCACCCCTCTAGGTGGTCACAAAGCACCGAGCTGATCTCCCTGTGCTATGCGGCTGCTTCCCACTAGCTATCTGTTTTACATTTGGTAGTGTATATATGTCCATGCCACTCTCTCGCTTTGTCCCAGCTTACCCTTCCCCCTCCCCATATCCTCAAGTCCATTCTCTAGTAGGTCTGTGTCTTTATTCCCATCTTACCCTTAGGTTCTTCATGACCTTTTTTTTTTTTTTTCTTAGATTCCATATATATGTGTTAGCATACGGTATTTGTTTTTCTCTTTCTGACTTACTTCACTCTGTATGACAGACTCTAGGTCCATCCATCTCACTACAAATAACTCAATTTCGTTTCTTTTAATGGCTGAGTAATATTCCATTGTATATATGTGACACATCTTCTTTATCCATTCATCTGTTGATGGACACTTAAGTTGCTTCCATGTCCTGGCTATTGTAAATAGAGCTGCAATGAACATTGTGGTACATGACTCTTTTTGAATTATGGTTTTCACAGGGTAAATGCCCAGTAGTGGGATTGCTGGGTCATATGGTAGTTCTACTTTTAGTTTTTTAAGGAACCTCCATACTGTTCTCCATAGTGGCTGTATCAATTTACATTCCCACCAACAGTGCAAGAGTGTTCCCTTTTCTCCACACCCTCTCCAGCATTTATTTTTTCTAGATTTTTTGATGATGGCCATTCTGACCGGTGTGAGATGATTCTCATTGTAGTTTTGATTTACATTTCTCTAATGATTAATGATGTTGAGCATTCTTTCATGTGTTTGTTGGCAATCTGTATATCTTCTTTGGAGAAGTGTCTATTTAGGGCTTCTGCCTATTTTTGGATTGGGTTGTTCGTTTTTTTGTTATTGAGCTGCTTGTAAATCTTGGAGATTAATCCTTTGTCAGTTGCTTCATTTGCAAATATTTTCTCCCATTCTGAGGGTTGTCTTTTTGTCGTTTTTATGGTTTCCTTTGCTGTGCAAAAGCTTTTAAGTTTCATTAGGTCCCATTTGTTTATTTTTGTTTTTACTTCCATTACCCTAGGAGGTGGGTCAAAAAGGATCTTGCTGTGATTTATGTCATAGAGTGTTCTGCCTATGTTTTCCTCTAAGAGTTTGATAGTTTCTGGCCTTACATTTAGGTCTTTAATCCATTTTGAGCTTGTTTTTGTGTATGGTGTTAGGGAGTGTTCTAATCTCATACTTTTACATGTACCTGTCCAGTTTTCCTAGCACCACTTATTGAAGAGGCTGTCTTTTCTCCACTGTATATTCTGTTTTTTTTTTTTTTTTTTTTTTTTTTTTTTGCTGTACATGGGCATCTCACTGTTGTGGCCTCTCCCGTTGTGGAGCACAGGCTCCGGACGCACAGGCTCAGCGGCCATGGCTCACGGGCCTAGCCACTCCGCGGCATGTGGGATCTTCCCAGACCGGGGCACAAACCCATGTCCCCTGCATCAGCAGGCAGACTCTCAACCACTGCACCACCAAGGAAGCCCCTCTCCACTGTATATTCTTGCCTCCTTTATCAAAGATAAGGTGACCATATGTGCGTGGGTTTATCTCTGGGCTTTCTATCCTGTTCCCTTGATCTATATTTCTGTTTTTGTGCCAGTACCATACTGTCTTGATTACTGTAGCTTTGTAGTATAGTCTGAAGTCAGGGAACCTGATTCCTCCAGCTCCATTTTTCGTTCTCAAGATTGCTTTGGCTATTTGGAGTATTTTGTGTTTCCATACAAATTGTGAAATTTTTTGTTCTAGTTCTGTGAAAAATGCCATGGGTAGTTTGATAGGGATTGCACTGAATCTGTAGAGTGCTTTGGGTAGTCTAGTCATTTTCACAATGTTGATTCTTCCAATCCAAGAACATGGTATATCTCTCCATCTATTTGTATCATCTTTAATTTCTTTCATCAGTGTCTAGTGAGAAATTCTTATTGAGCTTATTTTGTGTTGAGGAAATCAATGAAAGGGGCATATTTCACATGAGGGACAACGTGGTCGGGTCAGAGGATTCTGAAGAAATCGCAAGAGCCTGGAGGAAGAGGAGGTGGCTCCAGGAATATGACAGAGGTTGAAACTAGACCCACAAAGCCAGCTCTGGTACACAAACGTGATTAGTTTATAGAATGCCTTAAAACATTTAAATTATATGACATCATTCAAAATTGGGAAGATTTTAATAGAGATCCAGATATCTTGCCCATCTTGTAAAATCTGGCAGTAATGGGCATACATTTCCCCAGCTACAATCAGATGGGCAGCAGATGCACACTCCAGCTCTTTCCTTATAATTCATAGTGCTTTATTTATTCATTTGTAATTTATTCAAAGGATGAATAACATTCATAGTAATCTGAATAGTAATTTTGAAATAGGTGTTTAGATCTCCACATATATAGAGATGCATCCAAGTTTATCCAGATCTTGAGTGGCAGGGAGGCTTCATATGACATCTGGGCTACAAACCGAAAAAAGGCATTTATTGGGAGGATAGAGAGTTGTCCCGCAGACACCAGTAGAGGCAGATCAGTGGGTTTTGTGGAAACCCTGGAGAGCAGTCAGGCAGCCAAGCAGACCCCTTGTCTAGCTGTCATTCATCAGGGAAAGCATGCTCTCTGTTTTTTGCATCTTCTAGGTGTCCACTTTATTCATATTCATATTGCTGTGTGTCTGCATTGCTTCTTCAGGCCAAAATTGTTTTTCTAACATGGCTCTTGTAGGAGCTTACAGTTCCTGCTTGTTCAAGTGCCACCAATCAACCGATTATAGATTCTGAATCCCAATTCCATTTCCCTAAAGAGAGAAGTTAGTGGCTTGGTTTATGTCCACTCAGTCACAACTCTGATTTAGCTGTGGCTGGAGTGGGACATTCTGGGCAGGTTTTCACTGACTTCAGGTTGACAGTCGTGCATCTTTGCTTTCTGCCCTGTAAAGATCCTTGGATGCTAGTTATGCCGCTGGGAGTGAGCTCACTTTGTCCATGTACATTGGCGTGTAAGGACGTGGAAGTCAACATCCCTGTGAATTCATACTCCCTCAAAGAGTAAGGAGTGAGGGTGGCTGCATAAGTGCATCTGCTTTCCCTCCTTCTAGCATGTAATTCTACGAGGTGTTCTGAGACTTTTCTGGAAGAGAAAGCAGAATTGAGCCCCTTGTGTCCTCAGCGTCAGTCTCAATAACATGCCCTGCTATTGGCTCTTCCTCCTTCCATCTCAATCTTCTCATCCCCTCACTCCTACTCACTGGAATCACTTCTCCCCAATGCTAGCTCCCTTCTGATATCTAAGTCAACCTACTCACAAGTCCTATCACAGACTCTGCTTTTCGGGAAAGCTGTGCTGAGACAGTCTGGTTTGTCAGGTGTTTACCCATTTGTTCTGGGGTGACTTATGTCCTCCAAAAGGATAAGTTGAAGTCCTAACTACTAGTACCTCAGAAGGTGACCTTATTTGGAAATAGGGCTGTTGCAGATGTGATTAGTTAAAGTGAGTGCACACTGTGGTACGTTGGGTCCTTAATCCAGTATGATTCTGGTCCTTACAAGAAGAAAAAAGACACAGATACATGAGGGGAGAACACCATGTGATGACGGAGCAGAGATGGAAGTGATTCAGTTGTAAGACAAGGAACATCAAGAATTGTCAGCAACCACCAGAAGCTAGGAATAGGCAAGGGAGAATCCTCCCTTGATTTCAGACTTCAAGCCTCTAGAATTATGAGATAATAAATTTCTATAATTTTAAGCCTCCTGGTTTGTAGTTCTTTGTTACAGAATCCTAGGAAACTGATACCCCGTTGTTGTAACTTCTGTTGCCAGATACTGAGCACATGTATGTAGCCTACTGACCACTTATCAAGGACCAGACTGGTAATGAAGTGGCTTTGATTAGGCTCCTTAAAAGGGGGATATGGCTGCAGTGAAAACCATGGGCATCTACAACATAAGTGGAAATGTTTGTTAAAAGGTAAAATGATGATAACTGAAAAAATAAAATGAGAATTGATTTAAAGTCTATCAGAAAAACAGTAGAACAAAATTCTGTTAAGACTGTACTAGTGAGAATGCTATGTTTTCCCCATTTCTTTTATTTTCTTCTGGACACACAATTAGACTATGTTTCCTGGGCTCATCTCTGGTTAGACAAGGTTATATGACAAAATTTTGGCCAGAAACTGATTTAACTCAATAAGTTGATAAGCATATTTCAGATGCCAGGAACATAGAACAATATTGATTAATAAGAAGAAATATGATAAAAATAGCAATAAAATATCTGTAAGTTAATAATAGAGATTTCTTAATCAGTATAATACCTCAGATCTCCTCAGGCATTTAACTCTCTTTTGATATCTAAACCAACTCATCCTTTTTAAACTCTAGGATCAGATAAGGGCTCACAGACAAAGGCATGTTTGTGGAGCTCACTGATATTATGAGGGGTGTAGATGAAGGGTTTTTGCAAGAAGAAGCTTAAAGTGGATGTTGTATCTTTTGGAATCAAACTATTGGTTTTTATTTCTTCAAGATTCTTTGGATAAGGTATTGTTGTGTCCATTTAAAATTTCTTCACCATAAAAATCATTAGCTGTAGACATAGCAGCAGAAGCAGTAAATACCTGCTTAATAATTGGGTAAGATACTGTGCTGGGTACATGAATTATATGGAAACCCATTGACCTTGAGGAGTTTATAATCTCATAAACTCTGACTGCAGTGTGGAGAAAAATGAGACAAAACCAACAATGGATGGGAGGAGAACAAATAGGAATTTATTGCAATAGTAGAGAGTTTGACTAGACTAGCGGTGGTAGAAATGGAGAGAATTAGTGGGTTTGAGAAATACTTGGGAGATAAAATCCATGAGAATCAGTGATGGATTGAGTGAGGTGTGGATAGGTGTTGGAGATGGCTCTTAGGACTGGGATTCTCTCAGATGGAGAGACGGTGGTGTCTTTGGCTATAATGTGGAGCACTGGAATGGAGATGCATTTGGAGTCAAACTTATTGAATCTGAGGCATATTTTTGGTAGGTGCTTATATAGGCAGCTGAAGCTCAGAGGAGTGGTCTGAATTGTAGATAGAAATGTAGAGCATTTGATTATGAGCAGTAATTGAAGCCACAGTGTAGATGAATTTTATTATGGTGAGAGGGCAGAGTGAGCAGACGAGGCACCCTAGGGATAATATTGGGCAGTCTACAGAGCTTAGTAATTGAGAAGAGAAGAATAATCCTGCAAGCAATTGCCAGACTTACACAGGTTCATAGACCCAGGGTCCCTTGCATGAATGGGGGGACGCTGGGCCTCATTGAGAAAGGACCTTGCTACACAGCAAAAAATATGTAATATAAATATTCCTCCTAAACGTCAAGAGAGAGGCCCGTGGCCTCCTCCCAGGATGCTTGTGCACTGGGGAAGAGTAAATAATCAGATTTTTAGGGATTTCTGGACACTGACTTTAAACTGATATGAATTCATAGAGATCCTAAATGCTGTCAGAGTTCACCTATCAGAGTTGGGGCTGAATAAGATCAGGTGATCAGTGGAGTTTTGACTTGTATCAACTGAACACTAGGCCTTGTGGGTCTCTAAATGCACCTTGTGGTTATTTCTCAGTTCCAGAATGTGTGACTGGCATGGACATACTCAGAAACTGGCAGAGTTCCCATATTGGTTCCCTGATCTGTGGTAGGAAATCCCAATTTAGGTCACCTGAGTTGTTTCCACCTATCAAAATAGTAAACCAAAAAGTAATACCATATTCCTAGAAAAACTGCAAAGATTAATACCCTCATCAAAGACTTGAAAGATGCAGGGGTGGTGGTTTCTACCGTATCCTCATTCAACTTACCTGTTTGGCCTGTGCAGAAGACAGATGGATCTTGGAGAATGATAGTGATTATTGCAAATGTAATCTGGTGGTGATTTCAATTGCAGCTGCTGTTCCAGATATGCTTTATTGTTTAAACAAATCATCCCATATCCTGGAACCTGGTATGTAGCTATTAAACATGGCAAATGATTGTTTCTTTATACCTGTTATTAAAGACCATAAGACAGAATGTACTTTCAGCTGACAGGGTAGCACTACAACTTCACTGTTTTTTCAGGGCTATTTCAGCTCTCCTGGCTTACATCATATTCTAGTCTGCAGGGACCTTGATCACCTCTCCATTCCATAGGGCATCACACTGAATCATTTCATTGATGAGAGCATGCTGATTGGACTAGGTGATAAGGAGTAGTAATGATTCTAGACACCTTGTTAAGGTACAAACATGCCTGAGGGTGGGAGATAAATACCACAAAATTCAGTGATCTGCCAGCACTGTGAAATTTCTTAGGGGTCCAGTGTCTGGGATACTTCCAGATATCTTTTCCAGGCTTAAGGATAAGTTTCTGCATTTTGCCTCTTCTACCGTGAAGAAAGAGGTATGATGCCTAGTAAGCCTCTTTGGCCTTTAGAGGTAACATGCTCTTCATTCAGCTATGCTATTCTGACCCACTTACCAGGTGACTTGAAAAGCTTTCAGTATTGAAAGAGTTAGAGAAGGCCCTATAATAAATTCAGACTTCTCTGCAAGTTGTTCTCCCACTTGGGCAAATATAGGATATGTGATTGTGCTTGAAGTTTGAGTGGTGGATAGGGTTGCTCTGTGGGGCCTTTGGCAGGATCCTATAGGTAAATCATAGCACATTGACCTTTAGGATTTTGTTTTTGTTTTTTTGCGGTATGCGGGCCTCTCACTGTGGTGGACTCTCCTGTTGCGGAGCACAGGCTCCAGACGTGCAGGCTCAGCGGCCATGGCTCACGGGCCAAGCCACTCCGCGTCACGTGGGATCTTCCCGGACTGGGGCACGAACCTGTGTCCCCCTGCATCGGCAGGCGGACTCTCAACCACTGCACCACCAGGGAAGCCCTCTTTTTTTTTTTTTTTTAACATCTTTATTGGAGTATAATTTTTTTTAACATCTTTATTGGAGTATAATTTCTTTACAATATTCTGTTAGTCTCTGCTTTATAATAAAGTGAATCAGCTATATGTATACATATATCCCCATATCCCCTTACTCTTGCATCTCCCTCCCACCCTCCCTAGACCACCCCTCTAGGTGGTCAAAAAGCACGGAGCTGATCTCCCTGTGCTATGCAGCTGCTTCCCGCTAGCTATCTATTTTACATCTGGTAGTGTATATATGTCCATGCTACTCTCTCACTTCGTCCCAGCTTACCCTTCCCCCTCCCTGTGTCCTCAAGTGCATTCTCTACGTCTGCATCTTTATTCTCTACGTCTGCGTCTTTATTCCTGTCCTGCCCCTAGGTTCTTCGGATGTTTTTTTTTAGATTTCATATCTGTGTGTTAGCATACGGCATTTGTTTTTCTTTTTCTGACTTACTTCACTCTGTATGAAGACTCTGTATGACAGACTCTAGGTCCATCCACCTCACTACAAATAACTCAATTTCATTTCTTTTTATAGCTGAGTAATATTCCATTGTATATATGTGCCACATCTTCTTTATCCATTCATCTGTCTTCTTTGGAGAATGTCTATTTAGGTCTTCTGCCTATTTTTGGATTGGGTTGTTTGTTTTTTTAATATTGAGCTGCATGAGCTGTTTATATATTTTGGAGATTAATCCTTTGTCCGTTGATTCGTTTGCAAATATTTTCTCCCATTCTGAGGGTTGTCTTTCCGTCTTGTTTCCTTTGATGTGCAAAAACTTTTAAGTTTCATTAGGTCCCATTTGTTTATTTTTGTTTTTATTTCCATTACTCTAGGAGGTGGATCAAAAAAGATCTTGCTGTGATTTATGTCAAAGAGTGTTCTTCCTATGTTTTCCTCTAAGAGTTTTATAGGGTCCTGGTCTTACATTTAGGTCTTTAATCCATTTTGAGTTTATTTTTGTGTATGGTGTTAGGGAGTGTTCTAATTTCATTCTTTTACATGTAGCTGTCCAGTTTTCCCAGCACCACTTATTGAAGAGACTGTCTTTTCTCCATTGTATATTCTTGCCTCCTTTGTCATAGATTAGTTGACCATAGGTGCGTGGCTTTATCTGTGGGCTTTCTATCCTGTTCCGTCGACCTATTTTTCTGTTTTTGTGGCAGTACCATACTGTCTTGATTATTGTAGCTTTGTAGTATAGTCAGAAGTCCAGGAGTCTGATTCCTCCAGCTCTGTTATTTTCCCCTCAGGACTGCTTTGGCTATTCAGGGTCTTTCATGTCTCCATACAAATTTTAAGATTTTTTGTTCTAGTTCTGTAAAAAATGCCATTGGTAATTTGATAGGGATTGCATTGAATCTTTAGATAGCTTTGGGTAGTATAGTCATTTTCACAATGTTGATTCTTCCAATCCAAGAACATGGTATATCTCTCCATATGTTGCTATCATCTTTAATTTCTTTCATCAGTGTCTTATAGTTTTCTGCATACAGGTCTTTTGTCTCCCTAGGTAGGTTTATTCCTAGATACTTTATTCTTTTTGTTGCAGTGGTAAATGTGAATGTTTCCTTAATTTCTCTTTCAGATTTTTCATCATTAGTGTATAGGAATGCAAGAGATTTCTGTGCATTAATTTTGTATCATGCAACTTTACCAGATTCATTGATTAGCTCTAGTAGTTTTCTGGTGGCATTTTTACGAGTCTCTATGTATAGTATCATGTCATCTGCAAACAGTGACAGTTTTACTTCTTTTTTCCAATTTGTTTTCCTTTTCTTTCTTTTTCTTCTCTGATTGCTGTGGCTAGGACTTCCAAAACTATGTTGAATAATAGTGGTGAGAGTTGACATCCTTGTCTTGTTCCTGATCTTAGAGGAAATGCTTTCAGTTTTTCACCATTGAGGATGATGTTTGCTGTGGGTTTGTCATATATGGCCTTTATTATGTTGAGGTAGCTTCTCTCTATGCCCACTTTCTGGGAGTTTTTATCACAGATGGGTGTTGAATTTTGTCAAAAGCTTTTCCTGCATCTATTGAGATGATCATATGGTTTTTATTCTTCAATTTGTTAATATGGTGTGTCAAATTGATTGATTTGCATATATTGTAGAATCCTTGCATCTCTGGGATAAATCCCACTTGATCATGGTGTATGATCCTTTTAATGTGTTGTTGGAATCTGTTTGCTAGTATTTTCTTGAGGATTTTTGCATCTATATTCATCAGTGATATTGGTCTGTAATTTTCTTTTCTTTTCTTTTCTTTTTTTGTGGCACGCAGGCCTCTCACTGTTATGGCCTCTCCTGTTGTGGAGCACAGGCTCCGGATGTGCAGGCTCAGCGGCCATGGCTCACGGGCCCAGCTGCTCCGTGGCATGTGGGACCTCCCCAGACCGGGACACGAACCCATGTCCCTTGCATTGGCTGGCGGACTCTCAACCACTGCTCCACCAGGGAAGCCCTGTAATTTTCTTGTTTTGTAATGTCTTTGTCTGGTTTAGGTATCAGGGTTATGGTGGCCTCATGGTTTGGGAGTTTTCCTTCCTCTGCAATATTTTGGAAGAGTTTGAGAAGGATGGGTGTTAGCTCTTCTCTAAATGTTTGATAGAATTCACCTGTGAAGTGATCTGCTTCTGGACTTTTGTTTGTTGGAAGATTTTTAATCACACTTTCAACTTCATTACTTGTGATTGGTCTGTTCATATTTTCTATTTCTTCCTGGTTCAGTCTTGGAAGGTTATACCATTCTAAGAATTTGTCCATTTCTTCCAGGTTGTACATTTTATTGGCATAGAGTTGCTTGTCATAGTCTCTTAGGATGCTTTGTATTTCTGCAGTGTCTGTTGTAAATTCTCCTTTTTTATTTCTAATTTTATTGATTTGAGTCCTCTCCCTCTTTTTCTTGATGAGTCTGGCTAATGGTTTATCAATTTTGTTTATCTTCTCAAAAACCAGCTTTTAATTTTATTGATCTTTGTTATTGTTTTGTTTCTATTTCATTTATTTCTGCTCTGATATTTATGATTTATTTCCTTCTACTAAGTTTGGTTTTTGTTTGTTCTTCTTTCTATAGTTCTTTTAGTTTTAAAGTTAAATTGTTTATTTGAGATGTTTGTTGTTTCTTGAGGTAAGATTGTATTGCTATAAACTTCCCCTTAGAACTGCTTTTGCTGCATCCCATATGTTTTGGATCATCGTGTTTTCATCGTCATTTGTCTCTAGGTTTTTTTTTTATTTCCTTTTTGATTTCTTCAGTGATCTCTTGGTTATTAAATAACATATTGTTTAGCCTCCATGTGTTTGTGTTTTCTACATTTTCTCCATGTTATTGATTTCTAATCTCATAGTGTTGTGGTCAGAAAAGATGCTTGATATGATTTCAGTTTTCTTAAATTTACTGAGACTTGATTTGTGACCCAAAATGTGATCGATCCTGGAGAATGTTCCATGTGCACTTGAGAAGAAAGTGTAATCTGCTGTTTTTGGATGGAATGTCCTATAAATATCAATTAAATCTATCTGGTCTATTGTGTCATTTGAAGCTTGTGTTCCCTTTTTAATTTTCAGTTTGGATTATCTGTCCATTGGTGTAAGTGAGGTGTTAAAATCCCCCACTATTATTGTGTTACTGTCAATTTCCTCTCTTTTAGCTGTTAGCACTTGCCTTATGTATTGGGGTGCTCCTATGTTGGGTGCATATATATTTATAATTGTTATATCTTCTTCTTGGTTTGATCCCTTGATCATTATGTAGTGTCCTTCTTTGTCTCTTGTAACAATGTTTGTTTTAAAGTCTATTTTATCTGAGTATTGCTACTCCAGCTTTCTTTTGATTTCCATTTGCATGGAATGTCTTTTTCCATCCCCTTATTTTCAGTCTGTATGTGTCTCTAGGTTTGAAGTGGGTCTCTTGTAGACAGCATGTATATGGGTCTTGTTTCTCTACCCATTCAGCGAGCCTGTTTCTTTTGGTTGGAGCATTTAATCCATTCATGTTTAAGGTAAGTATCGATATGTATGTTCCTATTACCATTTTCTTAATTGTTTTGCGTTTGTTTTTGTAGGTCCTTTTCTTCTCTTGTGTTTCCCACTTAGAGAAGTTCCTTTAGCATGTGTTGTAGAGCTGGTTTTGTGGTGCTGAATTCTCTTAGCTTTTGCTTTCTGTAAAGCTTTTGAATTCTCCATCGAATCTGAATGAGATCCTTGCTGGGTAGACTAATCTTGGTTATAGGTTCTTCCCTTTCATCACTTTAAGTATATCATGCCACTCCCTTCTGGCTTGTAGAGTTTCTGCTGAGAAATTAGCTGTTAAACTTATGGGAGTTCCCTTTTATGTTATTTGTCATATTTTCCTGCTGCTTTCAATAATTTTTCTTTGTCTTTAATTTTTGCCAATTTGATTACTATGTGTCTCGGTGTGTTTCTCCTTGGGTTTATCCTGTGTGGGACTCTCTGTGCTTCCTGGACTTGGGTGGCTATTTCCTTTCCTATGTTAGGGCAGTTTTCGACTATAATCTCTTCAAATATTTTCTCGGGTCCTTTCTCTCTCTCTTCTCCTTCTGGAACCCCATAATGCAAATGTTGTTGCATTTAATGTTTTCCCAGAGTTCTCTTAGGCTGTCTTCATTTCTTTTCATTCTTTTTTCTTTAATCTGTTCCACAGCAGTGAATTCCCCCATTTTGTCTTCCAGGTCGCTTATCCGTTCTTCTGCCTCAGTTATTCTGCTATTGATTCCTTGTAGTGTAGTTTTAATTTCAGTTATTGTATTGTTCATCTCTGTTTGTTTGTTCTTTAATTCTTCTAGGTCTTTGTTAAACATTTCTTGCATCTTCTCGATCTTTGCCTCCATTCTTTTTCAACGTCCTGTATCATCTTCATTATCATTATTCTGAATTCTTTTTCTGGAAGTTTGCATATCTATACTTCATTTAGTTATTTTTCTGGGGTTTTATCTTGTTCCTTCATCCGGTACATAGCCCTCTGCCTTGTCATCTTGTCTATCTTTCTGTGAATGTGGTTTTTGTTCCACAGGCTGCAGGATTGTAGTTCTTCTTGCTTCTGCTTTCTGCCCTGTGGACAACTGTGGACTCTTCAGCCAGTAAATCAATAAGCAAGGAAAGGTTTAACTCAACTGGCTGAGGCGATTGATCCTGACTATAAGAGGAAATTAGATTGCTTCAATCTAATGGGGGTAAGTAGGACTATTTCTGGAATGCAGGACATCCCTTGAGGTGCTACTTACTACCCTTATATCCTCTGAATGAAGTCACTGGGAAACTACAACCCAAAACAGACAGAATACCAATGATCCAGATCCCTTAAGGTTGAAGGGTTGAGTCACTCTTCCCAGGCAAGGAACCATGACCAACTGAGGAGCTTGCTGAAGGCAAAGGGACATGAAGTGGATAGTAGAAGAAGGCAGTTGTAACTACTAACTTTGACCACATGAACACCTTTAGATATAAGGATGATAATAAAGATAATTTTTTCTCAATTTTGATATTGATATGTCATGTATATATAATAAGCCTCTTTTCTTCCCTTCTACCATTTCCCTGCCATCAACATAAGCTGTTTTAATAGCATTTAACTTGATATCTTAGTTTTTAAGTTACAGACTATCAAAAAGGAATTAATCTCAGAAAGAAGGGGAAGGAACACCACTTAAAGCTGCATGAAAACTTTGTATTCTCTTTTACGGAGAATAATAATGTATTTTGGTTGTTTGAGGGATAGTTGAGGTGGAAGCATAATTTTGGAAGTTTGGCATTGTTAAAAGAGGTGTATACTGATGCCAGGTTGGCAAAGAATAAAGTGTGGTGAATTTGCATGGCATTAGCTAAGCTGGACCTATATTTTCTTCCCTGCATAGGTCTGGGTTAACATGGGCCACAAGAGACATGTTATGGTAGATTTGGAAGGTCAAAGGGAAGCAGGAGTTATATTCTTTTTATGCCTAGATGGTCAGTGTGGTGGCTCCAGGAGCTGCTCCAACTCACATACATGGTAGTTGATTGACTGATTTTGTTGGCATGGCCAGCAGTCAGGCACACAGGTTCTGGAGCTCCTGCTGGATCTCCAACTTCAACTTCTTCTGTTTCTAGACTAGGCTCAGGAGCAGAAACAGAAGCAACAGTCATGTGAACTATTAAAACAACTCCCACAGTCACATAAAGTCAATTGCCTATAATTCAGCCCAGATTCTATACTTTTCCTAGTGGTTCTGTTTGTCTGGTGGAACCCTGACTGCCATAGTATATCATAAGAAGTCAGTAAAGCAGAGGAATTTTGAGTATTAGCCAAAGATTTGGTGGAAAAAAGACATAGAATACCAGGTAGATAAGGAAGGAAGTGAAGACAGAGAAGATATGATGGATTGAAGAAGGTGGACTTTGAAATAAACTAGAGGTCACAAGGAAGAGAGCCATCGTGGGAGCAGTCAGCATGCAAGTTGGTATCAGAATGGTTAGGGATAAGAATGCTTCCAGACTCATGGATTTAGTAGCATGAAGAGTCCAAAATAGCTCAGTAAAGTATGAAAAAAGGTATTTGGAGAAGAGTTATAGATAGCTTGTGGCTTGTGGATGATGTTGTATTATCTTTTGTTGACAACAGAATAAAATACCAATGCTCAAATTCAAACCAGTGCTTGGCACATAGTTTGCTTTCACTAAGTTATTTGTTCAGTGAATGGATGGACCCATATCTATTTGACTTTGAAAGAATCGACTGTGATCCAATTTACCTTGATATATAAGTTTAGGCCAAAAATACCACGATCATCATCAATATTTCTGGCTCTCACCTCTTTTCTATCTAGCAGGTGTGATGTAGTAATGTATATTGGCTGTAGAAAATTAGATTTGTCATTGAGTGTATGGGACCAAAGTCTTGAAAATCAAAAAAATATTGATGCTCAAAAAATGATATGCAAATAGGATAAGCTGTAGATTAAAAAAGTGTAGCTATTTGAAATGTTTTTCATTATATAGGTGGACAGTTTGGGGTATCTTCTTTTTACAGTTGGAAGCTGATTAACTTAATGAGGAGGATGTAAATATCAATACACCTGTATTAATTGTATGACCTATGAGAACGGAGTTTGATGGAGCAGAATAGTACTTCTTTCAACAAATTGCAGGTGTTGGGGACTTTGCTGCTTTTCCTGTCTCCAGCGATAAAAAGTTTACTTTTTCTATTGGAAGAAAAAGAGGACAAAAGGGCAAATGTGTCTATCATTCAGTGAAAGGAACAAATAAAATATTATGCTACATAGAGCTGCTATAACTGATTGTAGTAACAAATTTTTAAAAAGTTATAAACTCAGAATAATTTTCTTTCTCCTCCTAGTTAGAGCTTACTGTGAAACATTGTTCCAAGCAAATAAGACAGTTTTGATCTAAAGATCTACTTGCTATTTTCTTTTAATTTTTTTTTTTTTTTTTTGGCCATGTCTTTGCTTGCAGAATCTCAGTTCCCTGACCAGGGATTGAACCTGGACCACAGCAGTGAAAGGGCCGAGTCCTAACCACTAAACCACCAGGGAACTCCCTGTTTTCTTTTAATTTGAAGAAGGCAGTTATACAATAGGCAACCCATCAGGAATAATTAGACTGTACAGTGATATCCATAATAAACAATATAGCCTTTAAAAAGAATCTCTACAAACAGTCTTAGAAATTATGTCTATCATGGATATCTTTTACAATTTTAAAGACTTGGAGAATTAGTTAAAGATGCTCCCTATTTTTTTTTTTTTTTTTTTTTACTTCTTAGTAATTAACCTCAAATGAAATAGACAAGTAGTTGTTAGGAAGACTCACAATGAGTTACAGACAGTGATACATCTAATTTAATTTTAAGAATTGAGGACAAGGGAAAAACTCCACCATGTTTTAGGTCACACAAGAGTATATCTAAAAATATTTCGGCCTGGAATACCTGAGACCAGGTACTCAGTTATCAAAAATCAAGTCCAAAGGTATCAGATTCTGTCCTTTTCTTCCCCATGGCAGATTTTGAAGTTTTGATTAGACAACATTTTCCCCAAGTTGGCTTTGACTCCATGATAAAATGTGTTGGTAGCTAAGTGAATGTAAGATTGTTTCTTTGTATGTCTACTATGCTGTAATAATCAGAAACTCCAGGATGAAAAGGATAGAAATGGCCCAGAGAGTTTTCACAAATATAAAGTGCTGTCAGAATTTTCCATAGTAAGAAGGGAATGAAAGAATAGATAGAATAGATAGGGAAAGAAATATATAATATTTAGCCAGATGGCTTCCAAATTAATCTAAATGAAGTATGAGCTTGCCATAAGTTATTCAGATGATAAATAGTACAGTAATATCCTTTCATTCATTCAACAAATGCATGCAATATATTCTCTATAAGCCCTGGGAATTTAGTGGTAAACAGAGTCCCACCTTTCTTAGAGTTTACCTTTTAATGGTGGTAAAGAGAAGTAAATAAGTCCTTACTTGTTTGTGAATAAATATTAGAGGATATGGAAATCCTTATGAGGGACACATGATTTGGGTTGGTGGGATGGCTGGGGGCAACTAGGAAAGTGAGTTCAAAGGATGAATAGGGATAGCTAGATGATGAAGAGGGAGGAAGAAGTATTCATCTGAGAGGAACATTGCAGGTAATAGTCTAGACGCAAGAAAGAACACAGTATGTTTAGGGAACTGAAAGAACTTCAGCATGCCTGGAGCTGAGCAACGTGTGGGGTGTGTGTGTGTGTGTGTGTGTGTGTGTGTGTGTGTGTGTGTGTGTGTGATAATAGTATCCAGGTTGAAGACATAAGAGTGGGCCAGACTATGAAGGGATATTTACACCACATGAAGGGATTTGGATATTATCTTTTTTTTTTTTTTTTTTTTGCGGTACGCGGGCCTCTCACTGTTGTGGCCTCTCCCGTTGCGGAGCATAGGCTCCGGACGCGCAGGCTCGACGGCCATGGCTCACGGGCCCAGCCGCTCCGCGGCATGTGGGATCTTCCCGGACCGGGGCACGAACCCGCGTCCCCTGAATAGGCAGGTGGACTCTCAACCACTGTGCCACCAGGGAAGGCCTGGATATTATCTTAAGGTCATTGAAGTGTTGTTGATGCATTTAAGGCAGAAGACTGGAGAGACCTACATTTTTACATGAATTATTTTGGCTTTATTGGGAAAGATAGATTGGATGGATGATACAACTCAGCCTCGAAAGAGAGCCTGGGATTCATGTGTTGTAAGGTAAGAAAACATGAGGTCATAGATGACAATAAAGGGGATGGGGAATTGGTGGCATAGACAAATGGCAGGCTGTAACCAACGTGATGGCCAAATGGCATGAACCACAAGGCAGTAGTGTTTTTGTTTTATTATAAACAAAAGAGGTAGAGAAAGAATGGTGTGAAAACAGGAGGAAAAAGTGAAGAGCTTGCTTGTCCCATCTCCCAATACTGAATAAGCAAGCTCAGTTTAAGAGGCTTGTAGAAGTATGGTCTTAGGGGAGTTGGGACTTTCGTTCAAATTGCAGAAATAAAGAGAACTTTCACTATGGAAATACAGAATATTCAAGTTATTACAGAGGTTCCAGAGAAGATAGGGTTAAACATTTAGAAGTAAAAAAGAGACAAAATTAGATTATAATAAACAAAAACAAAAAAACAACTTTCCGTGTGCTCCCAGAAAGGACTATGCAAGGTAATCTAGTTGAGTAGGTCTCATCTGGAGGTGGTTTTGCCTGTCAGGGGCATTTGGCAATGTCTGGGAATATTTTGGTTGTCAAATCTGGGCAGGGCAAGGTGGGGTAGAATGCAAGTAGGTTGCTAGTGGCATCTAGTGGGTAGAGATCAGGGATGCTACTGCACCTTCTAAAATGCACAAGCCAGTGCCTCACAACAAAGACTTTTCTGGCTAAAATTTCCATAGTGCCAAGGCTGAGAAATTCTCATAGATATAAACAAAATTGGGTAGTTACTATTATTATAATGTATTACACAGCAGTTCTCAAGTAATCCTTTTTGTAACAGTTATACATTTTAAAATATGAATTTAATATTTGCTACCATTTAGCTCATCATCTCTAGGGTGAGAATGGAAAAAAAATCTCAATTTGAACTAAATATATATTCAGTAAAATGACACCAGTCTTCATATCTAGAGTCTTCAAATACAGTAATCTTTAAGCTGAAGTATGCATATTCCTGGAGTCCGAGAAGGTTTTCTAGAGGATATGTCACCATGGATCATTATAAGGAAATTAATTATTGTATCTACAACTTCCATAAGCTTTCTTCTGAAATTAATCTGCCTGAGCATCTCTCTCTCTGATTTACCAGGTCTCTTTCCTAACTTTCCTTTAACATTCTTCTTTCTTTCATCTTATAAAAGAATGACATATCTCTGACCCTTTGAAAATTGCACATTATAGTTGTAAAAGCCTCTGGATACCATCACTGGGATTGTTTGAGAATGTATCCCTCCTGAAGGAGAGAAAATCAGAAAGTTTCAGTGTGAAATATTGAAAGCAGTGGTGGTAACATACTTAATTTTGGATCCAAACCCAAGACAAGACTCCTCGCCTCTGCCTGTTTATCCTCCTGTCTGTCTACTTTAAAAAATAATTTAAAAGTGAGAAGGTTGTCACATACATGTATATTAATTAATTGCAGTATTAAGTTAGATATTTTTATACATTACAAAATCATCCATAATAAGTCTAGTTACCATCTGTCACCATACAAAGATATTATATTACTATTCACTGTATTTCCCATACTGTATATTTCATACCTGTGATCATTTTATAATGTAGAGAAATATCAAATCACTATGTTGTGCGCCAGGAACTAACATAGTGCTATAGGTCAATTATACTTCAAAACTAACCAACCAAACAAACAAACTCATAGAAAAAGAGATCAGATTTGTGGTTACCAGAGGTGGGGGCAGGGGGTAGGGTAATTGGATGGAAGTGATCAAAAGGTACAAACTGGGCTTCCCTGGTGGCGAAGTGGTTGAGAGTCCGCCTGCCGATGCAGGGGATGCGAGTTCGTGCCCCAGTCCGGGAAGATCCTACATGCCGCGAAGCAGCTGGGCCCGTGAGCCATGGCTGTTGAGTCCGCGCGTCCGGAGCCTGTGCTCCGCACCCGGAGAGGCCACAACAACAGTGAGAGGCCCGCGTACCGCAAAAAAAAAAAAAAAAAAAAAAAGAAATGGTTGGGTTGAAGATTTCTTAGAACTCTGGGTTAAAAGGTCAAAGTCATTTTTTATATAAGGTTGCTCTCCTTTGAGTAAAATTTATGATATTTAGCATATGAATTTTCAGTGTTTAATTTTTATTGACTTTAAGTTTAATTTGAAGTAAAATTCACTCATCATTAAGTGTAAATATTAATAGTCTTTAGTAAATTTATAGATTCCTCACAATTGTTACAATCCAGGTTTATGACATTTCCGTGGCCTCAAAGAGTACTCGTGCTCTTTTGGAGACAAGCTCCAGTCTCATTCCCAACCCCAGGTAACCACTGCCCTATAGGTTTGCCTTTTCTGAGCAATTTAAATAAATGGGATCATACAGTATCTTCTAGTCTTTTGTCTCTGGCTTCTTTCACTTAGCATAATGCTTTTGAGGTTTATTCTTGTTATAGCATATAACAATAGTTTGTTCCTTTTATTGCTGAATAGTATTCCATTTTGTGTATACATTTACCAGTTAATGGACATTTAGATTTTTTCTAGTTCGGGGCTACTATGAATAATGGTTCTATGAACATTCACATATAAGTCTTCGAATGGACACATTTCCTTTTTCTTGGGTGATTTCCTAGAAGTGAAATTGCTGGGTTGTATGTTAAGTTTATATTTAACTTTTTTTTTTTTTTAAACATCTTTATTGGAGTATAATTGCTTTACAATGGTGTGTTAGTTTCTGCTTTATAACAAAGTGAATCCGTTTATACATATACATATGTCCCCATATCTCTTCCCTCTTGTGTCTCCCTCCCTCCCACCCTCCCTATCCCACCCCTCCAGGTGGCCACAAAGCACCCAGCTGATCTCCTTGTGCTATGCGGCTGATTCCCACTAGCTATCTATTTTATGTTTGGTGGTATATGTATGTCCATGCCACTCTCTCACTTTGTCCCAGCTTCCCCTTCCCCTTCCCCATATCCTCAAATCTATTGTCTAGTAGGTCTGTGTCTTTATTCCTGTCTTGCCCCTAGGTTCTTCATGACAGTTTTTTTTTTTTTTAAGATTCCATATATGTGTGTTAGCATACAGTATTTGTTTTTCTCTTTCTGACCTACTTCACTCTGTATGACAGACTCTAGGTCCATCCACCTCACTACAAATAACTCAATTTCATTTCTTTTTATGACTGTGTAATATTCCATTGTATATATGTGACACATCTTCTTTATCCATTCATCTGTCAATGGAAACTTAAGTTGATTCCATGTCCTGGCTATTGTAAATACAGCTGCAATGAACCTTGTGGCACATGACTCTTTTTGAATTATGGTTTTCTCAGGATATATGTCCAGTAGTGGGATTGCTGGGTCATATGATAGTTCTATTTTCAGTTTTCTAAGGAACCTCCATACTGTTCTCCATAGTGGTGTATCAATTTACATTCCCACTAATATATTTAACTTTTTAAAGAAGGATTGTTTTTCTGGATACGGAATCCATGTTTGTTAGTTTTTTTCTTTCAGTACTTTAAATATGGTATCCCACTGACTTTTGGCTTTTTCTGTTTCTTAGGAGAAGTCAGCTGTAAATTTTGTTTTTCCTTTGTATGTGATTAGTTAAATTTCTCGTGCTGATTTCAGAATTTCCTCTTTGGCATTCAACAGTTTGACTGTAATGTGTCTAAGTGTGGATCAATCTGTATTTATCCTACTTGATCACCTTTATTCATCTTCTTTATTTTTTTCCCACCAGTTCTTCACATTAGATCATTTCTGTTGATCTGTTTTCAAGTCTACTGGATTATTTTTGCTGCCATCTCAAATCTACTGTCAAATCACTTTGGTGAAATACTCATTTCAGTCATTGTACTTTTCAACTTTACAATTTCTATTTGGTTATTTTTTATAATTTCAGTTTTTAGAGAGACTAAAATTTCAATTTTTATGAGACTCTGATAATTCATTGTCACATGATTAATTCTTTAAACATGATTTTCTTTTGTAATTCTTTAATTCTTTAAACATGATTTTCTTTAAACATGATTTTCTTTTGTTCTTTAAACCAATTTATAATGACTGCTTAGGATTCTTTGTTAAGTCGGACTAACATCTCAGCACCCTCAGAGACGTTTTCTGCTGAATGCCATGGGCCACGTTTTCCTGTTTCTTTACCTGTCTTGATTTTTTTTTTGATAACTAGACATATTTAATAGTATATGGTAGCAAATCTGGATTCTCATTTCTCATCCCTGCCCCCCGCCGCTCCCCCCACCACATAGATTGTTGTTGCTGCTGCTGTGTGCACATGTGTATGTGTGTGTGTTGTTCAGTAACTTGCCTGGACAAAATATGTGGAGTCTGTTCTCTTTCCCAATATGTGTCCTCTGATATTTATGCTCAGTTTTTTTTTTTTAACATCTTTATTGGAGTATAATTGCTTTACAATGGTGTGTTAGTTTCTGCTGTATAACAAAGTGAATCACCTATACATATACATATATCCCCATATCTCCTCCCTCTTGCGTCTCCCTCCCGCCCTCCCTATCCCAGCCCTCCAGGTGGACACAAAGCACCGATATGCTCAGTTTTTAAAACATTCTTGCTTCAATATTTAATTGGCCTCCTAGGGATCACTCCTGTAACAGTATAGCCTAGTGGTCAGCCAATGATTGTTCAGAAATTGTTCTCAAACACCTTGACCCAGTAAGACTCTTCCTCTCTTCCTACTGATCTGACTGTGTGTTTGGGAGCATACTGAAAATTCAGACACTTTATGTCTGTCCCAGCTTTTGTTTTCTACCAGGCCCCCTAACATCTCTCCTGTGCAAGCACAGGCCTCATGTTCAGCCAGGGATGAGTGGATAGGTAGGGCCCTTTCTGGTCTCTCTTTCCCATGTGCAGCCTGTGCAGCCTTCCAAATTTCCAGAGACTTGTGAGAACTTATCGAGTCCCACTTGAATGAGACGACAAAACCAAGCTTTTCTCATTCCTCAATCTTAGTGTTAAGTTTTTTGCCAGTCTGCCATTTTATTGCTTGCTTTGACCAGGGCTATACCCTCAGGCTAGCTTTGTCATTGACCTTCTGTTTGTTTGCAACAGAGATTGCTACTATTTTGGACAATGCCCACAGGCATGGAGTTCAGTGGTCTACTCCAAACCAAGTGAGCACGCCCCAAGAGCAAAGTTGCTGTTTTTCAGTTTGCCTGCTCTCTACCATGCCAACAAAGCTGGAGGACAAAGGGAAAGGGAATAGCTCCAGACCAAAATGACAGACACCTACTGTTCTTTCTGGAAGCTTTTTTTGAATAATTGCATCTCAATTTGCTTTATGCCTTTGGTAATTCTAGAGTCTTGAAATAGTTGTTTTTTGACCGTATTTTAGCTTTATTGTTGCTTTTGGGGAGAAGATTTGCTGAGCTTCTAATTCTGCCATTTTGGAAGTCCCCTTCTCTGAAATACTTAATTATTGATAAACATTATTTGCCTCCTTCTTAGTTTTCAGTCATGTGGTTGAGATGCCTAGATAATACACAAGTGTGTTTTACTTAGGGCTCTATAAGTATTATATTCTAATTTCTATAAATATATGTATACATGGAAGTGTACATGACCAGGGCTAATTTTTTCATGTTTTGAAATTAATGTTTTATACTTATTTTTGAATGTTTTACCTATCTCAGCTCTAAAGCTCTTGAAATTGTCTAGATAGTAGAATGGATATTTATGATGTCTTCTCTTTTTTCTTGATGACATTTTAGTAGTATGAAGTAAAGGGAGTCAGACTTTAACAGTAGAAACTGTTCAACTTATTTGAAATCAAGTCTTTGAAGTAACCCAAGAGCTGACCTGACAAGCTTTTGCAGATCAAATGCACAGCAATCATTTAACAAGAAAAATCTGACACTTTTCACTTGATCACAATGGTAAAGAAAATGGCATTGCCCCTAATTTGATAGCTTTATGGAAGTTGTCCAGATATTTATGGATATTCTGAAAAGAAATCTTGATGTCTACTTTTAGAAATTCATGATCAAATTTATCTTTTTATCCGTGGGGAGTTTGGGAAAGAAACACATCAACTTAAGGAAAAAAAAAAACCTGAACAAGGTTCGTCTATTTAGATAAAATGGAATTTCACTAAAACAATGGAATTTAAAATTTAAATGTCTTCAAAGCAGTTGTAGTTATAACTGTTTCCACTAAGGTGTGCTAGATCCCCAAATATTATTCATGCTCTCCTTGTGTTACCAAAGGCACTGCACTGAATTCAACAATGTTCACTGCCTTTCTCTGGGCTGCCAAGCCCTCTGCCACACAGGAGGTTTTTGAGCTGAAACAACAATGTACTGCACACAAATTCAGCTAAAACACAAAAGAGGACAAGAGACCATTTAAAAGAGAGGGACAAATAACATTTTGAATGGGTGATTTTTATAAACCAACTTGGATATTGGCTGTGGTTCTGTAGAATAATTTGGTTTGTCTGAGAAATTCTAGAAGGTTAATTTCAGTTTTCAGGCAATTTTTCTTCTAATAAAATTCCTTAATGTCCTATTATTTATAACTGGTGTTACAAATGTAAGTTATCTTTGCTTTAATTGCACATCAATCTGACTCTATCATTATTCATGATGATTTAAATCCCTATTGGTTTTTGAGATCATCTAGCGAAATTTGAAAAACAGTTAACACAAAAGAGCAGTTCTGAATAAAGTATTTCAGGCAGGAAATGGCACAGATTCAGAAGCATAATGAAAATTTTTTTGTGGGTAGGAAGAAAAATTAATTCTTTTTATTTGCAGTACTGAATTTAATTTTTTACAAGTCTTAAAGTTACCAACTGAAAATTTAGTTATTTTGTTAAAGTCTTTTAAATAGTTGATAGTTTAATGGTAGACTCTGAAATGTTTGTCAGGAGAATATGCCAACTTCTCCCATAAGCCAAATATAAGTTCTACGGGTAACAATTCTACATATACACCTTAGTTTGGAAGCACTTTTATATATGCAAAGAACTTCTTTTGGTCATATAATTTCTATTTGGAATATGCTTTGGAGCTTTTTTCTTTTCTTTATATTACGGTGATTTCAATTAAAAAGATAATTTGCACTTGCCTCCAATGTTATTGTCAGCTTCTGCAGCTTGTCTACTTATGTCGTTTGGTTTCATAATTTTGAATATTGGCTGATCATTGTGATCAATGACTATTTTAATAATAATTTAAAATGTCAGCTCTAAACTTAAATTAGTCTTAAAGGGAATCTCAAATACTATAGCAATTAATCTTAAATTATTGGCATGGTTTATTTGTGTGGGCAAAAATTACTTCATATTCCGTTAAACAACTGGGAATCAATTGATAAGTAACTGCTTAGTTATAGGTTGCTCTAAAAATAACATTTTTTGGTGGACCGAACTGCAAGCTTTCCACCAAAATAAAATTTCTTCATAGATAGAAACTATGATTATAGTTCCATAGTTTATATCATCATATAACATTGTCTTCTATACCCAGACCAAATTTCACAACATTTAAAAAATATTTTTGCTGTGATAAGACTCCTATTGTTTTGGTGAATTTTCAAAATAATGGTAGAGTGCATAATCAAGTAAGTGCATTTTCATGTGTACAAATGAGTTTCTGAAAGATTTCATTTCAGTGTTGAGGAAAATGACATGTTTTGTCATTCTACTGCCTTCTTATCTGGTTATTAAGTTAATGACTTGGACAAATGTAAAACGTCATCTGTACTTTTGCTGAGATTTGTTGTTTAAATAATTAATAGTAGAACAATCAGGAAGCAGTTCAAGACTGTAAAGTTTTTATAGTGTTAACCCAGAAAACCCTTTCATTTGTGAGATCCTTTGAGTTGATTTGTTGAAACAATTGTCTCCATAATTATTGCTTGCTAAATAATGGTGATTAATTACTATTTCTTAAAACTTTAAATAAGGGAATAAGATTCATTAAACCCGTTTTGAATATAGCTAGAGGTAGAAAGGAGTAGTATGTTTCCCTACATAGAACTTTAGAGAAATTATTCTTCAACGTAAAACAAATATAAAACAAGTAGAACCGTTTATGTCTGATATTAACTTCAAGTCGTTTAAAAATATTTTCTAAAAACAAAGAGGAATGAATTTTGAATACCACAGAGCTAAAAGCTAATGAGAGAAAATTAGGATCATGCAGAAAGGTGTCTAAGCATACTACTTACTTGTTAAAATGATACAAAGGGCTAAATGAAAAATTTCAATATTTAGAACGCCAGCAACTTCCGCAGAATGGAAACCACTGTTACCTGAAGGTGGACTGACTTGAAATTTAGGAAGCCTTGTCAATAATGTTTGACTTTCATTAAGATGCAGCATTTCATCTGTTTTAGTTTAGATTTAGGGCATTAATATGTGTGTTTTCTAAGAAGTTGGGCCTGTTTGAAATTTAATTAGAAATGTGGAAACTCCGCAAGGGATATTTAGACCAATTAATGCTCTTATTTAGTATGAAAAAAAGTTACAGAAAACCCATCCCATTCCTATTTAATAAGAAGAGAGACTAGAGTGTTCCTTTGGAATACTTTCCTAGAAATATTTAAAATAAATACAACTACTGTGAATTCTATACAAAATGTTTTTTGAGAAACTTGTGTATGTCTTACAGTAAATTTTATTATCATTATTATTTTTCCTTGAGTAAATGGGATAAGGTGCAAGCCCTGTGTAGATTAGAAAACACTACCCATTTGCATTTGAAGAGAAGTTTGGCTTGGTTCAGTATCAAGTTCACACTAAGAAAACAAACTAGGTAAAGTCACTTCAAGCTTTGCTACAAAGCTATTTTATTATCGAAAGGAGCAATCTAAACAAATTTTGGGGCAGGAATGCAGAAGTTTGTTGAATGGAGGCAGTGGAGCTAAGGGGAAGCTGGGGCTGAGGCCCCTATAAGGGGGTCCTAGAAGCCTGACACCAGGAATCTAGGGAGGACAGAGGGAAAGACCACAGATTGATCTTATTTCACAATTTTATAAGAGTCACTCTGAGTTAATTTTTCTTCACGTAGAAGGAGAACCTATGTTTTACATAGGGCAGCTTAAGCACGGAAAGAGGAAAGCTGAAAAGAGAAAACTGCCAGACTGTGGGCTGGTGAGATTGGGTGGTGGTGATGGTAGGGACCAAATCTTGGAAGAGACAAGTGATGCTGGTATTATGCACGCAGCTTTAATCCTCAGGGAGTGGGGCAACTTATAAACATTCAGGACCAGAGAAAATACAAATTACAACAGGAAGTCAGGAATGGGAAAAATATAGGATAGGACCTGAAAAAAATTGATAAAGGTGGTCTGCAACCTTTATCAATTGATAAAGGTGGTCTGCACCTTTACCTTTATATAGCTGTTCTTTCTTGATACTCAAAGCAAATTATTATTATTATTAAAAATTTTTTTTATTGAAGTGCAGTTGATTTACAATGTTGTGTTAATCACTGCTATACAGCAAAGTGATTCAGTTATACATATATACATTCCCTTTTTAAAAAAATATTCTTTTCCATTATGGTTTGTCATAGGATATTGAATATAGTTCTCTGGGCTATACAATAGGACCTTGTTGTTTATCCATTCTATATATAAAAGCTTACAGCAAAGCAAATTATTTTTTATCATCCATAAAGAGAAATTATACAAGTTGTTTAGTTTCTTAGAAGAAACAATTTCCCTTCACTGTGTTCTAAAATAATTTTATTAACAGTTTATTACTCTGCATTAAGCTTTTTGTCTTTAACTTTTCTTTTAAAATGTAGACACCCAAGGAGAATATGTGCTATATTAAGTCACTAATACCTACAAATTATAAATAATTTTTTTGTGACCTATGGTGGGAGGATGGGCTTAATTTTGCCAAGGGTAAGTCACAGAATCAGTAAAAGAATGGTTTATAATTTAGATTTCCCTTCCGCAGATTTTTTTTTTTTTAAAGTTAGGTTGTTTATTTGAGATTTTTCTTGTTTCTTTTTTTTTAAAAAAAATATTTATTTATTTATTTATTTATTTATGGCTGTGTTGGGTCTTCGTTTCTGTGTGAGGGCTTTCTCTAGTTTTGGCAAGCAGGGGCCACTCTTCATCGCGGTGCGCGGGCCTCTCACTATCATGGTCTCTCTTGTTGCGGAGCACAGGCTCCAGACGTACAGGCTCAGGTAATTGTGGCTCACGGGCCCAGTTGCTCCGCGGCGTGTGGGATCTTCCCAGACCAGGGCTCGAACCCGTGTTCCCTGCATTGGCAGGCATATTCTCAACCACTGCGCCACCAGGGAAGCCCCCTTCCCCAGATTTTATTAGTTCCAATTCTGTGAGTTCAAGGTTACCACATTGGGAAAGAAAAAGAATACATGATTACCTGTATAGAAAATTATTTAATGAAGCTACTAAATGATACCTAAATTACAGTTTTAGACATTAGGCACACTGGAACATATTCATGGTTGCTGGCTTAATCTATATCATCCATGTTGTCAATAGACCCTCACATTTTATCAAGCAAAGACTGTGGATATTTTTTGAGAACATACTTTCTAAATAGACCATATTCAATATTAGCTGATTTTTTAAGAGAATAGGTATACACAGAGTTGCTTCCAGTTTGTCCTGTGGCTGATTCAGGAGTAATGTGTTTATTTAAGGTGTGGGCTATAATACACTTGCAGTGAATAATCTTTGGTAGTGGTAATGAGAATTCAGTATGTGACATTGACAGCTCACAGCACTCTTTTTTTTTTTTTTTTTAACTTCTTTCCTTCATGTTTATTGCCTCATATTCTTGAAATTGATGCTTGTCCACTTTCTTAACATTTTAATCATTGGAGCCAGAGAAAGCATTCTATCTCAGAGTATCTCTCTTTATGTTTTGGTAGTCTTTAATATTCTTTTTGTTTTTAATAATGTGCAAATAAAAAAAAAATAAATTGCATTTAAAAAGCCAAACTGCACAACTCAATAGCAAGTTAAAGGGTGAGACTGAGAGAGAAGGAGCTCTGACAACATCAGAACCATGAGTCAAAATATAATCAATATTCCTTTTTAGCTGTAAATATTACTTCTATAATTAATTTTTAACAGTGGGGTCATGTGAGATATATAAAAGAAAGGAAATGACAGCTTTAATGAGGTATGAATTTTGTATACTTTTTTTTTTCTTTCCTGAAGTGGGTTTGACATGGTTGGATATATGGTTTTTTACTGTGGTCTCAAAGGACAAAATTGCTAGTTCCTCCCTAAGATATCTACATAGTCCCAAAACCATGAAGCATATCCCTGTGTTTCTTCTGTTTGGTCTTTGTTAGGGGTCGTTTAATGTCCCTGAGAAGACTTGAAGATGCTCATCAGTTTGCTTCTATTTTATCTCCTGCTCAAAAATCCTTTGTTGTGACTATCCTCCAGTTAAAGAAGGGAAGATGGGGTTTCTCATTTTAATTGGTCAATGGGGAAAAACCTGCCGTGTGAAAAATCTTTTCTCTTTCAGTATTGAACACAGTATTTTGCTTTCTTGTGTTTCCTGTCCTCACTGTCTGGAAATGAGATGTTTTATCTAGGACACAGCAGTAAGAAGGAGTTTCCTAGCATTAATTTGTTAACACATTACTTTGTATTAATTTTTCTAGCTATCTTATTGGGAACTGGAAAACCATAGATTCAGTCTCTCAAACATGGATCGGAAATATTTCAGGTACACGAAATATTTCTTCCTCTCAAAATCTTTATCCAAAATAACTGCAAAAATAAGAAAAAAGGAGAGATAGTACTGAGTATGTAGAATGTGAAAGATCTAGAAGCCTGCTGTGTGAGGAGCAATGATATCATGAAATGCAGATGTGATAATTCACTTCATCTAATAAAGAAGAA
This sequence comes from Grampus griseus, assembly GCF_964374135.1. Classification (NCBI taxonomy): domain Eukaryota; kingdom Metazoa; phylum Chordata; class Mammalia; order Artiodactyla; family Delphinidae; genus Grampus; species Grampus griseus. The sequence continues at coordinate 117,510,974 of NC_138998.1, read as the reverse complement.
ACTAACATTTCATGTTACATACAACAGAGGGGCTGGTCTTTCTTAGATGAGTGTATTCCAGTATGTTACTCAGTTAAAGGAGCTACTGCCTGTATATACTCAGAATAGATAACAGTTATAATATTAGCTATCTGTTCCCCCCATCTTTTTTTAGGCAGAAAATTTTCCACTGATATTTTTTTGTCAGTTATGTAATATATGACAACCACAGGGTTTTCCTCTTCTTAAAAAGTTCCAAGGATGAATATTTACTGTTTCTAATACTTTAATATGAAGTTATATGCAATATTTTTGTAGCTAATTTAAATGAATTCTTACATTTTTATAGCAGCTGCTAATTTTGGTAATCGAAAAACTTATATTCTAATATAAAGCATGTTGAGCTTTGGCCTTCTAGGTTTAATAAACAAATTCTCATTTATGACTATAATAATCAACATTAATTTAAAATAGATATTATTTTTTATTCATTATTGTTATTTCTTTTTTTATAGATTAGGCTCCAGTATATTTTTGATAACTACATGTACATTAAAAAAATAATCTTCATTTGTTTATTTTCTTCCTGAATGGTAAAATTCTCTTTTAGGTTTTCTCAGTATTATATATGAAGAAAACATACTCTTCAAACTTTTCCTATGCAGATATGAATTATAATGTTTATCCTCAATGCATTCTCAACTGAAAAAGAGAAAGTCACACAGACAAATGTATAAGAAACAAAAGGCTACTTTTTTTCCCTCAAGACTGTAAAGGATTTCTGTCAGATAGTAGAAACCTAAAGTTTGAATTTATTGGCCAGGCGATGGAGGGCAATCTGTGGTTATGTTGGGATTTTCACAATTTTTCTATTTAAAAATTTACCACAGACTTGATGTGGCATTTATAAAGGAAAATATCATCCTCACTGTATGAAGTCATGAATACTATTTTAAAGAGTGTTTTATTCATGGCTTGAATTTTGAATTAATGCAGAAAAGTAAGGAAACCAACATAAAACAGTCTTATGTTTATGCAGACTTATTTAGTCAAAATACGGCATTTATCTGAGGTAATGTTTACACAGCACAAGCAGTCAGAAGCAAACTTCTTTTCCGTAGGATCTTCATAAAATAGTGTCCTAGGAGACAATTACGTATAAGCGCTGTTTACTTTCAACTCTCTTCCTTATTAACCAACCCCTCAACATTGCTTACCACTTCAGAGAAGGTCAGAAAATATTTTGCTCTCATTTTCATTTAGATTATTATAAACAACATATTCATAGAAGCAAGTAATATATTCTTTAACACTTTTTAGTATGTAATTCTGGACATAACTTTCTTTTAGGAATTTAGAAACATGATGTTACATAACACCACTAAATGAATGATACTATATACTCTATTAGCTATGTCACAGACAGAAGAAAATGGTCAGCAGATGTTTGTTGTTAATGAGCTTAGGATTCTCTATTTAGTGAAAGATTTTTAAACACATGAAAGAAGTATAAAAGTTTAGACTTAAATGCAATAAGAGCATGTGCTGTATGTACCACTAAGTTGTATGTCATACTGTTTGAAAAGCTTAAAGTTCAGAGACAGCCTAAAGAGTCAGGAGAAATTATATTTGCTAGGGTATACATGCATTTTCTAAATTAATGTTTTTTTAAAAAGGAGTGTAGTAAAAATAAATAGCTGTGGAAGTTTCAGGCATGTAATACAACCCTTTTGTTTTTACGCTCAAAAAAGATCTGCATCTTACTATTACAACTAGTTTTTATTTTAAGTGCAACTTCTTTATTTCATGCAAAGTTCTCAAAATAGTCACCAAAGCAGACAGCAAACAGCTGCTAAAAATGGGATCATTGTTGAAAGGCACTTATAAGACAACATGTACCTAAAAGTAATAAAATCGTATGTTTAAACCTATAAAGATTTTTGCTTTACAAAACAAAATGTTGAACCTATAGGTTAAGACATTGGTCTTATTTACATGCAGGAGATTGATTAGTTTTGATAGATATGTCATACTATCTATTTAGTTTAGATATTTAGAAGTTCATAAAATAGAAAAGATAACATTGTCCTTAAGCACTGTCAAAGGATCTTAGGGGAAGAAAAGATTCAGATATTAAGAGGGAAATTGATTAAAATTTAGTAACGGAGACTAATTTGGATTTGTCTAAATTCATAAATAGTCTACGGTCTTTAAAAACATTTTTTTTTTTATTTTTATGTGCGCAGGCAGGCAAACCAAGTAAACCAAATTTTGCCTTTTTAAAGTTACTTTAATTACCAGCTAAGAATCATTTGCAATTAGTCTAGTGTACAAACATAACCATATATGCCCTTGCTTATATAGCAATTACTTGCATGAAAATAGAGACTTGTAAATTTTTAAAGTAATGTTTTTCTTTAGGAAGAAAAAATTTTTTTCTTTGGAATTAACTTAGCTTCTTGTCTGTTAAGTAGTGAAAAAGTAAGTTCATCCAACTTCTGATTGAATTAAAATAAATTCTATATAAATCAACTTTGAACTAATGAACTGTAGAACCACTGCATTTCAAATAAGAGCAACTTATGTGTTGCTTGTTTGATATTTTCTTTTGAGAACATTTTATTTCTTCATACTTCTACTTCTGTGAATCTTAGACTGACTTCATCTTATGCAGTATGAAGTCCATATACAAAAATTTCCTATTGATACCTAAGATAAATTGGAGATATTTTGTGTTAGAAGGGAGTCTTCACTTTATGAAAATATTCACACCAGAATTACTGTGAATAAGAAGATACTCTTGATATCATTTAAACACACACATTTTAACTCATACATTTTTAAGACTAGAAGTCATTTCCAAGATTATTTAAAATGGTGCTTTTCAAAGTTTAATGCGTATACTCATCACCTGGGGATATTGTTAAAATGCATAAATACTATGGGATGGGGCCTCAGATCCTGCATTTCTAACATGCCCCCAGGTGCTGCTGATCTAAGGGCCCTACTTTTAATTACAGGGATCTAAAACATCTGTCTAAGTGCAGTTATTCTTGGGGTGATCTTTTTAAAAGCTCTTTTTTTTTTTGCATCAAGATACACACTGCCTGACTGTAATAGAATTTTTTTTCTACATTAATATTTCCTGAAAGGCTCAGAAGGAAACCAACTATATTAACAACTGGATTTAAACTGAATTAGTTTTTATAGACTCATCCTACTTCTGTCTTTTAAACAAATTTGTTCCGATTGCTGAACTTGGTTAAGACATTTTAAATCTCTGGGTTTTAATTTTCTCATCTGTGAAATGAAAGTGTGGAATAAAAAGCTGAGCCTGCAAACATACTTGTATGAATAAAAGACTTACTTCCAGCCTTATATTTTGTGATTTTATAAATCAAGGGGTGGGTGCTTTCCTTGAAAAAAAATAAAATGTAAGTCTAAATATTATTAATAAAAAGCAACAAATTATATTTGGGTTTAAAAAACACTAAGTCGAGCTTGCAGACGGCAAGTGAAGAGAAGCAATTTAGGTGGGAATGTATTACAATTTTGTATTTTCAAGTGACGACAACTTCTCAGCAACTCTGTACCCAACTGAGGAGTGGTCACACATATATTGACTTTGTCTGAACTGACTTATCTCCGGAAAAATATATGTTCTCTTGCATGGTCTACTTGAAGGACTGGTTGTGTAAAGCTAAAAGGTGGTCTCCAAGCCCTTTATTTCAATTAATCTTTCCTGATTAACTTACAAAGGAAGTATCTTAACCCATTTGATACCACACCTCTCTACCCTTCACCATATATTTATTCTTATATTTGATTTTCTTATTTTCTCAGAGCACGAGTATTGTAATGCTTTACATAAGATTTGTTATATGCACTATATTATGGACTATAGTGACTAAATGAAACAGTGGTGAACGTGGTTAAAAAAATGACACACTATTTGAAATTATAGTATCTAGAATGTATGTTTGTGCATAATTAAAAATAAACTGTTCTTCCTTTCCATACCAACTCTGTACCTCTGTACCTTCAACTTATGTTCACAAGAAATTTCTGAGTTATTTAACTCAAGAGTTTCTGAGGACAAATTTTTTGGCTGACTTTTTTTGAGTGGGTACATTTTCAAGGTGAATAGTGAGGGAGGGAAAAGTTTTAGGGATGACAAAGTAATCAGTAATGGAAAGTTACACTACATGCTTGCTTCAGTCTTCTTTTTCTAACAGGCCAGAGCTGAGTCATGGATTATGGACACGTCACCGTTAGTAGGTTTAACCTGGCGAGTAGAGAAGAGCATATGGAAAGCTTCCCTTATGTTTTAACAGATAAGAATTGGGATATAAGAGAAATCATTTTTTAAAAAATTATTTAATTTCTTTATTTTTAAATTTATTTTTGGCTGTGTTGGGTCTTCGTTGCTGCACGCGGGCTTTCTCTAGTTGTGGCCAGCAGGGGCTACTCTTCATTGAGGTGCGTGGCCTTCTCGTTGCGGTGGCTTCTTGTTGCGGAGCACGAGCTCTAGGGCAAGCAGGCTTCAGTAGTTGTGGCTCGCGGGCTCTAGAGCACAGGCTCAGTAGTTGTGGTTCATGGGCTTAGTTGCTCCGCGGCACGTGGGATCTTCCCGGACCAGGGCTCAAAACCGTGTCCCCTGCGTTGGCAGGCGGATTCTTAACCACTGCGACACCAGGGAAGTCCCCAAGAAATAATTTTTTTTTTTTTTTTTTGCGGTACGCGGGCGTCTCACTGTTGTGGCCTCTCCCATTGCGGAGCACAGGCTCCGGACGTGCAGGCTCAGCGGCCATGGCTCACGGGCCCAGCAGCTCCGCGGCATGTGGTATCTTCCCGGACTGGGGCATGAACCCGTGTCCCCTGCATCGGCAGGCGGACTCTCAACCACTGTGCCACCAGGTAAGCCCTCCAAGAAATAATTTTTAAAGGAAAAATTTTCTCTGGGTGGAAATTCAGCTAGTAGGAACTCATATGACCATACCAGTTGTTTAAAAAATACTGATATACCTGTCTTTTCTCTATTATTAAATGGCCATCTTTTGAGGCCTCCTCCAACCACTCCCCACCTCCCCCAAGAGCCTTCTCATATCTCTGGCTGACTTGGCTTCTCTTCCAGGCCCTAGTTATTTAACTAGTATTTTAAAATATTATGTTTGAAAAGCTCAATTTAAATAACATCTATCTTCATATTCTAGAAAAAAGAAAACAGCATTTGAGAAGGGAAAAGATGGTCAAGCACTTCCAAAGAAGAAAATATAATGCATATATAAAGGCAAATAAGTCAGCCAGCTGTGTCCATGGTAGTAAGATTTCTCTTTGACTGCTACGATCAGTGAAAGTGGATACTAGAAAAAACTGGCAACAGAAATTTCCTTGCCAATCTCAAATGAAAAACATTTTCAAATGCAAAAGGACAAGACCAGGAGAGGCTACTCCTTTACTTTGCAAATCTTTGATGCCCTCTTAGGAAAGGTGATTCTGGGACTGAAATAACAGCATCATCGTATGGCTTTAAAAAATTCACAGAATAATCTTAATCAAACTTGTTCACTTACAATGCCAGTTTTAGGATAAGTTTAGAGGTTGCCTACATGAGGTTATTTTAAAGGGTGCTTCTCCCTAAATATCTCCTCAACCAAATGCTGTGATCTTTAGAAACTCATTCCTATGAATTTTAATTTTCTTTTCTGGTGATCTGAATGTTCAGTGCAAATGCTCCTCAGAACATTAGCACTGGCCCGCAACTCTTTCTCCAGCTGTTATGGGGCATTTAGTGACTGAAGATGAAGAACAGAGCAGAGTTCTAGTGGACACTGAACTGAGAGAAGGAGCCTTCCTGCTCCGAGACCAGTGATATCTATTTGAGAACAATGGTTACAAAAGCCTGTGTAATTCCCATGGCAAAAGGAGGCATCACTTCTGGGGATGTTTGCAAATGCTTGCTTAGTAAAGGAGAGACTCAACGCAGACAAGCTCAGGTACATCATTCTTATGGGTATGTTCCTGTCTCAAACTAGAAAAGACAATTACAATACAATTATTAGTTTGAAAGTTAATTAATGCTGGTAGCTCTTATTAGGAGTAACATGCTCTGTATTCCCAAGATGAACAATACTGAGTGATTTTGGAAATGATTTATTTCCAAAATCTCTGTGGCATTTGACAGGATTGATCACATTATATTCATAATGAGAATTTTTTCTCTTCTGATTTCTTTGATGTTATCTTGGCTCTTTGGCTATCTCTGAATACTAATTTTATGTTTTCCCCTTTGCTGTCTCCTCTTGCTGTGTCTTTTTATTCTTCCCACAATGCTACAAATTTCTTTCTTTTCCCCCCACCACCCTACCAACAGACACAGTTTGTTTTTATCTAATTCTTACCATCCTAGATTGTAACAGCTTTTTATTGCTTCTTGAAAATGACTCCCAGTTTGACAGCTCTTCTCCCTGACTTTGCTACAAAGCTCTAGCTACACATTTCCAACTGTCTGCTAGACATCATTATTTGCATGTTCTGTGGTTTCCTTACGCTAAAAATTTCTCATACCAGATTTATCACTTTCCTCCACAAAACAACTCATTATTCCTAAATTTCCAAGCTCTGCCAAATATAATACTTTTCTCTCTGACTCAGCCTGAAAAATGTGGAGTCCTTCATCTCTGCTTAATCAGTTATCTCCTTCTTCCTTACCATTTAAAATTCTGCCTATCACTGCTTTAGTTCACAGCTTAATACTGCTTCCCCTTCTTAGTTCAAGTGCTACTGTAAGATCTACTTGTGCACTTGATTTTCCTGCATCAGGGGATTTAGAACCTTATAGCAAAAATTGTTACTTCCTACTTTTTAAGCCTGGGGCACGAAGCGTAGTGTCTTAAGCATAGCAGATACTCAATAGATATTTGTTTAACTAATTGTTTTATTATTATGAACTCCATATTATAGGAACAATAAAAATACTGACATAAAAATGCTCAAAATTGGTCATTTAAACAAAGCATGAAAACATAACAAGTATTATTTTACTGGCTTGATTTGGGAAGGAGCCTTGGCTAGCCAATGTAAGTTCAAATTTACATTGGAATTTCTTTAAATTACTTGCCCTCAGTGTGACAAATCCTGTCTCACAAGATTGACTTCAATAATTTAAATGTTTCTGTGGATTTTAGACTTGAAAGCTAAGTGTATGTGGGTGGAAAAGGATGATTCTGACTTGAATTGATAGGATTAAGAAACAACTCAGCTGAGTAAGCTCTTGTGGCTACGATTCACTTAAAATGCAAAGGGTAGACAGTTGTATAACTAATGCTAGGGACAGAGACTCATTTTAAGCATAGGAGAGGGATTTAGATTACTAAATAGCACCTTGCTTATGAAGTCGGAAGTAATTTCACTTTATTTCAAAACAAGAATTGAAAATGACATTAGCTTTAAAGCAGCCAACAAAGCTAGTACAACAACAATCAAGTATCTTTATCCTCGATCTAAATACAAATCATATGACAAAACTGGGATGAAATAAAAATGGATGGGAAAGCCCTTGAGTATTACAGTTGCCAAGACATGAGCTTCTTAATATTCTGGTCAGCTTTTGCAGCTGCAGTAACTTACTCTCAGACCCTACTTTCCCCAGTATTGATCATGTGGAATAAAAGAGTTCCAAACCTTCAGGTCTAGCATGATCCAGTTTTGGAGCCAATTCTAATCATACATAGATGGGAATTACTTAAGCCCAGTCTGTCTTGTGTCATCTTCCTAATCATTACCCCTCTCCAGTCTCTACTTTTCTTCCCATCCAGCTTAGATTCTAGGTATTAATAATTTTTCAAAATAATTTTTTCTGCTTCTGGGTTAAATGGAGATCTAGAGTGAAATCAAGTTCAGTTAGAGAAAAATAGAATGTTATATTATTTTTCACAAATAACATATATACGAAAATCTTAATACCTCTCTAAAAACTGCAAAATTTCCTTGCTCTTGTCTGTTACCACACCCTTCTGGCAAAACACCAACCCTGAACCAACCCAAATATTTGCTTTCTCTAATCATGTGCATGAGCAAATGACCACTATGAGAGAAAATCATTGGCCCAGCAGATTGCTTCTAACACAAATTCATTAGTTCCTTACTTGAACTCTAAACACTGCTCAGCAAGCCTGCTACACTTTACTGGCCAACTCTCTCCCACTCGGTGCAGAAACAATTTCAAAAATTTCCTACTCTCCTAAAACTTCTGGATGCAAGTTTTTTACATTTCTTGACATAGTATATAGAAACCACTAGATGAATTTTCTCAGCTTTTCAGCACCAAATCTATGCATTTACCCATACATGGATACATTGACATTCATCCTCTCTTCAGTCCTCCTCTACAAAGGATGGACTGTCCTTCTTTCTAGCTAAGGTCCAGTTCTTTACCTCTTGGTTTCTAATCATATTCTTTCTAGTTTTTTGTATTGGTCAGGGTTCAGAGAAACAGAATATATGTAGAAATGAAAAAAGGAGATTTATTATGAGGAATTGGATCATGTGATTATGGAGGCAAAGAAGTCCTATGATCTGCCATCTTCAAGCTGGAGATCCAGGAAAGCTGCTGGTGGTGTAATTTCACTTAGAGTCTGAAAGCCTGAGACCCAGGGTAGCTGATGTTACAAATCTCAGTTCAAGGCAGGAGAAGACCAATATGCCAGCTCAAGTAGGAAGGCATGAAAGGAACAAGTCCTTCTTTTCCTTGCTTTTTTTCTATTCAGGCCCTCAATGGATTGGGTGATGTCCACCCATATTAGGGAGGGCAATCTACTTACTGAGTTCACCGATTCAAATGCTAATCTCACCCAGAAACACCCTCACAGAGTGGATCTTCAAGCAGTTTTCAGAAGTGTCGAAGAAGTTAAGTTTGGGATCTTCTATTTATGCTTGGTATTCTGAATCTTAATGAAGATATGTAGTATAAGGGCTTTTTGTCTGTTTGTTTGCTTTTCTTTAATTCTGCCCACTTAGCATGTAGTAGGCCCCTTTTAGTCTGGAGACTCTTGTCTTTCTTCAGCGTTGAGAATTGCTTTTCTGTGTTTCTTTGACGTTTTTCTTCCATTTTTGTCTTCTCTGTTTTCTGTCATCCTATTAGGTGGATGTTAGACGTCCATGATTGATCCTATGTAACATTTATATTTTCTTTTTTATTAAATGTCTTTTCCTTACCTTTTTACCTTTTATGTTCTGGGATGTGAACTCAAATTTTCTTCTAGATTATCTGATATTCATCTCACTCACATTTTATTCTCCATTCCTTAACTAGCAGATAGTAGAAACTTAAGGAATGAGTAAGGCAAATGGCAAATTTACTCTGTGTGTGTACTTGGAACCATAGTATTAATACATGCAAAATGCTCATTGGTTATACTACTTGAATTAAATATTCATTGGTTAAATGCCCATTATGTGCTAGCCGTTGTTATTGGAGCTGGAGATACACTGATGAGCAGAACAAGCAAGGTCCCTATTCTTAGAAACTTAAATTGTGTGCAGTGGGTAGAGGGAGGGAAAAAATAAATAAATACTAAATGTGTACCAACGTGCATATATACATTCAAAAATATGTGCATGCAAAAAAGATTGAATAAGTAAGCGAGAAGGCACCATGTCATGATAGTGCTGTACAGAGAATTAAAATAGCAGTAATGTACTGGAGATTGGTTAGGAAGTCACTTTCAATTGGGTTGTCAGGTCCAGTCTATTTGAATAGGTGACATTTAAGTTGAAATCTGAATGGGCGAACAGAGAAAGAGTATTTGAGGCAGATGGAAGAGTGTATGCAAAGCCCTAAGACAGGAACAGAAGGAAGGCCACAAGGGTCAAAGTCTGGTGTGTGAGAAAGTGGTATGATTGAGATCAGAAACCTAGGCAAATCCCTAGGGCTTTATAAGCCATGGAAGGAATTTGGATTTCCTTCCAAGGGTGGTGAGCAGCCATTGGGGAATTTTAAGGAGCATAGAGGGGCAAGTTGCTTTGCATTTTAGGATGAATTCTCCAGTCGCTGTATGAAGCAAGGATTGTATTGGAGCTGGAATGGAAGCAGTGGGATCAGCAAGAAGGCCATTGTGGAAGTCCAGACAAGATATGATGGTGGCTTCGATCAGTGCTAGTAGTAATGAAAACAAGTGGATCCAGTGAAATTACTGAGTCAATGTGATAGTGGTTTTTCAATTGTTGCAAGTTGTTCCCAAAAAAGATTTTACTAATTTGTACTCCTCTATTGGTTTATGAGAGTATATAATAACAATGTAAAGTGGAAATTGTCCACACTTCAGTTTTACATAAGATGAAAATATGATCTTACATATATTAATTCAAGCTAAGTTCCTTTTTTAAGAATGAGCCCCAGGTGTCTCAAGTCCTGGCAATTTATTGTACACCACAATGTCGCAGCATTTTTCTCTATGCTCTTTTGTTTGACATGGCTCTGCAGCAACTCTCCATGTTATATATGCATGTGTATATATTCTCTTTCTTCTTTAAACTACCTATTTATCTATCTATCTAGCTATTTATCTAGCTATCTATTATTTATTTTCTTATTGAAATATAATTGATGTACAGTATTATGTTAGTTTTAGGTTTACTACATAGTGATTTGACATTGCATACATTATGAAATGATGACACTATATGTCTAGTAACCATCTGTCCTCCTACAAAATTATTACAATATTAGGAACCATATTCCTTATGCTGTATATTATATCTCCACAGCTTATTTATTTTATAACTAGAGGTTTGTACCTCTCAATCCCCTTCACCTATTTTGCCCCCTGGTGCCACTTCCCTCCCTTATGGCAAATACTTGTTTGATCTCTGTATCTATGAGTCTGTTTTCATTCTGTTTTGTTTTTTAGATTCCACATATAAGTGAGATCATATGGTATTTGTCTTTCTCTGTCTGACTTATTTCATGTAGCATAATACCCTCTAGGTCTATCCATGCGGTCGCAAATGGCAAGATTTCATTTTTTATGGCTGAGTAATATTCCATTGTGCATTTCTTTTTTATCCATTCATCCATTGATGAACACTTAGGTTGCTTCTGTATCTTGGCTATTGTAAATAGCGCTGCAATGAACATAGGGGTGCATATATAATTTTGAATTAGTGGGTTTTTTTCTTAGAAAAATGCCCAGAAGTGGAATTGCTGGATTGTATGGTAGTTCTTTTTAAAATTTTTTGAGGAATATCCATACAGTTTTCCATAGTGGCTATACCAACTTGCATTCCCACTAGTAGTGCATGAGGGTTCCCTTTTCTCAATGTCCTCACCAACACTTGTTATTTCTTGTTTTATTTGATGGCAGTCAATCTGACAGGTGTAAGCTGATGTCGCATTGTAGTTTTGATTTGCATTTCCCTGATGATTAATGACAAACATCTTTTCATGTGTCTGTTGGCCATCTGTATGTCTTCTTTGGAAAAATGTCTATTTAGATCCTCTGTTTTTCTTTTCTTTTTAACATCTTTATTGGAATATAAACTGCTTTATAATGTTGTGTTAGTTTCTGCTGTATGAGAAAGTGAATCATCTATATGCATATGTATATTCCCATATCCCTCCCTCTTGTGTCTCCCTCCTACCCTCCTTATCCCACCTCTCTAGGTGGTCGCAAAGCACCAAGCTGATCTCCCTGTGCTATGTGGCTGCTTCCCACTGGCTATCTATTTTACATTTGGTAGTGTATATATGTCAATGTTACTCTCTCACTTTGTCCCAGCTTACACTTCTCCCTCCCTGTATCCTCAAGTCCATTCTCTACATCTGTGTCTTTACTCCTGTCCTGCCCCTGGGTTCATGAGAACCATTTTTTTTTTTTTTTTAGATTCCGTATATATGTATTAGCATATGGTATTTGTTTTTCTCTTTCTGACTCACCTCACTCTGTATGACAGATTCTAGGTCCATCCACCTCACTACGAATAACAGTTTTGTTTCTTTTATGCCTGAGTAATATTCCATGGTATATATGTGCCACATCTTCTTTATCCATTCATCTGTTGATGGACACTTAGGTTGCTTCATGTCCTGACTATTGTAAATAGAGCGGCAGTGAACATTTTGGTACATGACTCTTTTTGAATTATGGTTTTCTCAGGGTATATGCCCAGTAGTGGGATTGCTGGGTCATATGGTAGTTCTATTTTTAGTTTTTTAAGGAACCTCCATACTGTTCTCCATACTGGCTGTATCAATTTACATTCCCACCAACAGTGTAAGAGCGTTCCCTTTTCTCCACACCCTCTCCAGCATTTATTGTTTCTAGATTTTTTGATGATGACCATTCTGACCAGTGTGAATCCTCTGTTTTTCAATCGGGTTGTTTGTTTGATGTTGAGTTGTATGAGTTCTTTGTATATTTTGGAAATTTACCCCTTGTCAGATATATTGCTTGCCAATATCTTCTCCCATTCAGTAGGCTGCCTTTTCATTTTGTTGATATTTTCCTTTGCTGTGCAACAGTTTTTTTAGTGTGATGTAGTCCTGTTTGTTTATTGTTGCTTTTGTTTCCCTTTCCTGAGGAGACAGATCCAAAAAATTATTGCTAAGACTGATGTCAGAGAGTGTACTGCCTATGTTCTCTTCTAGGTATTTTATGGTTTCAGGTATTATATTTAGGTCTTTAATCCACTTTGTCTCTATTTTTGTACATGATATGAGAAAGTAGCCCAGTCTGAGTTTTTTTTTGCGCATAGCTGTCTAGTTTTTTCCATACCATTTATTGAAAAGGTGGCTTTTCCGCCAGTTTTTATTATTGCCTCTTTTGTTGAAGATTAATTGACCATTTAAGTGTGGGTTCATTTCTGGGCTCTCTATTCTATTCCATTGATCAATGTGTCTATCCTTATGTCAGTACCATACTGTTTTGATTACTGTAACTTTGCAGTATCATTTGAAATCAGGGAACTTGATGCCTCCAGTTTTGTTCTTCTTTCTCAAGATTGCTTTGGCTATTTGGGATCTTTAGTGTTTCCCTACAAATTTTAGAATTACTTGTTCTAGTTTTATGAAAAATACCTTTGGCATTTTGATAGGGATTGCATTGAATCTGTAGATTATCTTGGGTAGCATGGTCATTTTAACAATTTTAATTCTTTCAATTTATAAGCATGGTGCATCTTTCCATTTGTTTGTGTCACCTTCAATTTCTTTAATCAATGTCCTGTAGTTTTCTGAGTACAAGTCTTTTACCTCTTTGGTTAGATTTGTTTCTAGATATTTTATCCTTTTGGATGTAATTGTAAAAGGGATTATTTTCTTAATTTCTCTTTCTGATAGTTCTTAGTGTATAGAAATGAAGCAGATTTCTATATATTAATCTTGTATCCTGCAACTTCACTGAATTCATTTATTAGTTCTAATAGTTTTTTAGTAGTGTCTTTAGGATTTTCTACATATGGTATCATGTCACTCGCAAACAGTGACAATTTTACTTCTTCCTCTCCAATTTGGTTTTTTTTTTTTTTTTTTTTTTTCTGATTTCTGTGTCTAGGACTTCCAGTATCATGTTGAATAAAAGTGGAGAGAGTAGGCATCCTTATCTTGTTTCTCAGAGGAAATGCTTTCAGCTTTTCACTGTTGAGTATGATGTTGGCTATGGGTTTGCCATATATGACCTTTATTATGTTGAGCTATATTCCCTCTATATGCACTATGTTGAGAGTTTTTATCATAAATGTATGTTAAATTTTGTCAAAAACCTATTCTGCATCTGTTGAGATGATCATATGATTTTTATTCTTCAATTTGTTAATGTAGTATATCACATTGATTGTTTTGTGGATATTAAATCATCTGTGCATTACTGGGATAAATCCCACTTGATCATGGGGTATGATTCTTTTAATGTAGTGTTGAATTCAGTTTGCTAATATTTCGTTGAGGATTCTTGCATCGATGTTTACCAGTGATATCAGCTTGTAATTTTGTGTGTGTGTGTGTGTGTGTGTGTTATATCTTTGTTTGGTTTTGGTATCAGGGTGATGTCTTTGAGGAGAATGAGTTTAGAAGTGTTCCTTCAATCTTGTGGAATAGTTTGAGAATAATAGATGTTAATTCTTCTTTAAACATTTTGTAGAATTCACCTGTGAAGACATCTGGTCCTGGGCTTTTGTTTGTTGGGAGATTTTTGATTACTGATTCAATTTTATTACTGGTAATCAGTCTGTTCATATTTTCTGTTTCTTCCTGATTCAGTCTTGAGAGATTGTACATTTCTAGGAATTTATCCATTTCTTCTAGGTTGTTCATTTTATTGGCGTATAATTGTTCACAGTACTCTCTTATGATTGTTTGTATTTTCATGGTGTTGATTGTAACTTCTTTTTCATTTCTAATTTTATTGATCTGGGCCCTTTCTTTTCTTTTCTTTAATGAGCCTGGCTAAAGATCTGTCAATTTTGTTTATCTTTTCAGAGAACAACCTCTTAGCTTTATTGATCTATTCTATTGTCTTTTTAGTATTTATTTCATTTAGTTCCACTCTGATCCATATTATTTTTTCCTTCTACTAACTTTTTTTTTTTCTTTTCGTTCTTTTTCTAGTTCCTCTAGGCTTAAGGTCAAATTAGTGGAGATTTTTTGTTTGCTTGCTTCTTGAGGTAGGTTTATATCACGCTAAACTTCCCTCTTGGAACTGCTTTTGCTGCCTCCCATAGATTTTGGATTGTTGTGTTTCCATTTTTGTCTCCAGGTATTTTTTTGATTTCCTCTTTGGTTTCTTCAGTGACCTGTGGGTTTTTTAGTAGTATGTTGTTTAGATTCAATGTCCTTGTGTTTTTGCAGTTTTTTTCTTGTAGTTGATTTCTAGTCTCATGTCATTGCAGTTGAAAAGTTGCTTGATATGATTTCAGTCTTCTTAAATGTATTGAGACTTGTTTTGTGGTCCAGCCTGTGATCTATTCTGTAGAATGTTCCATGTACATTTGAAAAGAATGTGTATTCTGCTAGTTTTGGATGATATGTTCTTTATGTATCTATTAACTCTACTGATCCAGTGTGTCATTTAAGGTCAATGTTTGCTTACTGATTTTCTTTCTGCAAGATCTGTCCATTGATGTAAAGTGGGTGTTAAACTTCTCTATTATTATTGTATTACTGTCAATCTCTTCCTTTATGTTTGTCAATATTTGCTTTATGTATTTAGGTGCTCCTATGTTGGGTACATATGTATTTATAATTACTATATCTTCTTGTTGATCTATCATTATGTAATATCCTTCTTTAGCTCTTGTTACATTATTTGTTTTAAAGTCTATTTTGTTTGATAAAAGTATGCTACCTCAGCTTTCTTTACATTTCCATTTGCATGGAAAACGTTTTTCCTTTTCTAACTTTCTGTATGTGTGTGTCTTGGTTGGCTGTGAGGCCGTGCCTTGTGTGGTGACTGTGGTCCTCTAGAGGGTGGGGTGGGCATCCTGTGTGGTTGGCTGTATGGCCCAGGGGGCTCAGGGCTGGTGCTGGCACACTGGTGGGTGGGGCTGTGTCCATGTGTGGCTTTCTTTGTAGCTGGGGGTACTTGTGGCAGGGTCCCTGCATGGATGTCTGCTTGGCCTTGGTTGGCTCAGGGTTGGTGCTGGCCTAATGGTGGGCAGGCTGTGTCCCCAGCACTAATATGCTAGAGGGAGGATTCCCAAAAGGCCCTTGCCAGTGTGGTATTATTGTGGTAAAAATAAAAGCTTTCAAAAATATCTGCTGCCAGCATCTTCATCCTCAGGGGAAGTCCCAGTGATTTCCTGCATCTCCTGGAGGCTTTCAAAGATCAGCAAGTGGGTCTGACCCAGGCTTCATTCAAACTACTTCCTCTGTGCTGGGACTTGGAGGATGTGAGATTTTGTGCATGTCCTGCAAGAGGGAAGTCAGTTTCTTATAGTCCTCTGGCCCTCCTGAACATAAGCCCTGCTGGTTTTCAAAGCCAGATGTTCTGGGAGTTCATCTTCCCAGTTTAGGACCCTTGGGCTGCAGAGCCTGATGTGGGGCTTGGACCCCTCACTCTTTGGGTAGCACCTCTACACTTGAGATAGTCTTCCCGTTTGTGGGTCACCAACCCAGGTGGTGGATCCAGACTATATTGAGTCTTTGCCTTTCCTACCTGTCTTGTGGTGGCTCCTCCTTCATGTGTTGTGGAAAAAATTTTCTGCTCATCTTCAGGTTGTTCTCATAGATAGTTGCTCTGTAAGTAGTTACAATTTGGGTGTGTCAGTGGGAGGAGGTGAGTTCAGGGTCTTCCTACTCTGCCATTTGGCCACCTCTCCTCTATCGCTTCTTTTAGATTTTGAACTTTGAGGGCAGGCAGAACCTGTCAACCTATGTTATAGTGCTCAGTAAGGCTGGTGCTTAAGAATTACCCATGACAGGAATAAAGACACAGATGTAGAGAATGGACTTGAGGACACGGGGAGGGGGAAGGGTAAGCTGGGATGAAGTGACAGAGTAGTATTGACATATATACACTACCAAATGTAAAATAGTTTGCTAGTGGGAAGCAGCTGCATCGCATGGAGAGATCAGCTCAGTTCTTTGTGACCACCTAGGGGGTGGGACAGGGAGGGTGGGAGGGAGACACAAGAGGGAGGAGATATGGGGATATATGTATACATATAGCTGATTCACTTTGTTATATAGCAGAAACTAACAACATTGTACAGCAACTATACTCCAATAAAGATGTTAAAAAAAAAAAACACATCACCCATGATCACAAGAGCAAATCACTGAAAAAAGAAACTAATCTTGGACTTCACTGGTGGCACAGTGGTTAAGAATCCACTTGTCAATGCAGGGGACATGGGTTTGAGCCCTGGTCCAGGAAGATACCACATGCCGCGGAGCAACTAAGCCCATGCACCACAACTACTGAGCCTGCACTCTAGAACCTATGCTCTGCAAGAAGAGAAGCCACCACAATGAGAAGTCCGAGCACCACAGCAAAGAGTAGCCCCTGCTCGCTGCAAGTAGAGAAAAACCCCGTGCGCAGCAACAAAGACCCAATGCAGCCAATAAATAAATTTATTTATTTATTTTAAAAAAACTGATCTTTCATTATGTTAATTCTTCTACTATAACTTGGTTACTGAGAGTAATGAATCTCAACAGTTTTACCAAGATTATTTAACATCTATACTCATATTTCAGACATTATCAGGGAAAAAAATCCAAAGAATCCCTTTTAGCTGTGTATAATGGAAAAGATTTAGAATTCATATTCAGAGAATTTGGATTCAAGTTTTGGCTTTGCTCCTTGCTGATAGTGTGACCTTGGGCCTTCACTTCAACTGTAAACCAGGCTAATAATAGGGAGTCTTATGTAGGTCACAAGAGTTTGTAAGATTTTGAAAGTTATATGTAAAAAGAACTTGTACATTCTAAAGTGCAAAGAAGTGCTCTATTTAATAAAATATATAGTTGATTGTGCTCTTAACTATGCTGCATATACTGTTCTAAAAGTTTCACATATACTAACTCATTATTCCTCATGACTTTCTTATGAGGCCAAGGCTATTACTATACCCGTTTTACAGATGAGCAGATAGAAGAGAGATAAAACAACTTGTCAAAAGTCACACTCTCAGTAAAGGACAGGACTTGAACCCAGGTAATTCGACAGTATAGTCCCTGCCCTTAATGACTATGAGCTGTTAGTAGTCTTTAAAGTTGACACTACTAAATTATTCAGAGCACATGTATTAATACAAAATACATGCCAGGCACTGTGCTAAATACCGAGGGTACAATAAAGAAAAGGCAGGGTTATTCACAGCCTTTTAAACATCTGTGCAGGTGAAGAATTTTTTTTCTTTTATCAAATTAAAAACCTCATGCTGAACAACTGCAATGACCTTCATTTAATTAGCATGTGCAAATTCACAGATAATGAGTCAATATCATAATATAGACTAGCATACATTTTATAACATATCATCTTATCAGTAAATATTCTTAAATGAGCCATATTTTTTCCAGAAAAATAACTTTCTGTTTTAACATTCCAAAGATGTTAATTTTCTTTCAAATAAAGTTAGTTTAATTTTCCTTCTTAGTGTTTGTAGGTTTTCAAACATATTCAAGACTTCAATCATGTTTGAAGACCTCAGCTAATGGGATACCACTTTCAACTTCAATTTAGTGGTCAGAGTGAATTTTACTTAAAGAATTCTAAAGTAAACATGTGCAGGTGGGTTTACTAAGTATATATTTTTATAATTATAGTACTATGGAAACTAGATGTCTACAACTTGATAGAACATTTCATCTTAACTGCCTAATGGCGGTATAGTATTTAGAGTATTTAAAAGAATTTTCTTCCATTCCAAATCATAAAAATTCATTGTTGGTTTTTTGCATGAATTTTTCTGTGACACAACAGATGATTATGCAAGGCCATTTATGTAAGTGAATTGCTCAGTGATATTATCAGCCAAAATTGTAGGTTGAGGTCAAGTATGTCAAGTTATTATTTAAAGAAACAAAGACAAATGGAAAAGACAAATTGTAGAGGAGAAATTTAATATATTTTGGCAACATAAGTAGGAAGGTCAGTAAAGGACATGAAGCTAGAGTGATGTCACTATAACTGGCTTCATTTCAGAAGTGGCAGGGTGGTAGTTAGCCAAAAAAGGTACTTTGCTATTGACTGTTTATATATTGCTATTTAGCTAGTCATGTCTGGAAGTAGAGATTACAACAGAAAATTTTATGATGGATGACTGAGTATTACAGTTACCGCTTATTTAAAACTTTGTTTCTAAAATGCAATGACTATATTTATTTATTTATATTTATTTTGAACTTTCATTTTTAAGATGCATTTTTTCCATACATGCGGATCTGTAGGACCTTCTACAATCTAGACAGGTCAAACTGCTGCAGAGGTATTTGTTTGATGCAATGATATGGATACAGATTTTGAGTTCAGACAAAACATTTAGGGAAGATTCCAGTGATGTTTTAAATTATGAAATATTCTGATCTCTGCAGCATCCTATCTTGCTTCTTCGGTGGTGTTTATGTTATACCTATAGAGAGGGAGAAGGGAGTCAGCTGGAAGGAAGTTTGCCTTTTATTTTTTAACATCTATATTGGAGTATAATTGCTTTATAATGGTGTGTTAGTTTCTGCTTTCTAACAGAGTGAATCAGCTATACATATAAATATATCCCCATATCCCCTCTCTCTTGCATCTCACTCCCACACTCCCTATCCCACCCTTCTAGGTGGACACAAAGCACAGAGCTGATCTCTCTGTGCTATGTGGTTGCTTCCCACTATCTATCTATTTTACATTTGGTAGTGTATATATGTCCAGACAACTCTCTCACTTCATCCCAGCTTACCCTTCCCCCTCCCCGTGTCCTCAAGTCCATTCTTTACATCTGCATCTTTATTCCTGTCTTGCCCCTAGGTTCTTCAGAAACATTATTTTATTTTTAGATTCCATTTATATGTGTTATCATACAGTATTTTTTCTCTCTTTCTGACTTACCTCACTCTGTATGACAGACTCTAGGTTCATCCACCTCACTACAAATAACTCAATTTCATTTCTTTTTATGGCTGAGTAATATTCCATTGTATATATGTGCAACATCTTCTTTATCCATTGATCTGTCGATGGACACTTAGGTTGCTTCCATGTCCTGGCTATTGTAAATAGAGCTTCAATGAATATTGTGGTACATGACTTTTTTGAATTATGGTTTTCTCAGGCTATATGCCCAGTACTGGGGTTGCTGGGCCATAAGGTAGTTCTATTTTTAGTTTTTTAAGGAACCTCCATACTGTTCTCCATAGTGGCTGTATCACTTTGCATTCCCACCAGCAGTGCAAGAGGGTTCCCTTTTCTCCACACCCTCTCCAGCATTTATTGTTTCTAGATTTTTGATGATGGCCATTCTGACTGATGTGAGGTGATACCTCATTGCAGTTTTGATTTGCATTCCTCCAATGATTAGTGATGTTGAGCATTCTTTCATGTGTTTGTTGGCAATCTGTATATCTTTTTTGGAGAAATGTCTATTTAGGTCTTCTGCCCATTTTTGGATTGGGTTTTTGTTTTTTTGATACTGAGTTGCATGAGCTGCTTATAAATTTTGGAGATTAATCCTTTGTCAGTTGCTTCATTTGCAAATATTTTCTCCCATTCTGAGGGTTGTCTTTTCATCCTATTTATGGTTTCCTTGGCTGTACAAAAGCTTTTAAGTTTTATTAGGTCCCATGTTTATTTTTGTTTTTATTTCCATTTCTCTAGGAGGTGGGTACAAAAGGATATTGCTGTGATTTACAGTGTTCTGCCTATGTTTTCCTCTAAGAGTTTTCCTCTAAGAGTTTTACAGTGTCTGGCCTTTTACAGTGTTCTGCCTATGTTTTCCTCTAAGAGTTTTCCTCTAAGAGTTTTACAGTGTCTGGCCTTACATTTAGGTCTTTAATCCATTTTGAGTTTATTTTTGTGTATGGTGTTAGGGAGTGTTCTAATTTCATTCTTTTACATGTAACTGTCCAGTTTTCCTAGCAACACTTTTTGAAGAGGCTGTCTTTTCTCCATTGTATATTCTTGCCTCCTTTATCAAAGATAAGGTGACCATACGTGCGTGGGTTTATCTTTGGGCTTTCTATCTTGTTCCGTTGATCTATATTTCTGTTTTTGTGCCAGTACCATATTGTCTTGATTACTGTAGCTTTGTAGTATAGTCTGAAGTCAGGGAGCCTGATTCTTTCTGCTCCGTTTTTCTTTCTCAAGATTGCTTTGGCTATTTGGGGTCTTTTGTGTTTCCATACAAATTGTGAAATTTTTGTTCTAGTTCTGTGAAAAATGTCATTGGTAGTTTGATAGGGATTGCACTGACTCTGTAGATTGCTTTGGGTAGTATAGTCATTTTCACAATGTTGATTCTTCCTATCCAAGAACATGGTATATCTCTCCATCTGTTTGTATCATCTTTAATTTCTTTCATCATTGTCTTATAGTGTTCTGCATACAGGTCTTTTGTCTCCTTAGGGAGGTTTATTTCTAGGTATTTTATTGTTTTTGTTGCAATGGTAAATGGAAGTGTTTCCTTAATTTCTCTTTCAGATTTTTCATCATTGGTGTAAAGGAATGCAAGAGATTTCTGTGCATTAATTTTGTATCCTGCAACTTTACCAAGTTCATTGATTAGCTGTAGTAGTTTTCTGGTAGCATCTTTAGGATTCTCTATGTATAGCATCATATCATCTGCTAACAGTGACAGCTTTACTTCTTCTTTTCTGATTTGGATTCCTTTCATTTCTTTTCCTTCTCTGATTGCTGTGGCTAAAACTTGCAAAACTATGTTGAATAATAATGGTGAGAGTGGACAGTCTTGTCTTTTTCCTTATCCTAGTGGAAATGGTTTCAGTTTTTCACCATCGAGACCGATATTGGCTGTGGGTTATTCATATATGGCCTTTATTATGTTGAGATAAGTTCCCTCTATGCCTACTTTCTGGAAGGTTTTTACCACAAATGAGTGTTGAATTTTGTCGAAAGCTTTTTCTGCATCTATTGAGATGATCATATGGTTTTTCTCCTTTAGCTTATTAATATGGTTTATGACATTGATTGATTTGAGTATATTGAAGAATCCTTGCATCTGAGATAAACCTCAGTTGATCATGGTGTATGATCCTTTTAATGTACTGTTAGATGCTGTTTGCTAGCATTTTGTTGAGGACTTTGGGGTTTTTTGTTCTTCTTTCTCTAATTGCTTTTGGTGTAAGTTTAGGTTGTTTATTTGAGATGTTTTTTGAGGTAGGATTGTATTGCCATAAACTTCTCTCAGAACTGCTTTTGCTGCATCCCATAGGTTTTGGGTCATCATGTTTTCATTGTCATTTGTTTGTAGGCTTTTTTTTGATTTCCTCTTTTATTTCTTCAGTGATCTCTTGGTTATTAAGTAGTGTATTGTTTAGCCTCTATGTGTTTGTATTTTTTACAGATTTTTTCCTGTAAATGATATCTAGTCTCATAGCTTTGTGGTTGGAAACAATACTTGATACTATTTCAATTTTCCTAAATTTAGCAAGGCTTGATTTGTGACCCAAGATATGATCTATCTGAAGAATGTTCCATGAACACTTGAGAAGAAAGTGTATCCTGTTGTTTTTGGATGGAATGTCCTACAAATATCAATGAAGTCCATCTTGTTTAATGTATCATTTAAAGCTTGTGTTTCCTTATTTATTTTCATTTTGGATGATCTGTCTATTGGTGAAAATGAGGAACTAAAGTCCCCTACTCTGATTTTGTTACTTTTGATTTCCCCTTTTATGGCTGTTAGCATTTGCCTTATGTATTAAGCTGTTCCTGTGTTGTGTGCATAAGTATTTACAGTTGTTATATCTTCTTCTTGGATTGATCTCTTGATTGTTATGTAGTGTCCTTCTTTGTCTCCTGTAATAGTCTTTACTTTAGAGTCTATTTTGTCTGATATTAAAATTGCTACTCCAGCTTTCTTTTGATATCCTTTTGGATGGAATATCTTTTTCCATCCCCTCATTTTCAGTCTGTATGTGTCCCTAGGTCTGGAATGGGACCCTTGTAGACAGCATATATATGGGTCTTGTTTTTGTATCCATTCACCCAGTCTATGTCTTTTGGTGGAGGATTTAATCTATTTACATGTATGCTTATTATCGATATGTATGTTCCAATTACCAATTTCTTAATTGTTTTGGGTTTGTTATTCTAGGTCTTTTCCTTTTCTTGTGTTTCTTGCCTAGAGAAGGTCCTTTAGCATTTGTTGTAAAGCTGCTTTGGTGGTGCTGAGTTCTCTTAGCTTTTCTTGTCTGTAAACATTTTAATTTCTCTGTCAAATCTGAATGAGATCCTTGCTGGTTAGAGTAATCTTGGTTGTAGTTTTTCCCTTTCATCAGTTTACATATGTCCTGCCACTCCCTTCTGGTTTGCAGAGTTTCTGCTGAAAGATCAGCTGTTAACTTATGGGGATTCCCTTGTATGTTATTTGTTGTTTTTCCCTTGCTGCTTTTAATATTTTTTTCTTTGTGTTTAATTTGTGATGGTTTGATTAATATGTGTCT
The DNA here is from genome assembly GCF_964374135.1 of Grampus griseus. Taxonomy (NCBI): domain Eukaryota; kingdom Metazoa; phylum Chordata; class Mammalia; order Artiodactyla; family Delphinidae; genus Grampus; species Grampus griseus. The sequence goes on along the minus strand of NC_138998.1, from coordinate 117,487,885 downwards.
TGACGTGTTTCTCCTTGGATTTATCCTGTATGGTACTCTCTGTGCTTACTGGACTTGATTGACTATTTCCTTTCCCATATTAGGGAAGTTTTCAACGATAATCTCTTCAAATGTTTTCTCAGTCCATTTATTTTTCTCTTCTTCCTCTGGGACCCCTATAATTTGAATGTTGGTGCATTTAATATTGTCACAGAGGTCTCTGAGACTGTCCTCAATTCTTTTCATTCTTTTTTTCTTTATTCTGCTCTGCAGTAGTTACTTCCACTATTCTATCTTCCAGGTCACTTATCCTATCTTCTGCCTCAGTTATTCTGCTATTGATTCCTTCTAGAGAATTTTTAATTTCATTTATTGTGTTGTTCATCATTGTTTCTTTGCTCTTTAGCTCTTCTAAGTCCTTGTTAAACGTTTCTTTTGTTTTCTCCGTTGTATTTCCAAGATTTTGGATCATCTTTACTATCACTACTATGAATTCTTTTGCAGGTAGACTGCATATTTCCTCTTCATTTGTCTGGTTTGGTCAGTTTTTACCTTGATCCTTCATCTGCTGTGTGTTTCTCTGTCTTCTCATTTAGCATAACTTACTATGTTTGGGTTCTCCTTTTCACAGGCTGCACATTCATAGTTCTGTTGTTTTTGGTGTCTGCCCCCAGTGGCTAAGATTGCTTCAATGGGTTTTGTAGGCTTCCTGGTGGAGGGGACTAATGCCTGTGTTCTGGTGGATGAGGCTGGATCTTGTCTTTCTGGTGGGCAGGACCATGTCTGGTGGTGTGTTTTGGTGTGTCTGCAACCTTATTATTATTTTAGGCACCCTCTCTGCTAATGGGTAGGGTTGTGTTCCTGTGTTGCTTGTTGTTTGGCGTGGGGTGTCCAGCACTGTAGCTTGCTGGTCATTGAGTTGGGCTGGGTCTTAACATTGAGATGGAGATCTCTGGGAGAGCTTTCGCTGCTTGATATTATGTGGAGCCGGGAGGTCTCTGGTGGACTGAAGTCCTGAACTCGGCCCTCCCACCTCAGAGGCACAGGCCTGACACCCGGCTGGAGCACCAAGACCCTGTCAGTCACATGGCTTTTGGGAAGTCTGAGTTCTTCTGTCAGCATTCAGTAGGTGTTCTGTAGGAGTTATTCCACATGTAGTTGTATTTCTGATGTATTTGTGGGGAGGAAGGTGATGTCCACATCTTACTCCTCTGCCATCTTGAAGGTCTCTCCTGTTTGCCCTTTACAGTTTCTCATTAGACTGTATTATGAACTTCCCCCACTGCAGACCATAGTCACCCAAATGGCTCTTACTCAACTGGCCAAATCACATGCATTTAGCTACTGATAGCTTCCTATTGGTTAGAGGTTTTAGGTGAAATTTTTGTTGCACGCAGATATTATAAAGCAAACCTGTCCAATAGAAATATACTTCAAGCCACAAATATAAGCCACAAACATTATTTTCAATTTTCAAGTGGCTACATTTTAAAAAAACTTAATTTAATGATATATTTTCTTTAATGCAGTACTTCCAAAGTATGATCATTTAAATATGTAATGAAAAACAACCCCAGTGTGGCAGCTGGTCTTGAGGGTACAACTGATACTTATTGCCCTATTCCTCTTCTACTCATCCTAGATTCTCTTCACCCTGGGTTAACACTTTTGCTAGTCTAAGTAGCTTATCTAGTGGGTGATCCTGACCAAGTTCTTCTCAGGCCATGCAGCAGCCTAACTACTTAATGTCAAATCTGAACAGAGGCATCTAATTGGTCTTTCCCACTGATGGCACTTGTCTCCAAAGGCCAAGCCAGCAAACTGGGGGTAGGGGATGGAGTCTGTTAACTATCAAGTATGTTTATTCCAATAAAACAGAAGGATAGAGGACAGGATTACTGGGTTGTTCCATGTCCCATGCTTGCTTTGTAAACTGCACCTAGTGAAACTATTTATTACCATGTGTTCCCACTTTGACGTGGCTAACTGGATAACTTTGAGTTCTTGAATAATAAATGTGACCTTGAAATTTCTGGGTATTTTCCTTCTTTAGTGTATGATTACCTGAGTGAATGGTCATAGGTTTCTGTGAAGGACTGGTTGAAACATTACTGTAAAATATTGTGTTCGTAGTGCATGGTGATTCCTCATGGATTCTTGACCTTTTCTTTAGTTATTGGAGGCCCGTACAAGAGACTGGGGTAGATCTTGAGAGGAACATATGTTGTATTGAAAGGCAGGAGTTTCTGCATTGTCTTCAATAAGGGGCTGTTTTTTTACAAAGAGGAATAGACCACTTCTGATGGGCCCAGAAAGGCCAAGAGGATATGGATACTTGAGATTTTTGTGCATAAAGACCTAGACATTCCCTTTTCAGGTTTAGTAATCCAGGTGCTGGTCTTGACACTGCAGAATTGCCTGTTTTAGAATTTAACCTTCTCTGGAAGGTTAACTTTATAATTCAGTTCTGGAAATGAACCTCAGTTTTCTTTGCCTTTTAGTTACAGTAGGGCAGAGATTCTTTATGTTCTGCCAAGGAATCCCTCTGGCTTTCACAATTTATCTTAAATTGGTGATTAATTACCTCCAGCTTTTCATTGTTTTTCTCCAATGAATTGATAGCCCTCAGCAACGGCCATTCCTTCCATAGTCCCTATAATTACTGCTTCCCCCAGATCCCTCAGATGCTTGAGATGTTGCCTGCAGCCAGTGCTTTCTCTACCTATCCGGTTCACTCCAGGTGAAAGTGTTAAAAATTGCATTGCTATAGTATGCCAGGGGCTATTAGCACTCCACCCATCATCGGTGATGCGGGTCTTCACTGCTAGCCTTCAGTAGATGATTCAGCTCCAAAATTCCACTTTAGATCACTCCTGACTTCTACTGCTTTAGGTGAGTGTTCCTGGAAATGGGCTTTGAGATGGAGATTTGCATGTGCAAATTTTATTAGTGAATGCTCTCAGGAATTGTATTTTATGGCATTGAAAGAAGTAGGATTAAGCAGAGGGAGAGATTGAAACTGTCTCGCAGTTGCAATAAAGAGGCTCTGGAGTATATACGGCTCTTTAGAATTGTCCTTAATCAAGGCATGGGGACTGTCCTTCCCCCATCAGGTAACCGGTCGTTGAATGTGGACTGCCCTTAGGGGAGGAGCATAACCTAGGGTTAGGTGGCTCTCAGATTCCAGGAGGGAAACACAGGCCTGAGCTATCAGCAGCCTCTATTCCCAGAAGCTGGGGTGTGAGTGCCTTGGTTCAGAAGAGTGCGTGTGGGTGGCATGCCCCTGGTTCACACCATTAGATCCCAGGCATAGAATGATCAGCTTCTATGTAAAACATTTATATGTAAGACATTACAGTGCACAGAACAACACTTTCAGCCCTTGTTCTCAAGGTAAGGGGAAGAAACTCCTGGAAGCAACATCTGGAAATTTAAGTCCCAGACTTTTTGTCTTCACCCCCTTCCCCAATCTGGATGTTAAGGGTGAAATTCCCTAACAATTAATAGTATTCTCTTCAAATCACAGGACAAGTTATATTTCTGCAAATTCACACTTTCATTACCTGAAGGCCTTCTCACTTACAACGTTTGAAGGCTGGCATAGTTCTTGCTGAGCAGGTGGGCAATCATAGATATATTTCTGTCAGTAACTGATGAAAATATCTCAGTGGAGACTAAATATTCAACATATGTACAAAATTTATGGTGGGAGCATCACCCAGAAAAGAGAAGTCTTCCACACCCGGCACCCCACTCAGTATAATAATTGTACATAATATAGTGTATTTACAGAGACAGATACATTGCATCCCCATTAGACTATCCCTGCAAACATAATATCTCTCTGGACAAATACTTTTGACTCTTTAAGTTCAAAGAAAAATTAGATCATGAACCAGTGTGTCAAATATGAAACCAAATATTTCCATTTATTGTGTGATTAATATTGCTAACTCATTTTGTGGTATATTTAGGTGCAACCTTCTGTCACAGACTTTAGTCATTTATATTACTTAATCACAATTTCTTTTGGTCACTGAGCCACATCAGCCATCAAATTCTGAAATTTCTGATGAAGATTTGCTGACTGAGAAATTTCAATGTTGCAAACAAGTAATTATTTGATATAAAAATCTTGGTACCAAAGTATTCAATTTTTTTCTCATAAGTTTCTTCTGTCTTTTATTCCTGCCTCATTTATTGAGTGCAAATAGCTTGTAGAAAGCCTGGACAAGTGTACAATTAACTGTAACACAAATGGGAATTGTCCTATTTGTAACTTTCTGATTAGAGTGAAGAAATGAACACCAAAGAGTCATGTATTTAAAACCAGGTAGAGAGATTTCTGTTTATAAAATGCTAATGTTAATTTACTATATAGCTGTCCCATACTTTTTAATAGCTCACAAATATATTTGATGTTATTTAAATATGCATAACATAGAAGAAATAATCTCTATTTTAAGTTCCTATGGTGTGTCAACAGAAATAATCAATAAACAATCTATAATAGGAATAGAAAAGAGTTTTATTTGAGCCAAACTGAGGACAGATTCAAGAGGCACATGAATTGTGTTCTGTTGGACTACAAAATGGCTTATAAAGGCAAATACCACAAAATTACATAAGTTGTTTGTCAAGAATTAGATTGGCTCTTTTAAGAGGGCTACTTGTTAAGCAAGGATTGGTGGGGTCCAAAATGGTTGCATTAGTTAAAAGGGGAGACCTTGAGACCGTAAGGTTGCAGCTGCTAGCAGATATTGTTTTGATAATGGCTGCTGATGTCCTTGAGTCTGATACAGTTAGAAAATCTAAGTTCTCAGTAATGCAGTAATGTGTCTGAAACCACATTCACAATGGCCACTCTCCTTCTTTTTGAATACCTGAACCACAGTTACTCCATTTTGATTTTTTAAATGCGTTTTTAAAATATGGTTAAAGTGGGTGTACAATGCATATTTTATAGGCCACAAAACAGGCTGTTCTAGTTAGCATGAAATTCAAGCCAAATTATGTGTAAGCCAGAATGACATTCCCATACCTCAGTATGTGAAAATTTCTTCCATCAGAAGCTTAGACACATCTTCATTAGCTAGTATTAGGCAAGGTCTCTAATCATTGACAGCACAACAGACTTGCAGACTTAGGATTTTTCTTTTTTTTTCTTTTCTTTCCTCTCCTCCCTCCCTCCTCTTCTTTCTTTCCTTCCTTCTTTCCTTCCTTCCTTCCTTCCTTCCTTCCTTCCTTCCTTCCTTCCTTCTTTCTTTCTTTCTTTCTTTCTTTCTTTCTTTCTTTCTTTCTTTCTTTCTTTCTTTCTTTCTTTCTTTCTTTCTTTCTTTCTCCATTTCTTCTGCCTTTAGGGAGCACACCTTAGCACCCTCTTTTCTGCCCTTATTCTGTCTTTCTTACCTCTGAAGAATTTGGCAGTGCTGATTGTTTTTCTCTTTAGAATTATTTCCTCTTCTCCTAGTTTTTCTGCAACCCTGGTCTCTGGATTACTTTCCAATCTCTCCATTTATTCTTTCTTTATTTCTTCAAGTAATTTCTCCCTCTCTATTTTTAAAATATTGGTGTTACCTATGGTTCTGCCTTCTTTTATGTAACTGTTCACTTTCTGCTTTTGCTCCTTAATCCACTTTCATAACTTTGACATGATCTCTACACCAATGACTTTCAAATCTGTCTTTAGACATAGTAAGCCATCTTCACAAGGATGTCCCACAGGCTTCTCACATTCTACCCCAGATTGAATTACTATGTACATAGTGAAGTTCAATTTGAATAGCCGCAAACTGGGAAGCAGAAATATAAGTTTGTGGTCTGTGAGATCTCATATTTTTCCCCAAAAGACAGAATATTTGTTTAGAAAACAGTAATTTCTTTCTTTCTGTTTTTTTTTTTTTTTTTTTTTGGCCACACCACACAGCCTGTGAGATCCTAGTTCCCTGACCAAGGATTGAATCCAGGCCCAGGGCATTGAAAGTGCTGAGTCCTCTAACCACTGGACCACCAGTTTTTCATAGGAAACAATAATTTCAAAATTATCTTTCAAACCCAGAATCTATGGGCCAGGGTACATACCCTAAGTAAATGACTGGAGGTATTCATTAACTGTTTACTTATTAAATAAAATTTTTAATTAACTGATTATGTGGAATAACATTTTCCCAAAATTCCATGATAAGAATCACTGGGAGTCTGGAGATTAGTTAATTCTGCTAATTTACAGAGTGGGCCTGTTATGGGCCAGTAATTCGGAAATTTTTATTTTTACAAATACCTACAGATGATTATCCTGATCAAGGAAATTTGAAACATGATTTTTAGCTTCATTTGCATATACTCAGTCTTAAATTACTGATCCCAGAATGACCCACTGAGAAGTCTTATACAGTCCAGTTTTAGGAAAGGAAAGTAAGTTTTCTGAACATTTGGTTTGAAAAATAAATACTTTATTCTGGTTGTTTCCTAGAAGACACTGTTTTTTTTTTCCCATTTCTGGCCCAGCTCTTCTAGATCACACTTTCCTTGAAGGGTCCATCTTCCTTAAGTTGAGGCATAGCAAGCCAATCAAATCATTAAAAAAAATTTGTTCCGTATTAAAGGACTGTTATAGTAGATAACCTTTGCTTGCTCTCTCTTGCTCCTTTCTCTCCAGAAACTTGTTAGGAAGTTAGGGTGCTTTGTGTAGACTCGATATTCTGACGTTTCTACATTAAATCTCATACTGATGACCCCATATATGCCAACTTGTATCTCATAGTTTTCTTTAATGTGTCCTATTCTCTTTGGCATCCTGGTTAAGGTAATATCTCCTTCTACTAGGAGAAGGATAATATCTTCTTCATTTTTAGAAACGGAATTGATGATGTAGGGGATAGAAAAGAATCATGGACAATGTCTCACCCTCCAACCTGAGTCTCACCCTCACCATTGACCTTGAGCCTAACCTTCAGGCTGTGAGGACTAGGGATTTTCTCTTTGGACGTGAACATGCTGACAGGACAGGCAGCCATGAAGCTCTTAGCCAGAATCCAGGGCAGCCTCTTCTTGCCTTTGTACTGCATGTCTCTGGCAGTCATGTTCAGGCATAGGGTAGAGCTGGCATAGGGTAGAGCTGGCCACATTGGCTGAGTCCGTATGTTGATTCTGTCACCTTTTTAAAATTACAGTTTGGGCTTAAGCAAAATCCTCCTAATGGATGTACATATTTCTTCTTTTCTGTCCCTAATCCATATTCCTTATTGCTATTTGAGTTACATTTCAAAAAGAGCAAGCAAAAGACTAATCATGTTACTCTTTGCTTAAATCCTCTTGTTAGTTACCATTTAATAATACGATAAAGGCCATATGCCTTTCCAAGGCATATGGAACTTACCATAATCTTATTGGTTCTACTGGTACTTTTTTTGTTTTTATTTTTCCTTTGGCCAAAAGTTCTCTCTTAATATGCTCACCAATGTCTTTTTCTTCAATGATTTGGACTTTTCATAATTTCTTGAACATATTAGATTCCTTTGTCTTTTTTATTCATTTATATTTTTACCAGAATGCTCAATCTACCACCACCATCTTTCATTGTTAGTTTCCCATACATTCTTCAAGACTCCAGATATTATCTCTTTGGTGATGCTTTTCCCAATGTTTCCTCTAAGAGAGTTAGTGGCTTTTTCCTCAGTGCATCTGTAGCATCATATTCTACATACCTTTGCTGTAGACACCATTAATTCGTCTTATAACAATAGTGGAATCACATCAGATGGACATTTAACTTATACAAATTCAGTCACATCTACAGTATTTGCCAATGAGAGGAATACATTAAAATGTGGGGCAAAAGTGTACACCTCAGGCTGTGGATGTCCTCAAATCTCAAACAGGCTGTATATACCTAAAGAAAGAGAGCTGTGAATTATATTGAGGATTTTCTCTCTTCCATCTTTGGCAAAGAAGAGAAATGTAGTTTATGCTGTTGAGCAGGTGGATGAGGATGGCTTCCTAAGAGTGGCGTAGGAATATTGTACCAAGAACAATTCAGAAACATTGATTAGAAGAGTTATAGAAAGAGATAAAAATTGTCTCCATAAGATGAAAATGATTAGAAGAAACAGGAAGAGCTAACAAGTTGATATTATAACTTTGCTAAAGCTTTTCAAGTTGTAAGATGTGCTATAATTTCTGAATATGATCTTTCTAAGGAAGTAGATGTTTTACATTATTGAATATATAGCACATTTATATACACATTACATAGTAAAGTTGTATATATAAAACTATGTACAGTTGACCCTTGAACAACACAGATTTGGACTGCGCACATCCACTTATATGTGGATTTTTCCAGTAGTAAATACTACAGTACTATACGATCCGTGGTTGGTTGAATCTGTGGAAGTGGGACTATGGATATAGAGGAACCACGAGGATGGAGGTTGGGCTCTAAGTTATATGTGGATTTTTGACCTGTGGAGGTTTGGCACCCCTAACCCCTGTGGTGTTCAAGGGTCAACTGTACACTGTATTTTACAGCAAATTTAAGGATTTTTTTTTTTTTTTGCGATACGTGGGCCTCTCACTGTTGTGGCCTCTCCCGTTGCGGAGCACAGGCTCCGGACGCACAGGCTCAGCGGCCATGGCTCATGGGCCCAGCCGCTGCGCGGCATGTGGGATCTTCCCGTACCGGGGCACGAACCCGTGTCCCTTGCATCGGCAAGCAGACTCTCAACCACTGCGCCACCAGGAAGCCCCAAATTTAGGGATTTTTATAGGTGACTTTGCAGAACACAATTTTGAATTATGCTATGACTTTAGAATGAATAAATGTAGCCTAAAGTTGATATGTTACTCTCCACTACTTTCTCTATTTTCCAGTTCACAAGCCCCACTAACCCTACTATCTTCAACTGAGGAATAGCATGTCGTTGGTTGGGGGCATGTGTCAAGACCTCAAAGTGGAGGCTTTTCAAAATACGTCAAACACTATGATTTCTCAAAGATTCTGATATGTACCCTTGAAGAGTAGAGGAACGCTCACAGAAGTCATTGAGTGTAGAGACATGTTGCTGATGGAACAGTTGTTGTACATGTATGTTTTAAGAAAGAAAAGGCTGAAAGATGAAAGAAAACAAGGAACTATGGCTTGCCTTTGTCATTCTTTTTTTCTCAACACCAATAGTGGAACCTAGCACAGAGGAAATATTCAATAAGTACTTATTTATTAATGTTATTTGGATCTATTTTGGTACTAGGGAAACAAACCTGAAGTCAGAATGTGTTTACACAGTGTGATGGTTAATTTTGTGTCAACTTGACTGGCTAAGGAATGCCCAAATAACTAGTAAATATTATTTCTGAGTGTGTGTGAGTGTGTTTCTGGAAGAAATTAGCATCTGAATCAGCAGATTGAGTAAAGATCTGCCCTCACCAACGTGAGGGCGCAATCAGCTGAGGGTAGAAAGGTGGAAGAAGGGTGAATTCTCTTTCTTTCTCTTCTTAAGCTGGGACGCCCACCTTCTTCTGCCCTCCGGCACTGGAGCTTTTGGTTCTCAGGCCTTCTGACTCTGGGACTCACACCAGCATCCCCACCCCCTACCCTCTTCCAAGGCTTTTGGCCTTGGACTGAATTTTACCACTGACGTTCTTGTTTTTCCAGCTTGCAGATGGCAGATCGTAGGACTTCTAGGCTTCCATAACCATGTGAGTCAGTTCCTACAGTGTCTCCTCTTATGTGCATCTCTCTACATCCTCTAGGTACTGTTTCCCTGGAGAATTCTAATGCACACACCTTAGTTGAACATGTTCTCTAAATTGGGCTGATGACTATTGGAACTGCTCTCTTGGCAGTAGTTATTCTTGCTCAAAGAACCTGATTGCTTATTTAATCAGAGAAGACACATATTCTCAGAATGTCTGAAACTTCCCTTTTCTTTGCTCTTACTTTAGTGGAATTTGTCTATTTATAACTCTTTAAAAAAAAACACACAAAATTTGTTTTCCTTTTAAAGTTTTCCCTCCTCTCCTGTTTCCAGAGCTCTGGCCAGCTGACTGAAATGAATGGTAACACTGCTTCTTCTCAACCTAGTCCACCTTTAGAAACAGCCAGGTGATGTGATTCTCTACCCTTCCCTGGGGATAAGCTCCACCTTCAGGCTTTCTCCTCTAACTGTCATCATCCTGGCGGCCATCCTGGGAACCCTCTCCAAATTTTCAATGTCAGCCTCTGATTTTGGTCTAGATGGATATTAAGGATGTGGGGCTGATTATACACTCTAATGGCTACTATGTAGCTATCATATTATAGAACTTCCTTAAAAAACTATCATGTTATATTCTTTCTAATCTATTTTTCTCATTTCCTTACCCACCTAAGTGTACAAATCTTATTTTATTTCTATTAAAAGACATCTTGTTTCAATCTGTACGTACAACTTATTTTACACCTGTAAACATGACTATCATTTCTCATGTAACATGTAGTCCAGGAGCAGCAAACTCAATTACGCTGAGGGTCAGTCAGGGAACAGTCGTGTGTGAAGCTGCCAGATATGAGAAAACAGTGATGTTGGTACTTGGAAAAAGGAGTGCATGCTCTGCCTAAAGGTATTAAAATTTAACTTAAAGATGTTGCTCTGGCAAAAATCAATTTAAAAATTGGTACAGGCCTGATTTAGTCCCTGTTTCAAATCATTGACAAAACATTAATAACATGGAGGCTCTATTGATGCTTTTGCTCATTTACTCATTTAACAAACATTTATTGAATGCTGGAGAGTTCCAGGTGCCTATTTAGAATGCTGTGCCTCTAAATACTAATACTTACACTAACACTGGTACTGAGAATTTATCACTGACTCTCAGGTTCTTTGGATCCAGTAAAACAAGCAGAAAAATAAATGCCTAATTATGGGAACATGTGATTAATGCATTAAAGTGGTGGGTTTCCAGAGTGCTTGGGAACTTAGACGAGGGGGTGGGTGACAGTTGAGGAGTCAATGCTTAACAGGAGAGCTAATCTCTTGCTCAAATCTCAAAAAATAAATGTATGGACTTGAGAATGTGGGAAGGAGTAGTTTGGTAGGCAGGAAACAGATTTTGAAAATCAGCAGGTCAAATAGTGATTTTTTAAAAAAGAGATTTATATGTTTAGAAACATTTGTTACATCCATTAAGGTAGGTGAAAATTAAAAAAAAATTTTTTATTGGAGTACAGTTGGTTTACAGTGTCATGTTAGTTTCTGCGGTACAACAAAGTGAACCAGTTATACATATACACATATCCACTCTTTTTAGATTCTTTTCCCATACAGGCCATGAGAGTATTGAGTAGAGTTCCCTGTGCTGTACAGTAGGTCCTTATTAGTTATCTATTTTATATATAGTAATGTGTATTTGTCAATCAAGGTTGGTAAAATTATTAGAAAAGTATTTCTCATAATGCTGGGGATAGTTCATTCTAGGTTATGTTATTCCAAATAATTTTTTTTTAAAGAATTTTTGTTCCATAGGTATTCATAGTTATGCTTAAATACTGTTTTTTTCCTGGAATACCAGGAAATGCTAACTAGTGGGCTAAGAGGAAAAAAATGAAGAGATGCATCCTGTGTACCTTTTTGGAGTTTCAAAATGCACATTTACAGAGTAAATGCCCCTTTCCCCCCTCTTATTATTATTATTATTATTATTATTATTTTTTTTTTTTTGCGTTATGTGGGCCTCTCACTGTCGTGGCCTCTCTCGTTGCGGAGCACAGGCTCCGGACGTGCTGGCCCAGCGGCCATGGCTCACGGGCCCAGCCGCTCCGCGGCATGTGGGATCCTCCCGGACCGGGGCACGAACCCGTGTCCCCTGCATCGGCAGGTGGACTCCCAACCACTGCGCCACCAGGGAAGCCCCCCCCTCTTATTTTTGTTGTTATAACTATTAACATTCTATGAACAGTGTTCTGTGGAACAGTGATTTATGAGGTGCTGATCTGCCCTATAACAGTGCAGTTGTTGAAAATTGTAAAGTTATGGTCATCCAGGGATACTTGGGCAATCCTGGCCCAAACCATAGTCCACTTTAATTCTTTCTTCTTGTTCTGCTGTTAGCAAACACTTATTGAGCACTTTACCAGTTCATTCTACCACTTACGTACCTTTTTATTGAAGAAGTTTAATTGAATCATTACTTTTGAAATGACTTGGCCCCCATCTGTTATAAGTAAAGCCTCATGAAAGGTAGTTGCAAAGATTACACAATAGTGTTACAAATAATGATAAATTGTGCCCCGGTGTTACTAGAAGACAAATTCAGGTGGTATCCTATTAGATAATTAGTGTTCCAAAAAACAAATAAAAAAGAGATATTGTTGAGTATTGTTGAATATCCATTCCATAAAATGAAATTAGGTTTCTGCCTGATAACTGAGAAAGTGCGTAAGGGTTAGGAAATCCCTAAGAAAATAATGTATGAATCTTAAGGCTGGTAGGGGCTTCCAAATGGAGCTAAATGAAATTTTAAGAAGTCTAATGAAAGGTGATTGTTTTCTTTTAACTTTGGTAAGCACTTCTCATCTCTTTTCCATGCTGTTTGTTACAACACTGTATAGCTGTCGGGGTTGGAAGTTAATGTGTAAAGAGTCTGTTTTCAATAAGAGAAACATCTAAACCACAAGACACTTGCTTACTCACGTTGTTCTTAAAGCTCTGTTGAGAAGAGCAAGCAAGACTTTCCCCAGAGACTTTTTCCTATGTGAAGAGGTGGCTGATTTGCGTAGGAGTGGTAGACAGCAAACACCATGGTCTGTGTACCACCCATGTGTGAGTAGCCAGGCTGGAGAAGAATTATAGCAAAAGAAACCAAAACTCACATGTGTGGAAAAGGTGCAACCAGTTTTGTTTAAATATTAAAAAGTGGAAAAACCTAAAAGCCAATTGATAGAGAACTGGTTAAATGTATTGATGCACAGGTATGAAATAAACTAAGTGAAACTACTCATTAAAATGAATGAGTAGATCTTTATGTACTGAGGAAAAATATTCTGTTTTTTAGGAAAGAAAGAGAGAGGAAAAGAAAAAAAGAAAACAGTGTACAGAACAAAGTGTCAAATATGGTTCTTATTTTTGTCTTTAAAAAGTTGTAGAAGAATTTATGGGCCTTGGGAATTTCTGAAAAGATACCTAGGAAATGTTGGCGATAGTTATCCATGGGGAGTGAAACATATGTCTAGGTTGGGAATAAAGCTCACCTTTTAGTGTATAAAGCCTTTCTTATGATGTGGTGGTGGTGTGTGTGTGTGTACTTTCTATGAAGTTATTTAGTTATTTTTTAAAAAGCCAACTAGATCATGATAAAGTCAATTTGGTGGTGTGTTCAGCTGAGCATCAGGAAGAGGTTTCTTTCTGTGTACACTTGATATCCATTCCCATAAACATTGTGAGCATTCCTAGGAGAGGCTGTTGGGAGCAGTACAGAATGAATGGACTGTGAAATCAAGCAGATTCCAAGTAGAACATATTTGAATCTTGACTTTTATAAGCAGCAATTAACTTAACATAGCTGAGCCTTGAGTTTCCTCATAGGTAGAATGAAACAACAACTCTTGCTTTCTGGATTATTATGAAGCAAGTGTCTAGCACAATGCCTATTGCTATGGTTTCACCTTTTTAGCAGAAGCTAGGCATAGAGATGGGGTTATCCAGGAAGGTTATGCTGAAAACCCTCTTGTCTAATTGTGTGGATCCCTATGAGTTACACAGGAGACTGGCAAGGTTTTTAGAATTTTATACCAGCTGAGATGCTACTAGATTGGACTGAGATTGGACAAAGTGAAAGAATGTTGTATTCCCAGAATTCTACAATCAGGGAACAGGCTGACAGAGCTAGTTGACTGCTCTGAAGGGAAGGATGACTCCAAGGGCAGTGCTGCAAATGCAGAGACAGGGACTGACAGAACCTCTATAGACCCAGATGCAGGGGCCAGTGGAGCATCTGTGGGTCCAGAGGGCAGAGTTTTGAGCTACAGAGGATTTTCTTAGGCCTTGAAACCTGATGACATTTTCCCTGTTTGGTTTCAAACTAGCTTGTGAACCAATTATCCCTTTATATTTTTCACTTTCTCCCTTTTGGAATGAGAATATCTATCTTATGTATGCCCCTCTATTGTATTTTGGAAGCAGATATATTGTCTTCTAGTCTTACAGATCCACGGATGGAGAGGAATTTTGTTGTAGGATGGATCATATAGAGAGTCTCACCTATACCTAATTTAGATGATCTAGAAGATGAGACTTGGGACTTTTTTGAGCTGGTGATATTTAGATGAGATTTTAGATTTAGAGTTGATGCTGTAGTGGGTGAGAATTGGGGGCATGCTGGGATGGGGTTAATGTATTTTGCATATGGGACTAACATGAATTTTGGGGGACCATAGGACAGACTGTAGTGGTTGAACTGTGTCCTTCGAAAAGATATGTCCAAGATATGTCCTTGGTATATCTGAGTATGACCTTATTTAGAAATAGGGTCTTCTGTATTTAGAGTGAGCCCTGAATCGAATGACAAATGCCCTAATAAGAGAAAGGAGAGGAAAATTTGAGACACATGGAGACACAGACGAGAACACACAGAGGGGAAGGTCATGTGAAGATGGAGCAAAGATTGGAGTAATGTATCTACAAGCCAAGGAACGGCGAGGACTCCCACAGCCACCAGAAGCTGGGTGAGGGGCATGAAACACATTCTCCCTCAGAGCCTGCAGAAGGAATCAACCAGCTGACCCCTCGATTTCTGACTTCTGGCTTCCAAAATTGCGAGAGAATACATTTCTGTTGTTTGAAGCCAGGTAATGATATTTGTTATACAACCCTAGGGAACTAATACAATGTATATTCCAAAAAATAAAATACTTACATTTTGCTCCCAAGGTATATACTATTATATTTTTGAGTTGACATTTCAAATAGGTTGAACATGGAAGTAAAATATTGCCTTATTTTACCAGGAGTACTATACTTTCCATATTAGAAGAAGTATAAGATATTAAAGGGTTGTGATTGGGTAGCTAATCAGAGGTACTGCAAAACTAAGTCATGCCTTGGTGATCCTTTCCTTTGTTTATGAACCACCAATTGTGCCTCAGACATGTTTTAGACATGTCCTTTTCTAAAGTGGGTTTTGTCATTTGAATTGAAAAATAATTTCATTGTGTTTAATCTCTCCTATAATACACAGAGATAACATAGTACTTTGTAATGTTTACTATTACAAGTTTTCCCAAGAGTTTCTGAAAGTGTTTCTTTGTCAATGGGTGTTTACTTGCAAAAATGCTTGGGACAATATACAATCACAGAGGTTTGAGGCTGAAGAGATTTTCACAGACGATGTAATCCCATGATTCCCAACATTTTCTCCACTGGAACAAATATCAAAGATGACCATGTTTGCACTACAGAACACTCTGGTATACTCTAATTTGAGAAATACCATTGTTTTGCAGGGAAGTAAAGCATATAGAAATACAGACTTGTTTTTCTTACCCCAACTAGCTTTATCTTTTTCCTTTTAAAAGCGTATGCACAGATGAAAATCACTAAGAAAATTTTAGTTAAAAATAGTATAATTTATGATGGTAATAACTCATAATCACCGAAGTATTAAGGGTACATAAAGGCTTTATCGGAGATAAAGTAGCCTGTGCATTGTGAGCAATTCCATCTTTGTTCTTTGAAACTCCACTTTATTTACTCCACCTTAAAAGCAAGTGGAAATGCCAGTGACTGATTTTGATGTTATAATGCGATAACCTTGGAACAGCTGTACATTTTTAGAAGAAAATTATCTGCAAATCTTGATAATTTAACTACTGATAGGTTGAACTACTCGTGACGCATTGCCCAGCTCTCATGACACAACATTGTGTCATGACGCTGGAGTTGTACATTGTTGCACAGGTTCAGCTCTGTATTTTTTTTTTTTTTTCGGTATGAGGGCCTCTCACTGCTGTGGCCTCTCCCGTTGTGGAGCACAGGCTCCGGACGCGCAGGCTCAGCAGCCATGGCTCACGGGCCCAGCCACTTCGCGGCACGTGGGATCTTCCCGGACTGGGGCACGAACCTGTGTCCCCTGCATCGGCAGGCGGACTCTCAACCACTGCGCCACCAGGGAAGCCCAGCTCTGTATTTTTATAGAGAGTAAAACAGACCTAAAGAGGGACTTACTTAAAGCCTCCTAGTACACTAGTACCAGGACTGGGGCCATGGGAGGGGAGGAAGTCAATGTGGAGAGCACATCCTGTGCACCTGTATCATCCTAGTCCTTTTCTATATATTCTCCCACATTTTCACAACTCTTCAAGGTTGTTAATTTTTCCGTTGTACAGAGGATATAATAGATTTTCCAACAGTTTAACAGCTTGTTTAGTAACATATAGCAAATAAGTCACCCAGCAGGGATTTTACATGAGCCTAAACCTTATTACTCTGTTGTGCTTAAAAATAGAACCATGCCCCTTAACTTCAATTGTGTGCTATAAACCACATTAAATTTTCTTTCTAATAAAAGAAGTTTTAAAAAAGCAAATATGTGCACTATTTTGGTATATTTAGGATGCATTCTTGCACACATAGACTTGCATTTGTCTCCATAATTGGTTAGATATTTTGCTGATTATCTTCAGAGCAAAGTAGTACTTCTACCACGTGTTTGGGTCAACTATTGATAACTCGACAAAAAATACTTGGACTGATCAAAAAGGGTCAGAAATGTTAGCAAAAGCAATGAAAATGATTGATCATATCTCCAAATACACTTAGCTGACAACTTTTCTTTTTACTACTAATTGAAGAAAATTGTTATTTTGGTACTATGTTGAATTGGCATAGTTTAATCATTGAAAAATTGATTATTGAGATAATTCAGGTAAAACTGTCTTTACTGAGTGGCATGTGGCTTATGTGAAATCTGAAGAACCTAATACCTTGACCTACATTAATGTAGCGTATCAGGCAGTTATTCAACCCTACACATTATTTTGTCTGTACAGTCTTTTTATTTTTTGTTTTTTTTTAAGTAACTCAGTTGCTATTTTATTTTAAGGAATTCTTTTATAAAGTGAATAGCTTTAGGAATACAAGGAACATTTTTTCTTTTTTTTTTAAACACACTGTATTTTATTTTTACAAGAGATAAATAAATTGACACCAAGCATTGTAAATGGATGACCACAACAAAAGCAACAATGATTGCAATTACCAAACACGAAACACACTCATACTATGTCATAATATTGACATTCAGTCCAGTAATCCTCCACTGTAACAGCTCCTTTACTTTGCAGTGAAAATTGATTTGTATATTTTTTGCCTCTGAGTCCTTGTGGGATTTTTTTTATTATTATTCAAATAGAGAGTCACAAAAATTATAATCATCCTCATCAGTTCACTCAGTCCCATGTAATTAATTTTTTTTATCTGGATATTTTGTTAGCACTTTTATGAATTCATCAGTTTTCCATTAGAGTTCTGAAAATGCTTATTCATTCAGTTCAGCAGTATAGTCAGTTACCAGAAACCTGTACTTGTCAGAGTCTTTTCCATGAATTCCTTGAAGATGAAACCCTTTTATAGGAACATTTTTGCAAAAGCATCAGAGTACACCCAGAATTGTCTGTAGATGACAAAAGATTTAAAAATGACCACGGTTAAAGATTTGATGAAAGTTCATAATAATGCAATTGGCAAGGAAATTTAGTTATTTCTGAGATATACATTTTAAAGTAATAACTAGAATTATGACTTATAATATTATACCAGAACATATAAGATTTTTAAGAAATTTCATGTAATGTCTGAAACATTTATATTAACATATTTCCATACAAATAACCCAAAGAAAGTTTAGCATTACTCGTTTTTTTTGTTGTTGTTGTTTGTTTCTTTATACTGCAGGTTCTTATTAGTCATCAATTTTATACACATCAGTGTATACATGTCAATCCCAATTGCCCAGTTCAGCACACCACTATCCCTACCTCACCGCAGTTCTCCCCCTTTGGTGTCCATACCTTTGTTGTCCATACCTTTGTTGTCCCCCTTTGGTGTCCATACCTTTGTTGTCTCAGCTTCTGCCCTGCAAACTGGTTCGTCTGTACCATTTTCCTAGGTTCCACATACATGCGTTAATATACGATATTTGTTTTTCTCTTTCTGACTTACTTCACTCTGTATGACAGTCTCTAGATCCATCCACATCTCAACAAATGACTCAATTTCGTTCCTTTTTATGGCTGAGTAATATTCCATTGTATATATGTACCACAGCTTCTTTATTCATTCATCTGTCAATGGGCATTTAGGTTGCTTCCATGACCTGGTTATTGTAAGTAGTGCTGCAATGAACGTTGGGGTGTATGTGTCTTTTTGAATTATGATTTTCTCAGGGTATATGCCCAGTAGTAGGATTGCTGGATCATATGGTAATTCTATTTTTAGTTTTTTAAGGAACCTCCATACTGTTCTCCATAGTGACTGTATCAATTTACATTCCCACCAACAGGGCAAGAGAGTCCCCTTTTCTCCACACCCTCTCCAGCATTTGTTGTTTGTAGATTTTCTGATGATGCCCATTCTAACTGGTGTGAGGTGATACCTCATTGTAGTTTTGATTTGCATTTCTCTAATAATTAGTGATGTTGAGCAGTTTTTCTTGTGCTTCTTGGCCATCTCTATGTCTTCTTTGGAGAAATGTCTACTTAGGTCTTCTGCCCATTTTTGGATTGTGTTGTTTGTTTCTTTAATATTGAGCTGCATGAGCTGTTTATATAGTTTGGAGATTAATCTTTTGTCCATTGATTCATTTGCAAATATTTTCTCCCATTCTAAGGGTTCTCTTTTCTTCTTGTTTATGGTTTCCTCTGCTGTGCAAAAGCTTTGAAGTTTCATTAGGTCCCATTTGTTTATTTTTGTTTTTATTTCCATTACTCTAGGAGGAGGATCAAAAAAGATCTTGCTGTGATTTATGTCAAAGAGTGTTCTTTCTGTGTTTTCCTCACAGATTTCTATAGTGTCTGGTCTTACATCTAGGTCTCGAATCCATTTTGAGTTTATTTTTTAGGGAGTGTTCTAATTTCACTCTTTTACATGTAGCTGTCCAGTTTTCCCAGCACCACTTATTGAAGAGACTGTCTATTCTCCATTGTATATCCTTGCCTCCTTTGTCATAGATTAGTTGACAATAGGTGCATGGGTTTATCTCTGGGCTTTCTACCTTGTTCCATTGATCTATATTTCTGTTTTTGTGCCAGTACCATATTGTCTTGATTACTGTAGCTTTGTAGTATAGTTGAAAGTCAGGGGTCTGATTCCTCTTGCTCTGTGTTTTTCCCTCAAGACGGCTTTGACTATTCGGGGTCCTTTGTGTCTCCATACAAATTTTAAGATGATTTGTTTCAGTTCCGTAAAAAATGCCATTGGTAATTTGATAGGGAATGCATTGAATCTGTAGATTGCTTTGGGTAGTATAGTCATTTTCACAATATTGATTCTTCCAATCCAAGAACATGGTATATCTCACCATCTGTTGGTATCATCTTTAATTTCTTTCATGAGTGTCTTATAGTTTTCTGCATACAGGTCTTTTGTCTCCCTAGGTAGGTTTATTCCTAGGTATTTTATTCTTTTTGTTGCAATGGTAAATGGGAGTGTTTGCTTAATTTCTCTTTCAGATTTTTTATCATTACTGTATAGGAATGCAAGAGATTTCTGTGCATTAATTTTGTATCCTGAAACTTTACCAAATTCATTGATTAGCTCTAGTAGTTTTCTGGTGGCATTTTTACGAGTCTCTATGTATAGTATCATGTCATCTGCAAACAGTGACAGTTTTACTTATTCTTTTCCAAATTGTATTCCTTTTCTTTATTTTTCTTCTCTGATTGCTGTGGCTAGGACTTCCAAAACTACGTTGAATAATAGTGGTGACAGTGGACATCCTTTTCTTGTTCCTAATGTTAGAGGAAATTCTTTCAGTGTTTCACCATTGAGAATGATGTTTGCTGTGGGTTTGTCATATATGGCCTTTATTATGTTGAGGTAGGTTCCCTCTATGCCTACTTTCTGGAGAGTTTTTATCTTAAATAGGTGTTGAATTTTGTCAAAAGTTTTTTCTGCATCTATTGAGATGATCACATGGTTTTTATTCTTCAGTTTGTTAATATGGTGTTTCACATTGATTGATTTGCATATATTGAAGAATCCTTGCATCCCTGGGATAAATCCCACTTGATCATGGTGTATGATCCTTTTAATGTTTTGCTGGATTCTGTTTGCTAGTGTTTTGTTGAGGATTTTTTATCTATGTTCATCAGTGATATTGGTCTGTAATTTTGTTTTTTTGTAGTATCTTTGTGTGGTTTTGGTATCAGGGTGATGGTGGCCACATAGAATGAGTTTGGGGGTGTTCCTTCCTCTGCATTTTTTTGGAAGAGTTTGAGAAGGATCGGTGTTAGCTCTTCTCTAAATGTTTGATAGAATTCACCTGTGAAGCCATCTGGTCCTGGACTTTTGTTTGTTGGGAGATTTTTAATCACAGTTTCAATTTCATTACTTGTGATTGGTCAGTTCATATTTTCTATTTCTACCTGGTTCAGTCGTGGAAGGTTATGCCTTTCTAAGAATATGTCCATTTCTTCCAGGTTGTCCATTTTATTGGCATAGAGTTGCTTGTAGTAGTCTCTTAGGATGCGTTGTATTTCTGCGGTGTCTGTTGTAACTTCTACTTTTTCATTTCTAAATTTATTGATTTGAGTCCTCTCCCCCTTTTCCTTGATGAGTCTGGCTAATGGTTTATCAATTTTGTTTATCTTCTCCAAGAACCAGCTTTTAGTTTTATTGATCTTTGCTATTGTTTTCTTTGTTTCTATTTCACTTATTTCTGCTGTGATCTTTATGATTTCTTCCCTTCTTCTAACTTTGGGTTTTGTTTGTTCTTCTTTCTCTAGTTCCTTTAGGTGTAAGGTTCCATTGTCTACTTGAGATTTTTGTTGTTTCTTGAGATGGGCTTGTATAGCTATAAACTTCCCTCTTAGAACTGCTTTTGCTGCAACCCATAGGTTTTGGATCATTGTGTTTTCATTGTCATTTGTCTCTAGGTATCTTTTGATTTCCTCTTTGGTTTCTTCAGTGATCTCTTGGTTATTTAGTAACATATTGTTTAACCTCCATATGATTGTGTTTTTTACGTTTTTTTCCCTATAATTCATTTCTAATCTCATAGCATTGTGGTCAGAAAAGATACTTGATATGATTTCAATTTTCTTAAATTTACTGAGGCTTGATTTGTGACCCAAGATGTGATATATCCTGGAGAATGTTCCATGCACACTTGAGAAGAAAGTGTAATCTGCTGTTTTCGGATGGAATGTCCTATAAATATCAATTAAATCTATCTGGTCTATTATATCATTTAAAGTTTCTGTGTCCTTCTTTATTTTCATTTTGGATGATCTGTTCTAACTGTTCCACTATTATTGTGTTACTGTCGAATTCCTCTTTTATAGCTGTTAGCAGTTGCCTTGTATATTGAAGTGCCCTATGTTGAGTGCATGTATATTTATAATTGTTATATCTTCTTCTTGGATTGATCCCTTGATCATTATGTAGTGTCCTTCCTTGTCTCTTGTAACATTCTTTATTTTAAAGTCTATTTTATGTGATATGAGTATAGCTACTCCAGCTTTCTTTTGATTTCCATTTGCATGGAATATTTTTTTCCATCCCCTCACCTTCAGTCTGTATGTGTCCTTAAGTCTGAAGTGGGTTCTTGTAGACAGCATATATATGGGTCTTGTTTTTGTCTCCATTCAGCAAGCCTCTGTCTTTCGGTTGGAGCATTTAATCCATTCATGTTTTAAGGTAATTATCGTTATGTTTGTTCTTATCACCATTTTCTTATTTGTTTTTGGTTTGTTTCTGTAGGTCCTTTTCTTCTCTTGTGTTTCCCAGTTAGAGAAGTTCCTTTAGCATTTGTTGTAGAGCTGGTTTGGTGGTGCTGAATTCCCTTAGCTTTTGCTTCCCTGTAAAGCTTTTGATTTCTCCTTAGAATCTGAATGAGATCCTTGCTGGGTAGAGTAATCTTGGTTGTAGGTTCTTCCCTTTCATCACTTTAAGTATATCATGCCACTCCCTTCTGGCTTGTAGAATTTCTGCTGAGAAATCAGCTGTTAAACTTATGGGAGTTCCCTTGTATGTTATTTTTCATTTTTCCCTTGCTGCTTTCAGTAATTTTTCTTTGTCTTTAGTTTTTACTAATTTGATTACTACCTCGGTGTGTTTCTCCTTGGGTTTGTCCTGTTTGAGACTCGCTGCGCTTCCTGATCTTGGGTGGCTATTTCCTTTCCCATGTTAGGGAAATTTTCAACTATAGTCTCTTCAAATATTTTCTCTGGTCCTTTCTCTCTCTCTTCTCCTTCTGGGACCCCTATAATGCAAATGTTGTTGGGTTTAATATTGTCTCAGAGGTCTCTTATGTTGTCTTCATTTCTTTTCATTCTTTTTTCTTTAATCTATTCTGCCACAGTGAATTCCATCATTCTGTTTTCCAGGTCACTTATCTGTTCTTCTGCTATTGATTCCTTCTAGTGTAGTTTTCATTTCAGTTATTGTATTGTTCATCTCTGTTTGTTTGTTCTTTAATTCTTCTAGGTCTTCATTAAACATTTCTGGCATCTTCTCGATCTTTGCCTCCATTCTTTTTCCAAGCTCCTGAATCATCTTCACAATATCATTATTCTGAATTCTTTTTTCTGGAAGGTTGTCTGTCTCCACTTCATTTAGTTGTTTTTCTGGGGTTTTATCTTGTTCCTTCATCTGGTGCATAGCCTTCTGCCTATTTATCTTATCTACTTTCTGTGAATGTGTTTTTTTCCCATACCCTGCAGGATGGTAGTTCTGCTTGCTTCATCTGTCTCCCCTCTGGTGGATGATGCTATCTCTGGGGCTTGATGGGAGGGACTAGCGGTGGGTAGAGCTGACTGTTTCTCTGGTGGGCAGAGCTCAGTAAAACTTTAATCTGCTTGACTGTTGTTGGGTGGTGCTTGGTTCCCTCTCTGTTGGTTGTTTGGCCTGAGGCAAGCCAACACTGGAGCCTACCTGGGTTCTTTGGTGGGGCTAATGACAGACTCTGGGAGGGCTCACACCAAGGAGTACTTCCCAGAACTTCTGCTGCCATTGTCCTTGTCCCCTTGGTGAGCCACAGCCCCCCTCCCCCGCCTCCTCAGGAGACCCTCCAATACCAGCACGTAGGTCTGGTTCAGTCTCCCCTGGGGTCACTGCTCCTTCCCTTGGGTCCCAACGCACACACTACTTTGTGTGTGCCCTCCAAGAGTAGAGTCTCTGTTTCCCCCAGTCCTGTCGAAGTCCTGCAATCAACTCCCACTAGGCTTCAAAGTCTGATTCTCTAGGAATTCCTCCTCCTGTTGCCAGACCCCCAGGTTGGGAAGCCTGATGTGGGGCTCAGAACCTTCACTCCAGTGATGGACTTCTGTGGTATAAGTGTTCTCCATTCTGTGAGTCACCCACGCACCAGTTATGGGATTTGATTTTACTGTGATTGCACAACTCCTACCATCTCATTGTTGCTTCTCCTTTGTCTTTGGCTGTGGGGTGTCTTTTATGGTGAGTTCCACTGTCTTCCTGTTGATGATTGCCCAGCAGCTAGTTGTGATTCTGGTGTTCTCGCAAGAGGGAGTGAGAGCACCTCCTTCTAGTCTGCCATCTTAGTTCCTCCTCCTTCTGTACAGTCTTTTTAATAAACATGAATTATAACTGTATTGATAATAGATTTCTTTCTTCTGTCATATCCCCATATAAACAGCCGTTAACTAATTTATTTTGGAAGATAAATGGCAAGATTTGGAATTTCTAGTTCAAAGTTGTGTTCAATTACATTTTTTTTTTACAATAAAAAGAGTTATGGTCAAAGGTGCCAGAATAATTTTAACCGTGCTTGGTTCATTCATAAACCTTCCTTTACACTACTAGCATCTATTTTTTTTTTAAACCACAAGTGACTATATCATATTATTTTTATGAAGAATTCATCTTTCATCTGGAAGTATGAATTTGCTTAGCTGCTTTTATAATCTTAACCATTTTTCCCTCATGAATATATATATATATATATCATCTACGCATCCATCTCTTCTATAAATATAAATTTGTAAATAATAATATATATATAATATATATATAAATATATAAATTTGTAAATAATAATTGATTTGTTGAAATGATTCAGTTTTTCTTCTTTACAATCCACTTTAGAAAGTTTTCTGAATTTGAAATCTTAACAGGCTTCAGTTTATCTCAATATAAAATGGAGGAGAAGTTACATTCTAATAGAAAATTCAAATTTTCCTTAGAAATTAGGCTGACAGTATTGAGCTAACAGAAACTTTTTAAGCTAAAATTCTGAGTCCAACTGCCATAGAGCATATCAATTACAAATAAAATATTTTTGAATGGTCAAAGCTAAATAGAATTTATATTCTTTTTTTTTTGCTTCAGAATAAAACTATAGCTAATTAAAGTGAACACTGTAAGGAAGGAAGAAAGATAAGGCTAACTACTGATATTTTCCTATATGACAAATTGCAGCTGCCTCAAATCCTTGTGGATTTGTCAAATTAGAAGCAAGAAAGGAAGGTAGGAGGGAAGCTAGGAAGGAAGGGAAAAATACATGAATATGCTATAGTAAACCTCCTCAAAGTGTGACTTGATAGCTCACAGAAGTGCTTTCAAAAACACTGTGGAAGTGGGAGAGAAGCAGCATTAGGAGGAGAAGTTGAACTGGGGTGCAGTTTCAAAGGGATCTCATCTCTCCTATGGGGAGACCTAGAACTGTCATCCTTCAGAGAATTGCTAATTGAGTCAAAGGGACTGGGTCTTTATATCACTGCATCACTCATTGGTTGCAGTCTACCCCTGAGGTGGCGAGCATGATATAGTGCTAGTGGCTTTCTTTGGCCAAGGGCAATTCCTGGAGAGGGACTCATCTGCAAGCCCTCGGCAATCAACACTCCCAGGAGCTGGCAGATGAGAGGGTGCTGAGTCAGATCTGGGCAGCACACAACCTTATCTGTGAGAATGGAAGACTCTCTTGACATAAGTGAGCCTTGGCCTTTTAAAAGAATCTCTAATATAAACATACCATTGTAGACAATTCAGTAACGACCCTGCCTCCTCTGCAGGGAGGGCCCTATGTAAATCGCTGTTGGATCTATTGGGTGGGAACTTGTTTAGATCTTTTGGGTCTCTGTCCCAGGCCAGTCCTTCCCACCTTTCCTTATAGGATGCTGGCTGGTCCTGCTTAACATGGAATAATACCCGGCAATGACCGCAGCTCATCTGATTTCTAATCGTTGTCAATGTCTGTCTCCGTGTACTCCTGGATTCCCTGCTTCTGGGTCCCGTACATGTGAATGGATGCGTTAATAGTGTATGAAAGGGAAAAGGAGTGTGATACTCTCATGCCTTCAATACCCTGATGGGCTTCTGAATGTTTGCTTTACTGTCAGCTGGTCATCTACCAGCTCTGGCCCTGCTGCAATGAGCTTGTTTCTTTGGGGTCTTATCTTACACCTCCTCCCCCCTCCCACCCCAGTCTGAAGCAGTATTCAGACTCATTCTGACTTAGCCCCAGACTTCCTCTGCAACATTAAAACAGTGAGCATATCCTATACCCTGATCATGCTATTCATCTGTAGTTTCAAGTTGCAAGAATTTTGTGAGGCAAATTTCAAGCAATCGAAAATTTGTGCATCATATAAACATCATATAAACTAGGTGAAGTTTTGTGAGGTTTTTAACAGTTAAAATCTAGTACAACCTTAGCCAAGCTGAACTTTGTAGAGGTTGGGGCCTTTGTTTCCAAATCTCTTCCTGTATACAGTTAATTTTGTACACATTGAGAATTTATAGCTGTATTGAAAATGAATGGTTTGTTGGATTCTGAACAAAACAAGAGAATTACTTTGATCCATTAAATCACTCTGCTTGTTCTGTCTTGATTTCTGCTCAGTTACATCATTCACAGAAAAAGGGAAGGAGATGTGTTAGTTTGTAGATTCTCTTTTCTACTTATTCCCAGATAGATTGTGTGTTTTATTTTTTTATTCTAGGTTTAGGCTTAATCTATCACTTCAAGACAAAAGATAATGGGCATATTTCCCAATCAGATAACCAATAAAGAAAAAAAAAGTATCCCTATAGTGATAAAGATACACTTCAGAGGAACAAACTATATTCTATACGTAAAAATAATTTGGTTAAATGAAAAAGCTGAGATTCCACCGGGAAGCGTTTCCTTTAAGTTATAGATGGTAAGACTTTAAGCACTTGAAGTATATAAAAAATTCAATCAAACCAGGTTAAGGGCAAAAAGAAAGCCATTTTATTGAATCCTTGAATTCTGACATCTTAAAAATATGAAGTATAATTTACCAGAATTATACCTTAAATTTATTAACTCGACAAACACTTAACAGGGAATTCCCTGGCAGTCCAGTGGTTAGGACTCAGCACTTTCACTGCCATTGCTTGTGTTCAGTCCTTAGTCAGGGAACTAAGATCCTGCAAACCACACAACATGGCCAAAAAACAAAGAAAAAAACAAACAACAACAACAAAAAACTGAACAAATATCCAATATAGATATACCATCACATTAGAAATGATGTGTTCTCTGTTGGTGGGAACGTAAATTAGTGCAGCCACTATGGAAAACAGTATGGAGTTTCCTTAAAAAGCTAAAAATAGAACTACCATATGATCTAGCATTCCCACTCCTGGGTATATACCCAGAAAAGATGAAATCTAATTGAAAAAGATACATGCACCCCAATGTGCATAGCAGTGCTATTTACAATAGCTAAGACTTGGAAGCAACCCAAGTTCCCACTGGCTTAAGACGATGTGGTATATATGAATATATATACAATGAAATGTTACTCAGCCATAAAAAAAGAATGAAATTCTGCCATTTGCAGCAACACAAATGGACCTAGAGAATATTATACTTAGTGAAGCCAGACAGAGAAAGACAAATATTATGATATCACTTATAGGTAGAATCTAAATAGTAATACCGATGAATCTATTTACAAAACAGAAACAGACTCACAGACATAGAAAACAAACTTATGGTTACCAAAGCGGGAAGGAGAGGGAGAGATAAATTAGGAGTTTGGGATTAATAGACACAAACTACTGTACATAAGATAGATAAGCAACAAGGATTTACTGTATAGTATAGGGAACTATATTCAATATCTTGTAATAATCTGAAACAAACAACTAAATCACTAAAAAAAGCAAACTAAAAGAAAACAACTAAATCACTTTGCTGTACACCTGAAACACAATATTATAAATCAACTATATTTCAATAAAAATAAAATAAATAAATAGAGTGTTCTCGAGGATGACAACTCCAGTACAGCTGCTGAATATGTTCTTTGTCACGTTCCTCCCACTCCCCCAACAAAAACAATGTATCCATGTAGAAAAGTGCCTTTGTGGGAGCTGTAAGATCAGAATCACATGCCAAAGGACTTGGGAGGAGTCTCGCTCACCCGTGTATTGGGTATGAGGCACATAGATCTTGTCTCAGCTATGGACCCTGCAGTGACCTGTGAATTGGCTCCAGCACCTCTTGGCTATGGTTCGGGAGCCCACAGAAAACAGTGCCTTAGGCAGTCATCCTCAGATGAGAAAAATGAAAGAATGCTACTTTATGCCCTTTGTGTGACTTGATTCACTTTATTAACTTTTTAAACAGAAGTTCTGTAATCCCTATAGCTTCTGCCCAAACTTGACTAAGTCTTGAGAACTCCTTGCCATGTTACTGTTGTATGATTCAAAAAGAATTCTTTTATTTTGTCTTTCTTCTCCTTCATGACCTTTACCTTGTTTACATTTTTTTTCTCTTTCACCTCCTCTTCTTTCTTCTCTCATTTATTCATAAGCTTACTTTTATTTTTATGCTTCTCCATTTTTCACCATCTCGCCTTTAGTTTCTCATGTTTTGTTTTCTTTTTCTCCCATCCTTTTTTCTTTATTGAAAATGTATTACATTCAGGACACTGTTGTATATTGTAAGGTACACAAATATGATAAGAAGGGTTATTGTCCTCAACCAACTCATATTCTTGAATGGTAAAATTTCTTACCTGTACCTTTCCTAAGAATTAAAATAATTAAGTCAAAAGAAAACTTCTGGCATTTCTACCTAGACAATAAATAAACAATATTATTTTCATTGGGGTTGATATTTTCTAGAAAAACAATCATTTGTGTTCATTTTTGTATTATATCTCCACTTACAAATGGTTTAAATTCATTTAAAACGTCTGATTTATGTCACCAACTCTTTCTTTGACATTCTGTGGACTGCTTAAAATCAAATATCCAACTTCACCAGAAGGAAGCTTAATGGATTTTTGTCAATTTCATTTTCCATTTTGTTCTTTCATATAAAAGAGCCACCTAAGAGTATTATCATTTACATGTTATTATCTAGAAATCCTTTATTTCCATTTTCTAATATAACAGGTTGTCAAGAAACGTGAAGATTCTATGATTTTACCCTGCTTGCAAGTTGTTAGCTTGCCACAGTTTTGTGGATGCTGTCAGAAGATGCAAGACTCCTGGGTCAGAGTCAAAGTTTATTACCCAGGAATAGCAGTAGCCAGATGATCATCACCATCCCATATCAGAATCATTTCTGTGAGACTAAGTCAAACTGGTTAAATGGAGGGCTACCCTTATATGAATCTTAAAAAGTTTCAGTGGCTACTATTGGTGGCCAACTTCCTAAAAGGACCACTGAAATAATATGTTGATTAAATAAAATCAAGTTTATTATTCTCCAGTAAGGGAAACCACCTTCTTGACAGAATTTTAGTATCTTAGAAAAGGAGAGATCAAGGGTGGATATTTATAAGAATTTAGGGTCTGGTTTTAGGGAGTCTTTCAATAACAGGGAGCTAATTGGGATTGAAGGATCCTCTAGTAGTTTAGAATTAGTGATCACAGAAAGGTGAGGATGTTGAATTAAGTTTTGATAATTAAACAGTTATTTGATAAGCAAGTAATTTGCCCTTTTGCATTATGTATTGTCCACAGGAAGAGCTATTTACTCTGATGAGCAATCTATTGTTTTGAAAGGGGGCTTGTTGAAGAGTTGATTATTTGGATAAATGGATTTTTAGTATTTCTGTAACTTTGTCTTATTGGGCAAACATTTCCTGCAATAGTAGTCATGTTCATATAGACAGTCTTAGTTCTTTTTTAAAAATTTATATTATTGAAGTACAGTTGATTTACAGTGATGTGTTAGTTTCTGTGTATGGCAAAGAGATTCAGTTAAAAATGTATGTAATAGTTTGCATCTGCTAATCCCAAACCCCCAGTCCCTCCTTCCCCCCATGCCCTTCACCCTTGGCAACCACAAGTCTGTCCTCTTTGTCTGTAAAGTCTTAGTTCCACTAAGGTGTTTACTTGTAGGCAGTTTGTTCTCTCAAGGCATTAATATGTTAATCCAAGGACATTATTTAATTGATTAAATGGAAGAAAATTTGTGGATAGGAGAGATGAGGTGTAATCTGGTAGAATCAAAGATATGGGCCAAGGGTGGAGAGGTGGAGGTTAGGGCATGATGACGGAATATTCAGCCTATTTAGTGAATAACAGGAAGGTGTTGAGTAAATGCAGTGAGCATCAAACCCAGAATAGGTGGGATAACCCAGAATAGGTGGGATATAGCAGAGTTCCCAGTATTGAACCCTAGACAACAGGCAATGTGGAAGTAGCTTGCGTGGCTGCTCAACGGCACCAGGATCAGCTAGGCATACGTGGCATAATAAATAATTTGCCTGTTTTATGTCCTGTGTTCCTGGCATGGAGCTCCTAAACCCATTGGAATCTCCTGAGCAACAGGAATATTTATTATGCTTACTAGGTGATTGATTCACCGTAGGCCCCTAAATAGCTTTCAAAAAGGGGCTGGTCACTGGAAAGACCAACCATATGATTAGAAGGTTGTGACTTTGGGCCAGCCTGTCTTCAGGGGGAGGAGAGAAGGGCTGGAGATTGGGTTCAATCATGTGGTCAATATTTAATCAATCATACCTATGTAAAGAAACCCAATAAAAACTCTAGACACTGAGCCCTGTGGAGTTTTCTTGTTGGTGAACACATAAATAGACCAGGAGGTACCTTTGTAATAAAACTATATTCCTAAGTATAGCAGTTTTCAGAGTTCTGTGAGTTGTTCTAGTGAATTATTGAACCTAAAGTGGGTCATGGGACCTCCTGGATTGGTAGCCAGTTGGTCAGAAGTACAGGTGGCCTGGGAGACCCTCTGAGACTTGCAATTGGCCTCTAAAGTGAGAGCAGTCTTTTGGAAGACTGAGCTCTTAAATGTGGAGTCTGATGCTAACTTCCTGTCAAAATTGGATCAGTGCACCCAATTGTTGTTAGGCCATTTGGGGTGGAAATGGAGTAGTACACCACTGAATAAATCAACATTTCCCTAGATTTAATTGGGAAGAAATTTTCAGCTGCCTTAGGTAGACATAGGAAGCAGGAACTGAGAAATATATTCCTAGTGAAACTAAAAAAAATCAAGGAAAGAGAAATATAAATATTTTTTTGTTTTCATAGTTTTCTTTAAAAAATCATTCAAGTCTACCTTATTTCCTTAAGAATTATCATCACACCACTTTCAGATTCAGAAATATTTAATATGATCTTTGTTTTTTTGGTTTTGCTTCTCAGATAGTTTCAGCCTTTTCATAAGAACAAGTACAGCTTTCTAGTAGTGTAAATCTTAAATTTTTTTTAAACAAAGGCAATATTCTAAGTACAACAGAACACTTCATAATTGACTTAATTTCCCCTGGTGTTTTGATGCTTTAAAGGAAGACAGAAGACAGGAGAAGCAAAAGATGTACATTCAAAATTCCTACTAGAATACTTGCAGCAGCTTTAATCACTGGAGGGATTTTACTCCTTTTTACACCTGCAGCTATATAAAGCAGTCGTTCCCTAGCTAATTGAAATAAAATAATACTGAAATTGCTAGAGGTGAAATGTTCAACTTGCGTACTTTACTGCTGAAAACATGTCAGTAACGTTTGAGATTTTTTTCTATTTTATTTTTGCTTCTTTAGAAAAGAGAAACGAGCTGTCACAAATTACAAGGAGAAAGGAAAATAAATATAACCAACTCTCTTTGCTTCAAATCATCTCATAAAATGTATAGAAATTGAAGTAGATTTTATATTTATCCTTGTCATTACCACAAAATGCTTAGAAAACCTAGTAAAAAAGCATCTTTTTAAAAATTGAGTCATGATTATGCATCTCTATTGTTTGTGAGAATGACTTGAAATAGAGATCTAGGTTATTTTACAGACTAGAGGAGGACTTGTAAATAACCTGTGTACTATTACTAGGATTATTCATTGGTATTAAAGAAAGTATTCCCTGAAGAATGCTGCCATGACATTATAGTTCACCATACCTTTATCAGAACTGCTGCTCATTACAAGAGAAGCTCACCAGGTTGAGTTTATGCAAAGGAAATGGTGATAAATATCATCAAACATAAAATTAATAGATGAAGAAGGTTAGTAGCTTTAATAAAGTGTGACATATATGAAATGTATTGATATATAAGACTGTAAACCATGTTTTAGCATCAATTGCTGATCCTCACCTGATTAAATGATTATATTGGGGTTGCAAAATAATTTTTCTGATTATCACATTCATTGTGTATTTATTATCTTGCATTCTTCTCCAAAGGAGAAGATTTTTTGTTGATAGTCTTTAGAAATACAATTGGCATTTTATATTAAGCTCGTATCCTAATAATTTTCTAAATTCACTTATTTGTTCTAGAAGTTTTCATGTATGTATTCCAAAGGATTTTCTAAACAGATGACCACATTGTCTATGATTAAAGATAGTTTTTCTTCCTCCTTTCCAATCTGGAAGGGGTTTGTTTCTTTTTCTTGCCTAATTGTCATGGATAGAAGCCCTAGTACAATATTGAGTAGGTGAGAGTGGACATCCTTGTCTTGTTTCTAGTTTTAGAGGGATAGCATTCAGTTTGCCACCATTAAGTATGATGTTAGTTGTGGATTTTTCATAGATACTCCCTAGTGAGTTGAGAAAGTTACTTTCTATTATTTGTTTTCTGCAAGTTTTTATTAGGAATAGAAGTTGGATTGATTCAAATGTTCTTTTTTCCATGTATTGAAATGAACATACGCTTTGTCTTTCTTAGTTTGTTAATATGGTGAATTACATTGATTGATTGATTTTCAAATGTTAAACTAACCTTGAATTTCTTGGATGAACCCTACTTGATCACAGTGTATTATACTCTGTATATACTGACATTTTTTTTTCTAAAAATTGATTAGGAATTTAAAAAAATCTAGGTTAATGAGTGATACTGGTTAGTTTTATTTTCTTATGTCTTTGGCTTTGATGTCAGAGTAATTCTGGTATTATATAATTATTGGGGGATTATTAATTTCTTTTTAATATTTTAGGAGCATATGTATAGAATTAATTGTTTTCCTTAAATGTCTGGAAGAAATGATCTGTAAAACTATTTGTGCCTGGAATTTTTTTTATGGGAAAGTTAACTACAATTAAACATTTTAGTAGATAATATTTCTGTTTCTTCTTGAGTGGGTGTTCATAACTGTATCTTTCAAGGAATTTTTCCATTTCATATAAATCTCTGAATTTATTGACACAAATATGTTTCACAGTGTTATCTTACCATCTTTTAGATATTCATAGAATCTACAGTGATGTTACCTCTCTCATTCCTAATATTGGCAACTGCCATCTTTTCTTTTATCTTTTTTCATCAGTCTGGTGAGAAGTATGTCAATTTTATTGATATTCTCAAAGAACCAGTTTTTGGTTTCATTGATTTTAAAAATTTTCTGATTTCTAGATAATTGATTTCTGCTGTGATATTTGTTTTATTTCTTTCTGCTTTTTCCTTTGGAAGTTGGTGTCATCAAATTTAGATTATTCTTATTTTCATCAAATTGAGATTATTCTTATTTTCCAGTATAAGTATTAAGTGCTTTAAATTT
Source organism: Grampus griseus (assembly GCF_964374135.1). Classification (NCBI taxonomy): domain Eukaryota; kingdom Metazoa; phylum Chordata; class Mammalia; order Artiodactyla; family Delphinidae; genus Grampus; species Grampus griseus. Next base: position 117,454,746 of record NC_138998.1, on the reverse strand, counting down.
CTTCCTAAGTATTATTTTCATGGCATCCCACACATTTTGATATGTTGTATTAATTTCCTGGGGCTGCCATAAAAAAGCACCATAACATGGGTAGCTTTAAGCAACAGAAATTTATTCTCTCATAGTTCTGGAGGCTAGAAGTTTCAAATCTATGTGTCAGCAGGGCCATGCTTCCTCTGAGACTCTGGGTAGAATCCTTCCTTGCCCCTTCCTAGCCTCTGATAGTGGCTGTAATCCTTACTATACCTTCGCTTACAGGTGCATCACTCCAATCTCTGCCTCTGTCATCATGTGATGTTCTTCCTGTGTGTCTCTTCTCTTCTTGTAAGGATACCAGTCATATTGGATTAAGGGTCCACCTTATCCAGTATTACCTCATCTTAACTAATTATACCTGTAATGACCCTATTTTCAAATAAGTTCACATTCTGAGGTTTAGAACTTGAACATAAATTTTTTTGATGGGGGGAGCAATTTAACCAATTAACAATTGTGTTTTTATTTTCATTCTGTTCAAAAAAAATTCTAATTTGTCTTCTTTTTTTAGACCCATGGATTATTTAAAAGCATGTTTTTTAGTTTTCAAATATTGGAGAAATTTTCAATTTAATTTTTTGTGACTGAATTCTTATGGCCTTTGTATGCTGAAAAAAAAATCTCTATTTTGACTTTATTTTCCAAAGACTTTTCCTATGGGTACAGTGTTCTAGGTAGACGGTTTTATTTCCCCCTTAGTAGTTTGGGCATATTGCTCCAGTGTCTTCCCTCTTGCATTGTTTCCAACAGGAAATCTACTGTCATTTTTATGGTTTTTAAATCTGTATATTGCATGTCTTTTTTTCTTTGGCTGCTTTTAAGACTTTCTCTTTATCACTGGTTTTGAGTAATTTTATTATGATGTGCCCTGGTGTAGTGTTTTTCATGTTTCCTGTGCTAGGGTTTATTGAACTTTTTGGACTGGAGGTTTATAGTTTTCATCAAATTTAGAAAGTTTTGGAGGCTTCTCTTTCTCCTCTCCATGGGAAACTGTAAGTACACATATCTTGGGTTGCCTGAAGTCTCACAGCTCACTGATGCTACGTTCATGATTTGGGAGGGTTTCATTTCCTTTTTCTCTCCCTGTTTCATTTTGATGGTTTCTATTGTGATATCTTTAAGTTCACTTTTTTTTCTTCTTCAATTTCTAATCACCATTAATCTCATTCAGAGAATTTTCACCTTGAACAATGTATTTTTTTAAGCTCTAGAAGTTTGATTTGGGTCGGATTCATTATATTGAACGATCTATTGTCTCATTGAATCATATTTTCCTGCTTTTTGCATGTCTGGTAATTTTTCAACTTTACTGAGGTATTATTGACCCATACAAATTGTATATATATATTTAAGGTGTACACTGTGATGTTTTTGATATACAAATACACTGTGAAATGATTACCATAATCAAGGAAATTAATTAATCCATCACCTTGTATAGTAATCCTAAAAATTTTTTTTGGTGTGAACTCTCAGCAAATTTTAAATTACCATTACTAACTATAGTCTCCATGCTATACACTAGGTCTCCAGAAATTATTCATCTTATAACTGAAAGTTTGTACCCTTGACCAACATCTCCCCAGTTCCCTCCAACCCCAGTCCCTCGTAACCACATTCTACTCTCTGCTTATATCAGTTTGACTATTTTAGATTCTACATATAGGTGAGATCATGCAGTATTTGTCGTCTTCTGTCTGGCTTATTTCACTTAACATAATGTCCTCAAGGTTCATCCATATTATCACAAATTGCAGGATTTCCTTCTGCTTTAATGCAGAATTATACTCCATTGTATAAATATATCACATTTTCTTTATCCATTCATATATTAATGGATACCTGGGTTGCTTCCATATCTTGGCTACTGTGAATAATGCTGCAATGAACATGGGAGTGCAGATAGCTCTTGGAGATAGTGCTTATGTTTCCATTGGACATATACACAGAAGTGAAATTGATGGATCATATAGTAGTCCTATTTTTAATTTTTCAGAAGAAATTCAGTGTTGGTTTCCATAGAGGCTGTACCAATTTACAGTCCCATCAACAGTGTACAAATGTTCCCTTTTCTTCACAACCTCACCAATACTTGTTATCTTTTATTTTGATAATAGCCAATCTAATGAGTGTAAGGTGATAACTCATTCTGGTTTTGATTTGCATTTCTCTGATATTAAGTCATCTTATCACACACACATACACACACAAACACAAATAAATAAATAAATAAATAATGAATAAATAAATAGGGTGGGAGGAAACTTTCGGAGGTAATCGGTATGTTTATGAGATTGATTATGGTGATGATTTCATGGGTGTATGCTCATCTTCAAACTCATGAAATTATATACATTAAATATGTGCAGCTTTTTGTATGTCAATCATACCTCAATTAAGTGCTTTTAAAAAATACTTTATTGTATTTTTAGTAGGCTTTCAGAAAATATTGCAGTTAGATGCATGTGCTCAATCTGCCATCTTAGGACAGAGTCAATGTTAGTAAATATTAACTATTAGCACTATACTAAATATTCTCAGGATAAAAAGATATTCTCAAAAAATAGACTTGTAAAACTTTAAATAAAAGGTTAGTTCTTTGCCCCTTTCTCAATTGAAAGTAAGGAAAAGTCATCATCATTGAAATTAGGTTTCTCACTTTCTGGAGAAACCTAATTCTCACATTCTTCTGAAATGGAAGCACATTTAAAGATTGATTATTTGGGGCTTTCCTGTGCATTATCACTTTGAAGATGGTTGGGCTCAATGGAGTTGTTCTATTCAAGAACTAAATGAATATAAGGACAATGTTGAAAATAAATAGCTTATAGTTCTTTAAACATTAATCTGTAATACCTGGATTTATTCTTTGTAAGCTTAAAACCCTGCTCAATCAATTTAGCCCGATTTTGTTCCAGGACAGATACACTAAATACTATGTAGGTGGTTTCTGCCAATGACCTTTCTAGTGTGAGCTTGAAATGCTCCCTTCTCTGTGCATCAGTTTCCATGGAATTTTTCATTCAAAACAAAGCTTATCCATTTGTGCTAACCTGGATAAAATGTTCCCTTCATTATTTTGCAGTGTTGTTTACATTTTCCAGTTCCAGTCCAATCAAGTTTACAAAGTTTTGGCAGTCTTTGTAGGGAAAGCCGCTTAAGAAAGGAAACCAGTAATGTGTTACAAATTCTCCATTTAAAATATTCCTTTTCTTGTTTCTGACTCAACTGCAATCAAACAAAATAAGATTGCTTCTAAGAGATAGAGAGATTAGAATAGTGGAAATTTGTAACTCCTAAAACCTGTATCAACTGTAGTTTAGTTTTGATTGATCTTATAGGAAAGTGCTCAAACTTTCCTTTGATGTAAAGTTTCATTTGGAAAGTCCAGACATGCATCAATGAGCCTAGATGAATTTGCTATTTTGTCATCTGGCAGCAGTTTGGCTATTTTCGTTGAAATGATGTTGGCATTTTTTCCTTTGTGGATATTTTTACTATGTGTTGCCAAGTACCAAAAAGATAGGTCCTTCCAAATTCCACAATTCTGTATGTTTACTGCGCAAATGATTTTTTTCCCCTAATCTTCACCCTAATTCAGGGAACTTAAATCTCATTTGTTAAGTCATTACTGGGAGAAATAACTTCTTCATTCTTTGTGAGTCTGATTTAGGAAAAAGGACATTTTATGTCTCCCTTTAATTAAAAAAGTAAAACTGGCCCTTCAAAACAAATCTGAATCTAATATAATTTTATAATAGAAAGGAGAAGCTGCAAGGGAGATTTTATGTATGGTTTCTAAAACTATACTTAGTTACAGAGAGCAAATACTTTTTTTTGAGCACTTATCCCACTTTGTGAGTGTAAGAGAGTAAAGAATCAGAACAAATTGAAAAATAAATGTGGGGATGGATTTATTTTTTTTTTAAGCCACTGCCATGAGTTTCCTGGCTCAACTAGTGGGAGATGTCAAGCAATAAACTGAAATAAATGAACACTGAAACCAAATAAGAACCATAACTTACGAAAGGATATGTTTTAGTTTGGGAGAAATGTTGCTTTGGCTGATGAGACCCTGTTGTTCAGTTTTTGCGTTATAATCAGAGCAAATATATTGACATGCAACCTGACATGCATGTACAGCTTTTCAAAGTGACTCTCACTAATATTGGAAATTCTTGATTGCTTACCAATCTAAGGAGAGGTTAGCCAAAGACTCAAGCTTTGCTAAGACCACCTGAAATATCAGACCCCACCTTTTCTCTGAGTTTGTGCTGCTATGATACAAATGCAGGAACTTCAAGGGATTGTGTGGAGTGGAGGGCAGATAGGAGAGAGGAAGGGAAAAGGAGACAAAAGAAAATGCAGGTCTTCATCACATGAAATTAAATTTTCCTTTCTTTCTGTGTTCTGAATGGATGAAAAAATACAAAGCAATCACATCCGTCACCTCCTAGCACAGATATTTTGCTTTTGCTGCTTTTAGCTAGAACACATTGTGATTTTCTGTAATAGTCACATGTTGCCAACTGCAATGGGTGTTTTGGGTCTTTCTCAGATTTTAGTTTAAAGCATATACAATATTTTGAGAATGCCTGTCCTAGAAGATTAGTCTAGTTCCAATATTAGCTCCAAATTTATACTATAATATTTTGCATGGCAGGCAACTATAAAAATTCATTCCATGACATCTTAAAGCTTTATGGAAAATTCTCACTGATTTTAATGAATCTTTTTGTTTGGAGATTTTGGGGTCAAGATGATGGGTCCTGCTGAGATCTAGCTGAACTAACATGCTTTGAACAACTCCCACAAATGTTTATTAGAATCAGCTAAGTGATTATATGCTTATCAGCAAAACATTCTTAACTGTCCTCCTGAAAGTTGTGTCAATTCCTTTCCTGCAAGTCACTCAAACTCTTTTTTTTAAAAGTTAAATGTGAGCATACTGAACAGAGATAGTAAGGAGTCTCATGTGCTATGTAGAAACTCACAGTTATTATTTTTAAAAATATATTTATTTTATTTTAGCTGCATTGGGTCTTTGTTGCTGCACGCAGGCTTTTTCTAGTTGTGGCGAGCGGGGGCTACTCTTCATTGTGGTGCGTGGGCTTCTTATTGCGGTGGCTTCACTTGTTGCAGAGTACGGGATGTAAGCGTACAGGCTTCAGTAGTTGCGGCACGCAGGCTCAGTAGTTGTGGTGCACGGGTTTAGTTGTACTGCGGCATGTGGGATCTTCCCGGACCAGGGCTTGAACCCATGTCCCCTGCATTGGCAGGTGGATTCTTAACCACTGCACCACCAGGGAAGCCCTTACAGTTATTTTTCACAAGCCATGAAATGGACATGAATTGGAAAAATGCATAGTTTCACTTCAGAGCATCAAAGAATATTCCAGAAGATCAAGGCAGATCAAATTTAAGAGAAAGAGATCAAAAAAAGCAATTAAATAAGAGACAATGTGAAGAAAGTATGATGAGACATCAAAAAGAAAAGACTGGTGAGAGGAGGACAGGCATGATATGTGAAGATTTGAACAAGATTGCTGGATGACTATTTGCTCTGGAAGGTGTGTGAGATCCACTGCTAGGCTAAGAGAGGTGGGTAGAAGTTTCAACACTCATGACAAGAAGAAAGATTGAACGTAATGATTGTGTCCTGCACATGGCTTCCTTATAAATCTCCATGTGTGTGCTCCAGACTTTTACACTGCAATGTGCATAGAATTGGTTTATTCACTCCTTTCCACTATTGCTCACTTCATATAAACATTCCCTTAGTGGTTTAAACATTTCTGGAAGCAATTATGTTTCTTAGAAGTAATTCTCTGCTTTCCAATTAAGATGCTATGAAAAATGTTGCCAGTCTTAAAAGTCAGACATTTTCTATTCCCGCGAAGGATCTTTAAACTTCCTATGAAGAAATCATTGTCAATGACCTAGGATCTTAGAAACTTCTACATGTATACATCTAAATATCTATCTGCTTATCTACCTAATTATACACATACATTTCTTTTTAGATGCTCACATTCAGTTATAAATATATGCATACTCACAAAAGCCGACCTCCAAGACTGTTCATAAATTCATGTTTCAATATCCTGAACTTGGGAAAAATTAAGAAAAGTTTTATTCTTTTCAAGATAAACAGGTTTGAATTAGAATATTTACGAACAACAAATGTTTCAAGTCTCCACTTCTCAAAATTACAAGAAAAATCCACTACTTTATATCATTTTAAATTGTGCATCCTACAACTAAGCAGTTAAATTCAAAATTTTAATCCTCAATTCATTGACAATGCAAATTATTTGTCAGCATTTGGGAGTCAAACAGGGTGAGAGGGGAGAGACTTTACATATTCCAGGTTTAATATCTAAGCACCAGATGGAAACAATTCTACAATGAAAGAAAGAAATCTGTTAGGATATTTTGGAGATCTGTTCAGTTCAGCAGCACGTCACTGGTTATGGAGGCCAATTTCTCAGAGGACTTATTTGAATTGCAGATACTGAAGTAGTGCACTAATTTAACCCAGAAAATGCTGAATTTTGGAGTTATTTAAAATTTAATAGTTCTTAGGTTTAAAAAAGTACCCATTTTCTTTCACTAATGACGTTTATATACCTGAAGCAAAGAATTTTGAAGCAAAATGTGAAGGGAAGGAGTTTTCTTTAATATAAAATTGAAATGACAATAAAAAATTTCACTGTTAATATCTACAACTATGGCCATTTTAAGGGAACTGTAGAATTGTCTACATTTATTTTTGCTATGAAAATCTTTTATCCAGGACAGTTTATGGCATTTAATATTAAAAGGGTCAAAACAATTAACAACAATTAAAATAAATTAACTTATGCACCTTTCAGAAGGTGATTTTTAAGTGAATCCGTGCATAAACAAAGGGCAGCAAAATCTGCTTGGTAAATAATGGATGGTTGAGCTTTGACAATGAAAGACTGGGGAACTAGTGGGGTACTAAGCAATAAATCTCAGAGGGGGCCTCTTTCATATTCATACCTATGTTTTTTTGGCAAAATAAGTGTTAAAATTTGAAGCCATATGACAGCAAAATTATGCATTACATGGTGAGTTATAGATTTTGGATGAAATCCAACTCAAATACGTTCATAAGAACTTGACATGATAAACAAAATACATTGCTTTTCCAAACTGCAGTTTGTTTAAAATAAAAAAAAACAAAAAACAAAATACTACTGTTAGATGATCAGAACGTCAATCCTTCCCACCACCATTACCAGATTTTTATTTCATGAAAAATTGTGAGAGGACTGTATCTCTCTACAATGTACTGAGAGCCTAAAATAAATGAGGATGGAACTAATAGAGCAGGCAGTGAGGGAAGCTTGTTTATATATTTTGGGTGCTGAGAATAGGGAGATTCTTTGTGGTGAGCAAAGGGAACAAAATATCAGTCTCCAACCCTCTGTCTTGGTCCTACCCTTTCTGCTATATATTTGGATGTTTGAGCAGAGATGGAAATAAGGCAAGAGGGAAATTTAAAGGCATTTAAAACATCAAAGAGGAGCAGAAGATGGAAATAAGGCAAGAGGGAAATTTAAAGGCATTTAAAACATCAAAGAGGTGCAGAAGAAAAAAGTAGGATGGAATAGTGGTGAGGAAACTATTCTCTTGAGTCATCTATATGGTTGAATTCTTGGTTTCTAGGTCAAGGACATTACTAAGTGACACTTACTGTCTTCTAATAAGTGAAGTCTTTGAGACAGTTAACCTACCTGCATAGTATTAAACCAAAGGAATAATCTGAGACTAAATAGAAAATAGATTTCATGGTGCTGGGGTTGTCTTTGAGAAACTTAGGGGAGTAATTTAAACATCCTTATATGGACTTTACCTATAAGTTGCACACTTTGTCTTGTTAAAAAAGATGGGACAACTTTTCCAAACAATTTGCAGTTGTTTTGAAGAGGTGAACTTAAATCTGCCAAGGGATGACTCGTCCATGAATCAAGAAATCTGCCTTCAAGTTCCATATCTGCAGCTCACTGTGTGAAGTAATCATATCTGTTTTCTTCTTACTCTGCAGTATTCTACCCCATAAAATAAGGAGGTTGATTTAAATGATTTCTAAGATCTCTTCAAGCTCTGAAAATTAATGTTTCTAGGTTTGCTTTATTCTAAGAACTGAAACACCTGTGATTCCTCAGTATACTGAGTGTAATAAATATGTAATAAATATCTGGCAAAGGCCTGTGAATATTTGAATGTCCTCCCCTATTCATCACTATTTTTCCTACCTGTGTTTTCTGTTCTGTAGAAATCTGTGCCTTACAAATTTAACATCTGGGAAACACTGATTAGATAACTCAGTTTCTACTTCTTGACCTATTGATTGACTTGATTATGGAATACGATCAGTCCTTTTGGATTCTTGGAGATACCTTTATGAGGCAGAATGTAGAAGTGTTTGATGATGGGGATTTTGTTTGCTAAGGCTGGTAACATGCAGAGTATTGAAAAGTGGGGTTCGGGTAATAAAGGCACTGACAGAGAAACCGGGTCAATAGTGGACAATCTTACATACTGAAGGGAATATCTATATATATTTAAGCTGAGAACTACTTGTTTATGCACACTGGAGTCATGATCCTCATGCTGAGTGTTTGGAGAGTTAGCTCTTTTTTTCTGATTTCACATTAAAGTCACTGGGGTCTGTTATTCGTCATATGAAATTGTTCTATAATAATAAGGTATAAACTTACAAAATCTCCCTGCACTAAATTATCAAATAGAGGAATTTGAGGGATGGAGTACAGCTTTTTGGTGATCTTTTCCAATTTCCTATTTAGAAATGGCTATGCCACGGGAGCAGAAGAAGGGTGGGATGAACTGGGAGATTAGAATTGACATATATACACTAACATGTGTAAAATAGATAGCTAGTGGGAACCTGTTGTACAGCACACAGAGCTCAGCTTGGTGCTCTGTGGTAACCTAGAGGGGTGGGATGGGGGATTGGGATGGAGATCCATGAGGGAGGGGATATATGTATACATATAGCTGATTCGCTTCGTTGTACAGCAGAAACTGACACAGCATTGTAAAGCAACTCTACCCCAATTAAAAAAAAAGAAATGGCTATGCATAATAAAATGGTTATTAATGTGGGCTTAGAATAAGAATAGTGTATTTCCCAGCTTCTTTGCCTCTTAGCTGATAACTTAGGGCATTTATTTTGGGGGAACTCAGCTGTCACTTATTTATTTATTAAAATATTTTTATAATATATTTTTCCCCAAGTCTAACATATACACAAGCTGAAGCCTGTCCTATTTTTAAGACACACTTTAGTCTCCTAGATGGTAGAGCATTATCCAAATGAATAGGAGAGAAGTCAAACTGCTTTATTACAGAATCCAGAATTACAGGGCCATATGTCATCACAAAAATCTGAAACTATTTTCTTTTATTTAAATTTTATTTTATTAATTTTTTTACACAGCAGTTTCTTATTAGTCATCCATTTTATACACATCAGTGTATGCATGTCAATCCCAATCTTCCAATTCATCACACCATCCCCCCACCCCCTGCTGCTTCCCCCCCTTGGTGTCCATACGTTTGTTCTCTACATCTGTGTCTCAATTTCTGCCCTGAAAACTGGTTCATCTGTACCATTTTCTAGGTTCCACACACATGTGTTAATATACAATATTTAGTTTTCTCTTTCTGACTTACTTCACTCTGTATGACAGTCTCTAGATGCATCCACGTCTCTACAGATGACCTAATTTCGTCCCTTTATATGGCTGAGTAATATTCCATTGTATATATGTACCACAACTTCTTTATCCATTCATCTGTTGATGGGCATTTAGGTTGCTTTCATGACCTGGATACTTTAAGTAGTGCTGAAATGAACATTGGGGTGCATGTGTCTTTTTGAATTATGGTTTTCTCTGGGTATCTGCCCAGTAGTAGGATTGCTGGATCATATGGTAATTCTATTTTTCATTTTTTAAGGAACCTCCATACTGTACTCCATAGTGGCTGTATCAATTTACATTCCCACCAACAGTGCAAGAGGGTTCCCTTTTCTCCACACCCTCTCCAGCATTTGTTGTTTGTAGATTTTCTGCTGATCCCCATTCTAACTGGTGTGAGGTGATACCTCATTGTAGTTTTGATTTGCATTTCTCTAATAATTGCTGATGTTGAGCAGGTTTTCATGTGCTTCTTGGCCATCTGTATGTCTTCTTTAGAGAAATGTCTACTTAGGTCTTCTGCCCATTTTTGGATTGGGTTCTTTGTTTCTTTAATGTTGAGCTGCATGAGCTGTTTTTATATTTTGGAGATTAATCCTTTGTCCGTTGACTCATTTGCAAATATTTTCTCCCATTCTGAGGGTTCTCTTTTCATCTTGTTTATGGTATCCTTTGCTGTGCAAAAGCTTTGAAGTTTCATTAGGTCCCATTTGTTTAGTTTTGTTTTTATTTCCATTACTCTAGGAGGTGGATCAAAAAATATCTTGGTGTGATTTATGTCAAAGGTCAAAGAGTGTTCTTCCTATGTTTTGCTCTAAGAGTTTTATAGTGTCCAGTCTTAAATTTAGGTCTAAAATCCATTTTGAGTTAATTTTTGTGTATGGTGTTAGGGAGTGTTCTAATTTCATTCTTTTACATGTAGCTGTCCAGTTTTCCCAGCACCACTTATTGAAGAGATGGTCTATTCTCCATTGTATATCCTTGCCTCCTTTGTCATAGATTAGTTGGCCATATGTGCATGGGTTTATCTCTGGGCTCTCTATCTTGTTCCATTGATCTATATTTCTGTTTTTGTGCCAGTCCCATATTGCCTTGATTACTGTAGCTTTGTAGTATAGTCTGAAGTCAGGGAGTCTGATTCCTCCAGCTCAGTTATTTTCCCCTCAAGACTGTTTTGGCTATTCGGGGTCTTTTGTGTCTCCATACAAATTTTAAGATTTTTTATTCTAGTTCTGTAAAAATTGCCCTTGCTAATTTGATAGGAACTGCATTGAATCTGTAGATTGCTTTGGGTCGTATAGTCATTTTCACAATATTGATTCCTCCAATCCAAGAACATGGTATATCTCTCTATCTGTTGGTATCATCTTTAATTTCTTTCATGAGTGTCTTATAGTTTTCTGCATACAGGTCTTTTGTCTCCCTAGGTAGGTTTATTCCTAGGTATTTTATTCTTTTTGTTGCAATGGTAAATGGGAGTGTTTGCTTAATTTCTCTTTCAGATTTTTTATCATTACTGTATAGGAATGCAAGAGATTTCTGTGCATTAATTTTGTATCCTGCAACTTTACCAAATTCATTGATTAGCTCTAGTAGATTTCTGGTGGCACCTTTAGGATTGTCTATGTATAGTATCATGTCATCTGCAAGCAGTGACAGTTTTACTTATTGTTTTCCAATTTGTATTCCTTTATTCCTTTTTCTTCTCTGATTGCCGTGGCTAGGACTTCCAATATTATGTTGAATAAGAGTGGTGAGAGTGGACATCCTTGGCTTGTTCCTGATCTTAGAGGAAATGCTTTCAGTTTTTCACCATTGAGGATGATGTTTGCTGTGGGTTTGTTGTATATGGCCATTATTATGTTGAAGTAGCTTCCCTCTATGCCCACTTTCTGGAGAGTTTTTATCATAAATGGGTGTTGAATTTTTTTTTTTTTTGTGGTATGTGAGCCTCTCACTGTTGTGGCCTCTCCCATTGCGGCGCACAGGCTCCGGACACGCAGGCTCAGCAGCCACGGCTCATGGGCCTAGCCACTCCGCGGCATGTGGGATCTTCCCAGACCGGGGCACGAACCCGTGTCCCCTGCATCGGCAGGCGGACTCTTAACCACTGCACCACCAGGGAAGCCCATGGGTGTTGAATTTTGTCAAAAACTTCTCTGCATCTATTGAGATGATCATATGGTTTTTATTCTTCAATTTGTTAATATGGTGTATTACAATGATTGATTTTCATATAATGAAGAATCCTTGCATCCCTGGGACAAATCCCACTTGATCATGGTGTATGATCCTTTTAGTATGTTGTTGGATTCTTTTTGCTAGTATTTTGTTGAGGAGTTTTACATCTGTATTCATCAGTGATACTGGTGTGTAATTTTCTTTTTTTGTAGTATCTTTGTCTGGTTTTGGTATCAGGGTGATGGTGGCCTCATAGATTGAGTTTGGGAGTGTTCCTTCCTCTGCAATTTTTTGGAAGAATTTGAGAAAGATAGGTGTTAACTCTTCTCTAAATGTTTGATAGAATTCACCTGTGAAGTGATCTGCTTCTGGACTTTTGTTTGTTGGAAGATTTTTAATCACAGTTTCAATTTCATTACTTGTGATCGGTCTGTTCATATTTTCTATTTCTTCCTGGTTCAGTCTTGGAAGGTTATACCTTTCTAAGAATTTGTCCATTTCTTCCAGGTTGTCCATTTTATTGGCATAGAGTTGCTTGTAGTGGTCTCTTAGGATGCTTAGTATTTCTGTGGTGTGTGTGGTAACTTCTCCTTTTTTATTTCTAATATTATTAAGTTGAGTCCTCTCCCTCTTTTTCTTGATGAGTCTGGCGACTGGGTTATCTATTTTATTTATATTTTCAAAAACGAGCCTTTAGTTTTATTGTTCTTTGGTATTGTTTTCTTTGTTTCTATTTCATTTATTTCTGCTCTGATCTTTATGATTTCTTTCCTTCTGCTAACTTTGGGTTTTGTTTGTTCTTCTTTCTCTAGTTCCTTTAGATGTAACGTCAGATTATTCATTTGAGATTTTTCTTCGTATAGGTATAAACTTCCCTCTTAGAACTGCTTTTGCTGCATCCCATAGGTTTTGGATTGTCGTGTTTTCATTGTCATTTGTCTCTAGGTATTTTTTGATTTTTTTTTTTTTTTTTGGTGGTACACGGGCCTCTCACAGGCCTCTCACTGTTGTGGCCTCTCCTGTTGTGGAGCACAGGCTCCGGACGCGTAGGCTCAGCGGCCATGGCTTACGGGCCCAGCCGCTCCGCAGCATGTGTGATCTTCCCGGACCGGGGCATGAGCCCGTGTCCTCTGCATTGGCAGGCGGACTGTCAACCACTGTGCCACCAGGGAAGCCCTCTCTAGATATTTTTTGATTTCCTCTTTGATTTCTTCAGTGATCTCTTGGTTATTTAGTAATGTACTCTTTAGCCTCCATGTGTTTGTGTTTTTTATGTTTTTTTCCATGTAATTGATTTCTAATCTCATACTGTTGTGGTCAGAAAAGATGCTTGATATGATTTCAATTTTCTTAAATTTACTGAGGCTTGATCTGTGGCCCAAGATGGGATGTATCCTGGAGAATGTTCCGTGTGCGCTTGAGAAGAAAGTGTAATCTGATCTTTTCAGATGGAATGTCCTATAAATATCAATTAAATCTCTCTGCTCTATTGTGTCATTTAAAGCTTGTGTTTCCTTATTAATTTTCTGTTTGGATGGTCTGTCCATTGGTGTAACTGAGGTGTTAAAATTCCCCACTATTATTGTGTCACTGTCAGTTTCCTCTTTTATAGCTGTTAGCAGTTGCCTTTTATATTAAGGTTTTCCAATGTTGGGTGCATATACATTTATAATTGTTATATCTTCTTCTTGGATGATCCCTTGATCAGTACGTAGTGTCCTTCCAGGTCTTTTTTTTTTTTTTTTTTTTTTTTGCATTACGCAGGCCTCTCACTGTTGTGGCCTCTCCCGTTGCGGAGCACAGGCTCCGGACGCGCAGGCTCAGGGGCCATGGCTCACGGGCCCAGCCGCTCTATGGCATGTGGGATCCTCCCAAACCGGGGCACGAACCCGTGTCCCCTGCATCGGCAGGCGGACTCTCAACCATTGCGCCACCAGGGAAGCCCCTTCCAGGTCTTTTGTAACATTCTTTATTTTAAAGTCTATTTTATGTGATATGAGTATAGCTACTCCAGCTTTCTTTTGATTTCCATTTGCATGTAATATCTTTTTCCATCCCCTCACTTTCAGTCTGTATGTGTCCCTAGGTCTGAAGTGGGTTCTTGTAGACAGCATATAGATGGGTCTTGTTTTTGCATCCATTCAGTGAGTCTGTGTCTTCTGGTTGGAGCATTTAATCCATTCACGTTTAAGGTAATTATTGACATGTATGTTCCTATTACCATTTTCTTAATTGTTTTGGGTTTGTTTTTGTAGGTCATTTTCTTCTCTTGTGTTTCCCACTTTGAGAAGTTCCTTTAGCATTTGTTGTAGAGCTGGTTTGGTGGTGCTGAATTCTCTTAGCTTTTGCTTCTCTGTAAAGCTTTTGATTTCTCCTTAGAATCTGAATGAGATCCTTGCTGGGTAGAGTAATCTTAGTTGTAGGTTCTTCCTTTTCATCATTTTAAGTATATCATGCCACTCCCTTCTGGCTTGTAGAGTTTCTGCTGAGAAATCAGCTGTTAACCTTATGGGAGTTTCCTTGTATGTTACTCGTGGTTTTTTCCTTGCTGCTTTCAATAACTTTTCTTTGTCTTTAATTTTTGCCAATTTGATTACTATGTGTCTCGACATGTTTCTCCTTGGGTTTATCCTGTATGGTACTCACTGCGCTTCCTGGACTTGGGTGGCTATTTTCTTTCCCATGTTATGGAAATTTTTGACTGTAATCTCTTCATATATTTTTTCGGGTCCTTTCTCTCTCTCTTCTCCTTCTGGGACCCCTATAATGTGAATGTTGTTACATTTAATGTTGTCTCAGAGGTCTCTTAGGCTGTCTTTATTTCTTTTCATTCTTTTTTCTTTATTCTGTTCTACAGCAATGAATTCCACCTTTCTGTCTTCCAGGTCACCTACTCGTTCTTCTCCCTCAATTATTCTGCTATTGATTCCTTCTAGGGTATTTTTCATTTCAGTTATTGTATTGTTCATCTGTGTTTGTTCTTTAATTCTTCTAGATCTTTTTTAAACATTTCTTGCATCTTCTCAATCTTTGCCTCCATTCTTTTTCTGAGGTCCTGGATCATCTTCAGTATCCTTATTTTGAATTCTTTTTCTGGAAGGTTTCCTATCTCCCCTTCATTTAGTTGTTTTTCTGGGTTTTATCTTGTTACTTCATCTGGTACATAGCCCTCTGCCTTTTCATCTTATCAGTCTTTCTGTGAATGTGGTTTTTGTTCTATAATACTTTGTTGAGATATAATTCACATATAAAATTCTTTTAAATTTATATTTAATTATAAATTTATAAATTATATAATTATAAATTATAATTATAAAATTATAATTATAAATTATAAAATTCTTTTATTATAAAATTATAAAAATTATAAAATTCTTTTAAAGTTATATATATATTCACAGAGTTGTGCAACCATCATCACTAACTTTAGAATATTTTTATCACCCAAAAGAGAAAGCCCATATCCATTCTTTCTATTCTTTCCAACCTCCATCCTCTGGCAACCACCAGTATGCTTTCTATCTGTATGGATTTACCTGCTCTGTGTATTGCATGTAAATGGAATCATACAAAACACGGCTTTTTGTGTCTGACTTCTTTCACTTAGCATAAAGTTTTCAAAGTCATCCATGTTGTAGCATGTGTCAATATTTCCTTCCTTTTTTTGCTGAATGGTATTCTACTGTGTGGATATGACACATTTTTATTTATCCATTTATCAATTGATGGACATTTAGATTTTTTGCACATTCTGGCTATTATGAATAATGCTTCTATGACAGTCCTGTGCATGTTTTTGTGTAGACATATGTTTTCAAGTCTCTTAGTTATATACTTAGGATTAGAATTGCTGGGTCAAATGGTAACTTTATGTTTAGCTTTTCTAAGGAGTTGCTTAACTGTTTTCCAAAGTGGCTGCATAAGTTAAAATTTCTACCAGCATTTTACAAAGGTTCTAATTATTCCACATCCTCACTAACAGTTGTTATTGTCCTTTCTTTTTTATTATAACTATCCTAGTGTATATGAATTGGTATCTCATTGTGGTTTTGATGTGCATTTCTCTAATGACTAATGATGTTGAATATCTTTTCATTAGCTTATTCGTCATTTGTATATTGAGAAATATCTTTTGAAATTCTTCATCTATTTTTAAATTGTGTTGGTTTTTTGCTGTTGAGTTGTAAGAATTCTTAAAGTATTCTGAATACAAATCCCTTAGGAGGTAACTGATTTTCAAATATTACTCTCATTCTGTGGGTTTTTATACTTTTTTAGTGGTGACCTTTGTAGCACAAAAATTTTAATGAAGTGTAATTTATCTGTCTTTTTCTTGTTGGTTCTTTTGGTGTTTTATGTAGGAAATCTTTGCCTAATACAAGGTCACAGATTTAAACCTATGTTTACTTACAAGAGTTTTCTAGCTTTAGTTCTTAATACATTTAATTCTATGACCTATTTTGTGTTAATGTCTGTAAATAGTATGAGGTTGGGGTCCAACTTAATTCTTATGCATGTAGATACTCAATTAGACCAGCAATGTTTTTAAAAAAGACTATTTTTTTGCATTGACTTACTTTGGGACCCTTATAAAAATTAATTGGCCATAAATGGAAAGGTGTATTTCTGGATTCACAATTTTATTCCATTGATCTATATGTCTGTCTTTATGCCAGTACCACACTCTACTGATTCCTGCAACTTTGTAGTAAAGTGAAATTGTAATTGTGAGTCCTCCAACGTTCCTACCTTTTAGAGATTGCTTTGGCTAGTCTGGGTCCCTTGCACCCATGGCAAATTGAAGATCATCTTCCAAGTTTTTCAAAGAGGGCAGTTCACATTTTGAGAAGAATTGCATTGATCCATTTTTTTTTTATTCAAACAGAAAGTCAGGAGAATTATAATGATCCTCATCAGTTCACTCAGTCCCATGTAATTAATTTTTTTATCTTGATTTTTTGTTAGCACTTTTATGAATTCATCAGTTTTCTATTAGAGTTCGGAAAATGCTTATTCATTCAGTTCAGCAGTATAGTCAGTTACCAGAAACCTGTACTTGTCAGTCTTTTCCATGAATTACATGAAGATGAAACCCTTTTATAGGAACATTTTGCAAAAGCATCAGAGTACACCCAGAACTGTCTGTAAATGACAAAGGACTTAAAAATGACCATGGTTAAAGATTTGATGAAAGCTCATAATACTGCAATTGACAAGGAAATTTAGTTATTTCTGAGATATACATTTTAAAATAATAACTAGAATTATGACATAACATTACCAAAATATAAAAGATTTTTAGGAATTTCATGCAATGTCTGAAAAATTTACATTAACATATTTCCATACAAATAACCCAAAGAAAGTTTAGTATTAGTTTTTTAAATTTAATTTATTTTTTATACAACAGGTTCTTATTAGTCATCAATTTTATACACATCAGTGTATACATGTCAATCCCAATCGCCCAATTCATCACACCACCATCCCCACCCCCCCACGGATTTCCCCTCTGGTGTCCATATGTTTGTTCTCTACATCTGTGTCTCAACTTTTGCCCTGCAAACTGGTTCATCTGTACGATTTTTCTATGTTCCACTTACATGTGTTCATATACGATATTTGTTTACCTCTTTCTGACTTACTTCACTCTGTATGACAGTCTCTAGATCCATCCACCTCTCAACAAATGACCCAATTTCGTTCCTTTTTGTGGCTGAGTAATATTCCATTATATATATATATATATATATATATATACCACATATCCTTTATCCATTCATCTATTGATGGGCATTTAGGTTGCTTCCATGACCTGGCTATTGTAAATAGTGCTGCAATGAACATTGGGGTGCATGTGTCTTTTTGAATTATGGTTTTCTCTGGGTATCTGCCCAGTAGTGGGATTGCTGGATCATATGGTAATTCTATTTTTCGTTTTTTTATGGAACCTCCATACTGTTCTCCATAGTGACTGTATCAATTTACATTCCCACCAACAGGGCAAGAGGATTCCCTTTTCTCCACACCCTCTCCAGCATTTGTTGTTTGTAGATTTTCTGCTGATCCCCATTCTAAATGGTGTGAGGTGATACCTCATTGTAGTTTTGATTTGCATTTCTCTAATAATTACTGATGTTGAGCAGGTTTTCATGTGCTTCTTGGCCATCTGTATGTCTTCTTTAGAGAAATGTCTACTTACGTCTTCTGCCCATTTTTGGATTGGGTTCTTTGTTTCTTTAATGTTGAGCTGCATGAGCTGTTTATATATTTTGGAGATTAATCCTTTGTCCTTTGACTCATTTGCAAATATTTTCTCCCATTCTGAGGGTTCTCTTTTCATCTTGTTTATGGTATCCTTTGCTGTGCAAAAGCTTTGAAGTTTCATTAGGTCCCATTTGTTTAGTTTTGTTTTTATTTCCATTACTCTAGGAGGTGGATCAAAAAATATCTTGGTGTGATTTATGTCAAAGGTCAAAGAGTGTTCTTCCTATGTTTTGCTCTAAGAGTTTTATAGTGTCCAGTTTTATATTTAGGTCTCGAATCCATTTTGAGTTAATTTTTGTGTATGGTGTTAGGGAGTGTTCTAATTTCATTCTTTTACATGTAGCTGTCCAGTTTTCCCAGCACCACTTATTGAAGAGACCATCTATTCTCCATTGTATATCCTTGCCTCCTTTGTCATAGATTAGTTGACCATAGGTGCATGGGTTTATCTCTGGGTTTTCCATCTTGTTCCATTGATCTATATTTCTGTTTTTGTGCCAGTCCCATATTGCCTTGATTACTGTAGCTTTGTAGTATAGTCTGAAGTCAGGGAGTCTGATTCCTCCCACTCCTTTTTTTTCCCTCAAGACTGATTTGGCTATTCGGGGTCTTTGTGTCTCCATACAAATTTTAAGATGTTTTGTTCTAGTTCTGTAAAATATGCCCTTGGTAATTTGATAGGGATTGCATTGAATTTGTAGATTGCTTTGGGTAGTAAAGTCATTTTCACAATATTGATTCTTCCAATCCAAGAACAAAGTATATCTCTCTATCTGTTGGTATCATATTTGATTTCTTTCACCAGTATCTTATAATTTTCTGCATCCAGGTCTTTTGTCTCCCTAGGTAGGTTTATTCCTAGGTATTTTATTCTTTTTGTTGCAATGGTAAATGTGAGTGTTTGCTTAATTTCTCTTTCAGATATTTCATTATTAGTGTATAGAATGCAAGAGATTTCTGTGCATTAATTTTGTATCCTGCAACTTTACCAAATTCATTGATTAGCTCTAGTAGTTTTCTGGTGGCATTTTAAGGATTGTCTATGTATAGTATCATGTCATCTGCAAACAGTGACAGTTTTACTTCTTCTTTTCAAATTTGTATTCCTTTATTTCTTTTTCTTCTCTGCTTGCTCTGGCTAGGACTTCCAAAACCATGTGGAATAATAGTGTTGAGAGTGGACATCCTTTTCTTGTTCCTGATGTTAGAGGAAATGCTTTCAGTTTTTCACCATTGAGAATGATGTTTGCTGTGGGTTTGTCATATATGGCCTTTATTATGTTGAAGTAGTTTCCCTCTTGCCCACTTTCTGGAGAGTTTTTATCATAAATGGGTGTTGAATTTTGTCCAAAGCTTTTTCTGCATTTGTTGAGATGATCATATGGTTTTTATTCTTCAATTTCTAATATGGTGTATCACACTGATTGATTTGTGTATATTGTAGAATCTTTGCATCCCTGGGAAAATCCCACTTTTTCATGGTATATGATCTTTTTAATGTGTTGTTGGACTCTGGTTGCTAGTATTTTGTTGAGGATTTTTGCATCTATATTCATCAGTGATATTGGTCTATAATTTTCTTTTTTTGTAGTATCTTTCTCTGGTTTCGGTATCAGGCTGATGGTGGCCTCATAGAATGAGATGGGAGTGTTCCTTCCTCTGCAGTATTTTGGAAGAGTTTGAGAAGGATGGGTGTTAGCTCTTGTCTAAATATTTGAAAGAATTCACCTGTAAAGCCATCCGGTCCTGGGTTTTGTGTTTTGGAAGGTTTTTATTCACAGTTTCAATTTCATTACTTGTGATTTGTCTGTTCATATTTTCTATTTCTTCCTGGTTCAGTCATGGAAGGTTATACCTTTCAAAGAATTTGTCCATTTCTTCCAGGTTGTTCATTTTATTGGTATAGAGTTGCTTGTAGTAGTCTCTTAGGATTCTTTGTATTTCTGGGGTGTCTGTTTTAACTTTTCCTTTTTCATTTCTAATTTCATTGATTTGAGTCCTCTCCCTCTGTTTCTTGATGAGTGGCAAATGGTTTATCAATTTTGTTTATCTTGTCAAAGAACCACCTTTTAGTTTTATTAATATTTGCTATTGTTTCCTTTGTTTCTATTTCATTTATTTCTGCTCTGATCTTTATGATTTCTTTCCTTCTGCTAACTTTGGGTTTTGTTTGTTCTTCTTTCTCTAGTTCCTTTAGGTGTAATGTTAGATTGTTCATTCGAGATTTTTCTTCTTTATTGAGGTAGGCTTGTAGAGCTATAAACTTCTCTCTTAGAACTGCTTTTGCTGCATCCCATAAGTTTTGGATTGTTGTGTTTTCATTGTCATTTGTCTGTAGGTATTTTTTGATTTCCTCTTGATTTCTTCAGAGATCTCTTGGTTATTTAGTAATGTATTGTTTAGCCTCCATGTGTTTGTGTTTTTTCCTTTTTTTTCTCTGTAATTCATTTCTAATCTCATAGTGTTGTGGTCAGAAGAGATGCTTGATATGAGTTCAGTTTTCTTAAATTTACTGTGGCTTGATTTGTGACCCAAGATGTGATGTATCCTGGGGAATGTTCTGTGCGCACTTGAGAAGAAAGTGTAATGTGCTGTTTTTGGATGGAATGTCCTATAAATATCAATTAAATCTATCTGGTCTATTGAGTCATTTAAAGCTTCTGTTTCCTTATTTATTTTCATTCTGGATGATGTATCCATTGGTGTAAGTGAGGTGCTAAATTCTCCCAATATTATTGTGCTACTGTCAATTTCCTCTTTATAGCTGTTAGCAGTTCCCTTATGTATTGAGGTGCTCCTATGTTGGGTGCATATATATTTATAATTGTTATATCTCCTTCTTGAATTTATCCCTTGATCATTATGTAGTGTCCTTCCTTGTGTCTTGTAACATTCTTTATTTTAAAATCTATTTTATGTTATATGAGTATTGCTACTCCAGCTTTCTTTTGCTTTCTTTTGCATGGGATATCTTTCCCATCCCCTAAATTTCAGTTTTATGTGTCCCTAGGTCTGAAGTGGGTCTCTTGTAGACAGCATATATATGGGTCTTGTTTTTGTATCCATTCAGCAAGACTGTGTCTTCTGGTTGGAGAATTTAATCCATTCACGATTAAGGTAATTATCGATATGCATGTTCCTATGACCATTTTCTTAATTGTTTTGAGTTTGTTTTTGTAGGTCCTTTTCTTCTCTTGTGTTTCCCACTTTGAGAAATTCCTTTAGCATTTGTTGTAGAGCTGGTTTGGTGGTGCTGAATTCTCTTAGCTTTTGCTTCTCTGTAAAACTTTTGATTTCTCCTTAGAATCTGAATGAGATCCTTGCTGGGTAGAGTAATCTTGGTTGTAGGTTCTTCCCTTTCATCATTTTAAGTATATCATGCCACTCCCTTCTGGCTTGTAGAGTTTCTGCTGAGAAATCAGCTGTTAACCTTATGGGAGTTTCCTTGTATGTTACTCGTGGTTTTTTCCTTGCTGCTTTCAATAATTTTTCTTTGTCTTTAATTTTTGCCAATTTGATTACTATGTGTCTCGACATGTTTCTCCTTGGGTTTATCCTGTATGGTACTCACTGCGCTTCCTGGACTTGGGTGGCTATTTTCTTTCCCATGTTATGGAAGTTTTTGACTATAATCTCTTCAAATATTTTCTCTGGACCTTTCTCTCTCTGTGTTCTCCTTCTGGGACCCCTATAATGCGAATGTTGTTGCATTTAATGTTGTCTCAGAGGTCTCTTAGGCTATCTTTATTTGTTTTCATTCTTTTTTCTTTATTCTGTTCCGCAGCAGTGAATTCCACCATTCTGTCTTCCAGGTCACTTATCCGTTCTTCTGCCTCAGTTATTCTGCTATTGATTCCTTCTCTTGTAGTTTTCATTTCTGTTATTGTATTGTTCATCTCTGTTTGTTTGTTCTTTAATTCTTCTAGGTCTTTATTAAACATTTCTTGCATCTTCTCTATCTTTGCCTCCATTCTTTTTCTAAGGTCCTGGATCATCTTCACTATCATTATTCTGAATTCTTTTTCTGTAAGCTTGCCTATCTGCGCTTCTTTTAGTTTTTTCTCTGGGGTTTTATCTTGTTTCTTAATTGGTAAATAGCCATCTGTCTTTTCATGTTGTCTATATTTCTGTGAATGTGGTTTTTGTTCCACAGGCTGCAGGATTGTAGTTCTTCTTGCTTCTGCTGTCTGCCCTCTGGTGGATGAAGCTATCCAAGAGGCTTGTGTAAGTTTCCTGTTGGGAGGGATTTGTGGTGGGTAGAGCTGACTGTTGCTTTGGTGGGCAGAGCTTAGTAAAACTTTAATGCACTTGACTGCTGATGGGTGGGGCTGGGTTCCCTCCCTGTTGTTTGTTTGGCCTGAGGCAACCCAACACTGGAGCCTACCTGGGCTCTTTAGTGGGGCTAATGACAGACTCTGGGAGGGCTCACACCAAGGAGTACTTCCCAGAACTTCGGCTGCTAGTGTCCTTGTCCCCATGGTGAGCCACAGCCACCCCCCGCCTCTGCAGGAGATTCTCCAACACTGGCAGGTAGGTCTGGTTCAGTCTCCCCTGGCTCCTTCCCCTGGGTCCTGACACACACACTACTTTACGTGTGCCCTTCTAGAGTGGAGTCTCTGTTTCCACCAGTCCTGTAAAAGTCCTGCAATCAAATCCCACTAGCTTTTAATGTCTGATTCTCTAGGAATTCCTCCTCTAGTTGCTGGACCCAGAGGTTGGGAAGCCTGACGTGAGGCTCAGTACCTTTACTCCATTGTGTGGACTTCTGTGGTATAAATGTTCTCCAGTCTGTGAGTCGGCCACCCAGCAGTTATGGGATTTGATTTTACTGTGATTGCGCCCCTCCTACCATCTCACTGTGGCTTCTCCTTTGGCTTTGGATGTGGGGTATCTCTTTTTGTGAGTTCCACTGTCTTCCTGTCGATGATTGCCCAGCAGCTTGGTGTGATTCTGGTGTTCTCACAAGAGGGAGTGAGAGCATGTCCTTCTACTCTGCCATCTTGTTTCCTAGTCTGCATTGATCCATTTTGAGTTTATTTTTGTATATGGTGTTAGAGAATGTTCTAATTTCATTCTTTTACATGTAGTTGTCCAATTTTCCCAGAACCACGTGTTGAAGAGACTGCCTTTTCTCCATTGTATATTCTTATTTCTTTTGTCATAGATTAATTGACCATAAGTGCTTGAGTTTACTTCTGGGCTCTCCTCTTCCATTGATCTGTGTGTCTCTTTTTGAGCCAATACCATACTGTTTTTATTACTGTAGCTTTGTAGTATAGTCTGAAGTCAGGGAACATGATTCCTCCAGTTCTGTACTTTCTCAAGATTGTTTTGCTCTTTGGGGCCTTTTCTGTTTCCATGCATATTTAAAAATCATTTCTTCTAGTTCTGTGGAAGATGCCACTGGTAATTTGATAGCGTTTGCATTGAATCTGTAGATTGCTTTGGTTAGTATGGTCGTTTTAACACTATTAATTCCTCCAATACAAGAACACTGTGTATCTTTCCATCTGTTTGTGTCATCTTTAATTTCTTTCAACAGTGTCTTAACAGTTTTCAGAGTAGAGATATTTGGCCTCCTTAGATAGGTTTATTGCTAGATATTTTAATTCTTTTTGCTGTGATGGTTAATGGGATTATTTCCTTAGTTTCTCTTTCTGATAGTTTCTTGTTAGTATACAGAAATGCAACAGATTTCTGTACAGATATAATAACAGTTTTGATGTCAAAGTGTCAATTAGTACCAAATGACACAATCCATGTAATGCTAGCATAACATAGTCCCTTGTCTGGATGTAACAAAAATGTTTTATAAAATGAGTGAGGTATGCATCACTTTTTAAGATACCCTAAGTGAAAGGCCACTTAGTTGGCCACTTTATAAAATACACTAAGTGAGGGGAAATTCATTGCCTAATAGGGAGTTTTTCTCATTGTTAAACAGCTTTGTTTTCACATTCTTATTTAGATCCTTGTCTCCTTGTATCTTCTACATGTTGAATACAGACTCCTGGAAAAAACAGATGAAGTTTTCCTGCCCCTTCTACCTGGCAAGACTTCATTTGGTTTATCTAAATACGAATGATATTCATTTCATCAGCTCTTCCACAATGGACAGAGTCCTTGGACTTCTCCCCTTCCTGTTTGTTTTCTTCTATACTGATCACAATTTTCAATGTCTCCTATAAACATGAAGCTTAAAACTTGTCCTATTATAAATATAGTTTAAACAGGGACAATCAAAGGTGCTTATGAGATTTCATTGCCATCCAGTCCCATTTATCACTATATAGACACTTGAAAGAGCATGCTTCATTCTATAACCTTTGAACTCCATGTGCTTATTTTCTCTGTCTCCACTTTATTCCATCAGCTTAAAAGAACCTCCCAAGACCTCAGAGAATATTGAAAATGTGTTCTGAGGACCCTGAAAGTCGTATACTAGATGCCCATATAAAAATGAGAGATTACATGTTTCACTGAGGTGTAAAATTTATTAGTCACTACCTTCACAGGCATAACTCATATTAATCCTGTTTGAAAGTTATTACTTTTCTCTTGCATGAGTTTTTTAAGACAATTTTCTTTTTAGCCATGGAAAGCCACATTTGAAAACTCCCAGTGTGCTCCACTTAGAAATAGAAACTGTGTTTATATTCAGTTCTGTATTAGGAGTCAAAATGCATAGAATTTCACCTATAAGTGGAACTTCACATCCTACCCTCTATTTATACTCTCTCTACCATAACTTCTTCATGGATTATGAGATTCCTAGAATCCTGGAAATTCAACCAATATTGGTGAATTTCCCCACCTTGTCCCCCAACTTTCGGAGACTCCACTGGTCTCATGTTTGTTTGTTTGTTTGTTTGTTTTGCCTTACACGGGCCTCTCACTGTTGTGGCCTCTCCCGCTGCGGAGCACAGGCTCCGGACGTGCAGGCTCAGTGGCCATGGCTCACGGACCCAGCCGCTCCACAGCATGTGGGATCTTCCCGGACCGGGGCACAAACCCGTGTCCCCTGCATTGACAGGTGGACTCTCAACCACTGCGCCACAAGGGAAGCCCCTGGTCTCATGGTTTTTTGAAAACAAAAGTAGATGTCTCTAACAATCATACACACTCAGAAAACAGTGAAGGAAGCCTGTAGTTTTTCTTCACTAGATAGTGTTTTTATTTATTTTTTCACCAGATTCTAAAATCATTGAGACCAGTAACCACCTTTGAGTCTCTCGAGGTTAGATAAGTGTCTGGCCTAAAAGAATGTTTAAAAAATTATTGTTGACTAAACCAAGAATGAAAGGTTATGAGTAAAAAAGCATAAAACCAAGGAGAGAAAAACTCAATCTACTTGCAACAGTTAGAATTGTCTAAGCATAAGGGAAGGAATATGAGAAATAATCTTTTATAATATTCCAAGACAATCTTTTAATTACCTGAGCTTAATTAAATAGAGAGTGTGGTATAAAGAATATAGTTTTTTTGTTCAAAAGTCTTTAAATTTCAGCCTTGTTTTCTAGCCATTTGAACACGGACATAGTAACACACTCAGTAAGGGATAGCAATTATTATGAATAAAAAGGAATAGTGACCATCTTCTAGACAAGTACTGGTAGTCTTTGATTTTAAAAATCCCACATAACAGAATTCCAAATTTATTTCTCAAGTGGAGTTGACTGAAAGCATTTTGTCTCGTAATATACCACTGCTATTTAAAATTACAAGACTAGCATTTCAAGTGAGTGTATCCTTTGAGGCTAGCAGACAGAACATAGTAACCAATAGGTATTAGACAATAGACTAAACTAAAACAATCATAAACAAATAAATAAATATATTTAGCTTCAGGAATAGTTGATTAGCGAGATGTAGATTTCATTCTACTTTAAATTTGATAGGTGCTTTAGAGACTGTCTACTTTGTGAAATACATAGTCATCCCTTGGTGCTCTCTAAGGATTGCTTGTAGGACCCCTGTGGATACCAAAATCCATGGATGCTTAAGTGTAGTATTTTTATATAACCTACGCACATCCTCCTGTATACTTTAAATCACATCTAGGTTACTTATAGTACCTAATAAAATGTAAAAGTTATGTAAATAGTTGCCTTTGTGTGGCAAATGCAAATTTTGCTTTTCAGAACTTTCTGGAAATTTATTTTTTGAATAGTTTTGGTCCACAGTTTGTTGAATTCGAGGATGTGGAACCCATGGATACCATACAGACAGAAACAGGTTGAATGTACTACACAGCTTAAAATAGGTAGAGCAGTTCAGTGTACCTGATGCTGCTTTTCGATTTGTTTACTCTGGGCACCATAACCTTGATTTAACCATTGGAAAGTATATATATATATATATATATATATATATATATATATATATATATATATATATATATATATATATATATATATATATATATATCCCATTCAAAGTAGGTATCTGATAACATTTATAGTAACTACAGTGTTTCTTTAATTGGTGATTGTTTAAAGATGGTAAGAGATCCTACATTATGTGATAGAATGAAGTCTGATTGTAAACAACAACTACAATTAATGTATCGTAGGGTTCTCAGAAAATTTCTAATTTATTTTATTAAGGAATGTGAAAATCATTTTCTAAAATTTGATGTTGATCTTGTTTGAAAACCTGTTCTTTTTATTCTCTTGATTCACTTCTGCCTTCCAAAGCAGTCTTGTGCTACAACCATCTATATTGTGATATCACATTTGGATACCTGGGCTCCAATTCTCAGCCTATACTAATGGACTTACTCAGATTACAGCCTTTATCAATTTTGTGAATTGTTAGAGATGATTGCTTTCTCCTCTAAGGTTGCTAGAATTCTTGCTATTTTACATTGATCAGAGTGAACTTTTTTTTCTAATTTTTAACATCTGTATTGGAGGATAATTACTTTACAATGGTGTGTTAGCTTCTGCTTTATAACAAAGTGAATCAGTTATACATACACATGTGTACCCATATCTCTTCCCTCTTGCATCTCCCTCCCTCCCACCCTCCCAATCCCACCCCTCCAGGTGGTCACAAAGCACCTAGCTGATCTCCCTGTGCTATGTGGCTGCTTCCCACTAGCTGTCTATCTTACATTTGGTAGTGTATATATGTCCATGACACTCTCTCACTTTGTCACAGCTTACCCTTCCCACTCCCGTATCCTCAAGTCCATTCTCTAGTAGGTCTGCATCTTTATTCCTGTCTTGCCCACTAGGTTCTTCATGACCATTTTTTTTCTTTTTTTAGATTCCATATATATGTGTCAGCATACGGTATTTGTTTTTCTCTTTCTGACTTACTTCACTCTGTATGACAGACTCTAGGTCCATCCACCTCACTACAAATAACTCAATTTCGTTTCTTTTTATGGCTGAGTAGTATTCTATGGTATATATGTGCCACATATTCTTTATCGATTCATTTGATGATGGACACTTTGGTTGCTTCCATGTCCTGGCTGTTGTAAATAGAGCTGCAATGAACATTTTGGTACATGACTCTTTTTGAATTATGGTTTTCTCAGGGTATATGCCCAATAGTGGGATTGCTGGGTCGTATGGTAGTTCTATTTTTAGTTTTTTAAGGAACCTCCATACTGTTCTCCATAGTGGCTGTATGAATTTACATTCCCACCAACAGTGCAAGAGGGTTCCCTTTTCTCCACACCGTCTCCAGAATTTATTGTTTGTAGATTTTTTAATGATGGCCATTCTGACCGGTGTGGGATGATATCTCGTTGTAATTTTGATTTGCATTTCTTTAATGATTAATGATGTTGAGTATTCCTTCATGTGTTTGTTGGCAATCTGTAAATCTTCTTTGGAGAAATGTCTATTTAGGTCTTCTGACCATTTTTGTATTGGGTTGTTTGCTTTTTTGATATTGAGCAACATGAGCTGCTTGTAAATTTTGGAGTTTAATCCTTTGTCAGTTGCTTCATTTGCAAATATTTTCTCCCATTCTGAGGGTTTTCTTTTCATCTTGTTTATCGTTTCCTTTGCTGTGCAAAAGCTTTTAAGTTTCATTAGGTCCCATTTGTTTACTTTTGTTTTTATTTCCATTTCTCTACGAGGTGAGTCATAAAGGATCTTGCTGTGATTTATGTCATAGTGTTCTGCCTATGTTTTCCTCTAAGAGCGTGATACTGTCTGGCCTTACATTTACATCTTTAATCCATTTTGAGTTGATTTTTGTGTGTGGTGTTAGGGACTGTTCTAATTTCATTATTTTACATGTAGCTGTCCAGTTTTCCCAGCACCACTTATTGAAGAGGCTGTCCTTTCTCCACTGTATATTCTTGCCTCCTTTATCAAAGATAAGGTGGCCATATGTGCGTGGGTTATCTCTGGGATTTGTATCCTGTTCCAATGATGTATATTTCTGTTTTTTATGCCAGTACCATACTGTCTTGATTACTGTAGCTTTGTAGTATAGTCTGAAGTCAAGGAGTCTGATCCTCCCAGCTCAGTTTTTCTTTCTCAAGATTGCTTTAGCTATTAGGGGTCTTTTGTGTTTCCATACAAATTGTGAAATTTTTTGTTCTAGCTCTATGAAAAATGCCAGTTGTAGTTTGATAAGGATTGCATTGAATCTGTAGATTGCTTTGGGTAGTAGAGTCATTTTCACAATATTGATTCTTCCAATCCAAAAACATGGTATATATCTCCATCTATTTGTATCATCTTTAATTTCTTTCATCAGTGTCTTATAATTTTCTGCATACAGGTCTTTTGTCTCCTTATGTAGGTTTATTCCTAGATATTTTATTCTTTTTGTTCAGTGGTAAATGGGAGTGTTTTCTTAATTCCACTTTCAGATTTTTCATAATTAGTATATATGAATGCAAGAGATTTCTGTGCATTAATTTTGTATCCTGCTACTTTACCAAATTCATTGATTAGCTCTAGTAGCTTTCGGGTAGCATCTTTAGGATTCTCTATGTATAGTATCATGTCATCTGCAAACAGTGACAGCTTTACTTCTTCTTTTCCGATTTGGAGTCCTTTTATTTCCTTCTCTTCTCTGATTGCTGTGGCTAAAACTTCCAAAACTATGTTGAATAAGAGTGGTGAGAGTGGGCAACCTTGTCTTGTTCCTGATCTTAGTGGAAATGGTTTCAGTTTTTCACCATTGAGGATGATGTTGGTTGTGGGTTTGTCATATATGGCCTTTATTATGTTCAGGAAAGTTCCCTCTATGCCTACATTCTGGAGGGCTTTTATCATAAATGGGTGTTGAAAGCTTTTTCTGCATCTATTGAGATGATCATATGGTTTTTCTCCTTCAATTTTTTAATATGGTGTATCACATTTATTGATTTGCGTATATTGAAGAATCCTTGCATTCCTGGGGTAAACCCCGCTTGATCATGGTGTATGATCTCTTTAATGTTTTGTTGGATTCTCTTTGCTAGTATTTTGTTGAGGATTTTTATATCTGTGTTCATCAGTGATATTGGCCTGTAGTTTTCTTTCTTTGTGACATCTTTGTCTGGTTTTGGTATCAGGGTAATCGTGGCCTTGTAAATTGAGTTTAGGAGTGTTCCTCCCTCTGCTATATTTTGGAAGAGTTTGAGAAGGATAGGTGTTAGCTCTTCTCTAAATGTTTGATAGAATTCGCCTGTGAAGCCATCTGGTGCTGGGCTTTTGTTTGTTGGAAGACTTCTTTTTTTTCTAACATCTTTATTGGGGTATAATTACTTTATAATGGTGTGTTAGTTTCTGCTTTTTAACAAAGTGAATCAGTTATACATATACATATGTTCCCATATCTCTTCCCTCTTGCATCTCCCTCCCTCCCACCCTCCCTATCCCACCGCTCCAGGCGGTCACAAAGCACCGAGCTGATCTCCCTGTGCTATGCGGCTGCTTCCCACTAGCTATCTACCTTACGTTTGGTAGTGTATATATGTCCATGACTCTCTCTTGCTTTGTCACAGCTCACCCTTCCCCC